>NW_022681471.1:13878784-14478784 GCF_009764315.1 Trachypithecus francoisi | reverse complement strand
TTGTTTTTCAGGTTGGATTTTAGGCTATGAGTTTTTACAAAATTAAAACAAAATTAGATGAAGAAGCAGAAAATCATAAAGTGAATAGTAAACAGTAACAAATAAACCTAATTAAACATCAAGTTGTGGCACAATCATACTGGAAAGAAATACTTTAAGTGACATTAAATATATTTTAATTAAAAACTTCTGCTCCATGAAATACATTGAGTTAAAAACAAAAATCTGACCAGGTGCAGTGACTCAAGCCTGTAATCCCAGCACTTTGGAAGGCTTAGGCATTAGGATTGCTTGAGTCCAGCAGTTCAAGACCAGGTTGGACAACATAGTGTGAACCAGTCTCTTTTTAAAATAATAATAGTAAATTATAAATTATAATAAATAATAAATAATTGAAAAGCCAAATCACAGACAGGGAGAAAATATTTGCAAATCATATATTCGACAAATGACTTATATCCCGAATATTTTTTAAAACTTTCAAAATTTACCAGTAAAAAGTAAATAGCCCAATTAAAGGCATGCACAAGGAAAATTACTTTTTGAAAATGGTTGGATCGGGTGCCAAGATGGCTGAAGAGCAACAGCTCCAGCCTCCGGCTCCCAGCATGAGCAACACAGAAGATGGGTGATTTCTGCATTTCCAACTGAGGTACCACGTTCATATCACTGGGGCATGTCAGACAATGGTTGCAGGACAGTGGGTGCAGCCCAAAGAGCTAGAGCCAAAGCAGGGCGAGGCATTGCCTCACCCAGGAAGTGCAAGGGGGAAGGGAATTCCCTTTCCTAGCCAAAGAAAACCGTTACACACAACACCTGGAAGATCGGAAGATTGGGTCACTCCCAGCCTAATACTGTGCTTTACCAAGGGTCATAGCAAGTGGAACACCAGGATATTATATCCCGCGCTAGGCTCGGAGGGTCTCATGCCCATGGAGCCTCCCTCATTGCTAGCACAGCAGTCTCAGATCTAACTGCAAGGCGGCAGTGAGGCTAGAGGAGGGGCGCCCATCATTGCTGAGGCTTGAGTAGCTAAACAAAGTGGCTGGGAAGCTCGAACTGGGTGGAGTCCACCATAGCTCCAAGACACATAATTGTCAGATTCACCAAAGTTGAAATGAAGGAAAATATGTTAAGGGCAGCCAGAGAGAAAGGTTGGGTTACCCACAAAGGGAAGCCCATCAGACTAACAGCGGATCTCTTGACAGAAACTCTACAAGCCAGAAGAGAGTGGGGGTCAATATTCAACATTCCTAAAGAAAAGAATTTTCAACCCAGAATTTCCTATCCAGCCAAACTAAGTTTCATAAGTGAAGGAGAAATAAAATCCTTTGCAGGCAAGCAAATGCTGAGAGATTTTGTCACTGCCAGGCCTGCCCTACAAGACCTCCTGAAGCAAGCACTAAGCATGGAAAGGAATGGCCGGTACCAGTCACTGCAAAAACATGACAAAATGTAAAGACCATCGATGTTAGGAAGAAACCACATCAACTAATGAGCAAAATAACCAGCTAACATCATAATGGCAGGATCAAGTTAACACATAACAATATTAACCTTAAATGTAAATGGAATAAATGATCCAATTAAAAGACACAGACTGGCAAATTGGATAAATAGTCAAGACCCATCATTTTGCTGTATCCAGGAGACCCATCTCATGTGAAGAGACACACATAGGCTCCAAATAAAGGGATGGAGGAAGATCTACGAAGCAAATGGAAAACAAAAAAAGGCAGGGGTTGCAATCCTAGTCTCTGATAAAACAGACTTTAAACCAACAAAGATCAAAAGGGACAAAGAAGGCCGTTACATAATGGTAAAGGGATCAATTCAACAAGAAGAGCTAACTATCCTAAATATATGTGCACCCAATACAGGAGCAGCCAGATTCATAAAGTAAGTCCATGGAGACTTACAAAGAGACTTAGACTCCCACACAATAATCATGGGAGATTTTAAAACCCCACTGTCATTTAGACAGATCAACGAGACAGAAAGTTAACAAAGATATCCAGGAATTGAACTCATCTCTGCACCAAGCAGACCTAATAGACAGCTACAGAACTCTCCACCCCATATCAACAGAATATACATTCTTCTCAGCACCACATCGCACTTATTCCAAAATTGACCACATAGTTAGAAGTAAAGCACTCCTCAGCAAATTTAAAAGAACAGAAATTATAACAAACTGTCTCTCAGACCACAATGCAATCAAACCAGAACTCAGGACTAAGAAACTCAATGAAAACCACTCAACTACATGGAAACTGAACAACCTGCTTCTGAATGACTACTGGGTACATAACGAAATGAAAGCAGAAATAGATGTTCTTTGAACCAATGGAAACAAAGACACGACATACCAGAACCTGTGGGACACATTTTAAGCAGTGTGTAGAGGGAAATTTATAGCACTAAATGCCCACAAGAGAAAGCAGGAAAGATCTAAAATTGATACCCTAACATCACAATTAAAAGAACTAGAGAAACAAGAGAAAACACATTCAAAAGCTAGCAGAAGGCAAGAAATAACTAAGATTGGAGCAGAACTGAAGCAGATAGAGACACAAAAAAACCCTTCAAAAAATCAGTGAATCCAGGGGCTGGTTTTTTGAAAAGATCAACAAAATTGACCGCTAGCAAGACTAATAAAGAAGAAAAGAGAGAAGAATCAAATAGACGCAATAAAAAATGATAAAGGGGATATCACCACTGACCCCACAGAAATACAAACTACTATCAAAGAATACTATAAACACCTCTATGCAAATAAACTAGAAACCCTAGAAGAAATGGATAAATTCCCGGACCCATACACTTTCCCGAGACTAAACCAGAAAGAAGTTGAATCCCTGAATAGACCAATAACAGGCTCTGAAATTGAGGCAATAATTAATAGCCTAACAACAAAAACAAGTCCAGGACAAGACGGATTCACAGCCGAATTCTACCAGAGGTACAAGGAGGAGCTGGTACCATTCCTTCTGAAACTATTCCAATCAATGGGAAAAAAGGGAATTCTCCCTAACTCATTTTATGAGGCCAACATCATCCTGATACCAAAGCCTGGCAGAGACACAACAAAAAAAGAGAATTTTAGACCAATATCCCTGATGAACATCAATGCAAAAATTCTCAATAAAATACTGGCAAAGTGAATCCAGCAGCACATCAAAAAGCTTACCCACCAGATAAAGTGGGCTTCATCCCTGGGATGCAAGGCTGGTTCAATATACGCAAATCAATAAATATAATCCAGCATATAAACAGAACCAAAGACAAAAATCACATGATTATTTCAATAGATGCAGAAAAGGCCTTTGACAAAATTCAACAGCCTTCATACTAAAAACTCTCAATAAATTCGGTATGGATGGAACATATCTCAAAATAATAAGAGCTATTTATGACAAACCCACAGCCAATATCATACTGAATGGGCAAAAACTGGAAGCATTCCCCTTGAAAACTGGCACAAGACAGGGATGCCCTCTCTCACCCCTCCTATTCAACATAGTGTTGGAAGTTCTGGCCAGGGCAATCAGGCAAGAGAAAGAAATAAAGAGAATTCGATTCGGAAAAGAGGAAGTCAAATTGTCCCTGTTTGCAGATGACATGATTGTATATTTAGAAAACCCCATTGTCTCAGCCCAAAATCTCCTTAAGCTGATAAGCAACTTCAGCAAAGTCTCAGGAGACAAAATCAACATGCAAAAACCACAAGCACTCTTATACACCAATAACAGACAGACAGACAGCCAAATCATGAATGAACTCCCATTCACAATAGCTTCAAAGAGAATAAAATACCTAGGAATCCAACTTACAAGGGATGTCAAGGACCTCTTCAAGGAGAACTACAAACCACTGCTCGATGAAATAAAAGAAGACACAAACAAATGGAAGAACATAACATGCTCATAGATAGGAAGAATCAATATCGTGAAAATGGTCATACTGCCCAACGTAATTTATAGATTCAATGCCATCCCCATTAAGCTACCAATGACTTTCTTCACAGAACTGGAAAAAACTACTTTAAAGTTCATATGGAACCAGAAAAGAGCCTGCATTGCCAAGACAATCCTAAGCCAAAATAACAAAGCTGGAGGCATCATGCTACCTGACTTCAAACTATACTACAAGGCTACAGTAACCAAAACAGCATGGTATGGTACCAAAACAGAGATACAGACCAATGGAACAGAACAGAGCCCTCAGAAATAATACCACACATCTACAGTCATATGATATTTGACAAACCTGGCAAAAACAAGAAATGGGGAAAGGATTCTCTATTTAATAAATGATGCTGGGAAAACTGGCTAGCCATAAGTAGAAAGCTAAAACTGGATCCTTTCCTTACCCCTTATACAAAAAATTAATTCAAGATGGATTAGAGCCTAAATGTTAGACCTAAAACCATAAAAACCCTAGAAGAAAACCTAGGTAATACCATTCAGGATATAGCATGGGCAAGGACTTCATGTCTAAAACACCAAAAGCAACGGCAACAAAAGCCAAAATTGACAAATGGGATCTAATTAAACTAAAGAGCTTCTGCACAGCAAAAGAAACTACCATCAGAGTGAACAGGCAACCTACAGAATGGGAGAAAATTTTTGTAATCTACTTTTCTGACAAAGGGTTAGTATCCAGAACCTACAAAGAACTCACATGAATTTACAAGAAAAAAACAAATGACCCCATCAAAAAGTGGGCAAAGGATATGAACAGTCACTTCTCAAAAGAAGACCTTTATGCAGCCAACAGACACATGAAAAAATGCTCATCATCACTAGCTGTGAGAGAAATGCAAATCAAAACCACAATGAGATACCATCTCACACCATTTAGAATGGCAATCATTAAAAAGTCAGGAAACAACAGGTGCTGGAGAGGATGTGGAGAAATAGGCACACTTTTACACTGTTGTTGGGACTATAAACTAGTTCAACCATTGTGGAAGACTGTGGCGATTTCTCAAGGATCTAGAACTAGAAATACCATTTGACCCAGCCATCCCATTACTGGGTATATACCCAAAGGATTATAAATCAAGCTACTATAAAGACACATGCACATGTATGTTTATTGTGGCACTATTCACAACAGCAAAGACTTGGAAACAACCCAAATGTCCATCACTGACAAGACTGGATTAAGAAAATGTGGCACATATACGCCATGGAATACTATGAAGCCATAAAAAAGGATGAGTTCATGTCCTTTGTAGGGACATGGATGCAGCTAGAAACCATCATTCTCAGCAAACTATCACAGGAACAGAAAACCAAACACCGCATGTTCTCATTCATAAGTGGGAATTGAACAATGAGAACACTTGGACACAGAAAGGGGAACATCACACACCGGGGCCTTTTGTGGGGTGGGAGGAGGGGGGAGGGATAGCATTAGGAGATATACCTAATGCAAATGATGAGTTAATGGGTGCAGCACACCAACATGGCACATGTATACATATGTAACAAACTTGCACGTTGTGCACATGTACCCTAGAACATAAAGTATAATAAAAATAATAATTAAAAAAAAGAAAATGGTTGGATCCTCATAAACGTCCCATTATTTTCTAACAAAAACCAGTACCCTATGGTTGACAAGGTTTCTTGGCATTTACCCCCAAAATTTGTGTGTTCTTTTTTTTTTCTTTAGGGTTAGGCTAGGGTTTTGTTTTTGTTTGTTTGTTTGTTTTCTTCCCTGCCTTTTCACATTGGCTGTTATTCTTCCCTCCCAGGCCTTTACAATGAGTGATTTTTTTTTTCAGGATTCTTGCCATTCTAACCCAGTTAGGTTTGTGGAGAATAGCCTTCAAGTAAGTGTGTGCCCATTCCCTTTACATCTGTCACTTAAATTGTTCTATACTCTTGCCAGCACAGACTTGACTGTTACCAATTGTTAGCAATTTTAGCTGAAATCCTAATGATGCTCAACGGCATCTGCCCAAAGTAAGAAAGTACTTGTGTCCCATCTGCCTTTGCTTGAGTTTCCTAAGACTTTGGGTGTGTTGGTTGTCCTGTGACCTCAGCTTTCTTATGCAATCAAGAAAAGTTGTGAATTTTGAGTTTGTCCAGTTTTTTGTTGGTATTTCAGTGGCACAAATGATGTTTTTCAAGGTTTTTATATCCCAAGTGGAAATCAGAAGTTCCATTTTTTTTTCAGTTTCAGTCTTGATTATTCTAGAACAAAAGAGATCTTTAATACTCAACTGTTTGTGAAAAATGATTTTTCATTTTCAATAAATGCAAACCCAGTATCTTATAATTTGGGGGTTCTGATAAAATAATTGTTTTGATTAAAATTGTGGCACTGTAGTATTTATTGCAATAGAGTTTTCTCTAGACTTAACTTCGTTTTCCAGGGGGCAATATGAACTAAAACTAAATCAATAGTTGTGTTTGACTGGGAGAAGGTGATAAAGCAAATCTATCAGTCCAAATATCACTCTAAATACCCTTTATTTATTGAATGCCAGGCACTGTGCAAGGTACTTTATGTGTGGTATGCCATTTAATCTGCACAGCAGTTCATAAATTAGGACCTATTGTTATGTTGCAGATAAGTTTATGAGGCTCAGGGAAGTCATACAGCTTGTTCTTAGTTGTAGAGATAGTAAATGGAAAAGCCTAAAATCAAATGTAGTTCTACCTGGTGCCTGTCTGCTTTTTATTTATCCTCTCTACTATGTTATATTGCTTTTCTTCAGGAGTCCAGATAATTCAATCTCCAATCTCTATTCCTGCTTGGTAAGAAATCTAACATTTCTTAGAAATGACGGGAGGCACAATGGAGATGCAGAGAGCTAAGTAAGGACCCTTCTGTGCTAGCAGTGCTGATTATGGGGGTTTTAGAGTAAGAGTTTGACTTTTGACAGCTTTCTTTAGGTGAGCTGGCAAGAATAGATCTTTGCAAATGAGAACTTTGCAACATAATATTCATATGACAACTCACTTACTGTACAGATGACTGGATTCCCCCAAGAACAGGAGGCAGTTTGGACTAGCCACAAACTGAAGAGTGGCACAGCAATCATTATAGTGTCTGAGTCCAGCTTCTAAACCTGGAGAGGTTAAGGCCACATTAATATCTGCCAAGTAAAGCTCTCTGTTTATAAATCTGTGTGGCAATCTATTCTTATCTCTTCCCTTTAAGTGAGCGATAGGGTTGCCATGGCCAAAACTGAAAACATATTGGCATATCCAGCTGATTTAGAAACTCAACAAACATGTTGCTACCCTTAGAGTAAGTACAGCCTCTGGTTCTACTGATGGGCCCTTTCACTTGAACAGCATTTCAGTGGGACCTACAGTCACTCCTGAAGAAATAAGATCAGTGATGTGCTATGGGGAACAAGTATGGCAAGTAGCTAAGAGTAATAAGTGGAACAGTTTGATAGGTTAATGCAGAAAACCTTCCTTATTAGCTGTAAAATCTTAAGTTGTTTAACCTTTCTACCCACCAGGTTCCTCATCTGTAAATTGAAACTAATATTAGCAATTTACCTTTAGGTTGTCAAAAATTAAAGGAATCAATACATGTAAAGTACTTAAAATAGAGCCATAACATTGCAAAGTACTATGCAAGTGTTAGCATTTATTATTCTTCTTCTCATTGTTATTGAATGTAATGTTTACAGTAACAAAAAATGGACTGGCTAATACACATTTCATTTGCCAAAGATGCTGTTTCAAAATTATATAGCATACCTTGGAGTGGAGAGATGTTAGCGATTGCTCTATTGTTATTATCTGTGACTTCCATGATAAAGACCGAAGTGGTGGCAAAAATGTAGAATGAGAGTACAGAAGCAAAAATATATTTGGAGGGGGTGGGAAATGGGCAGATCTTGATAGTGTGAAAGATGAAAGATAGAATTTGGGAAGCTAGAAGATTGGTGAAGCCAATTACGGTAATGAAAAAATTTGTAAGGGGTGACTTGATAGGAGATTAGAAGTATATTAAATTTAAGATGTGATTAAGACTCAAAAGAGAAATGTCCCATGTGTGACTGAGAATGTGAGAGAAAACAGAGAGAGAAGTTTGCATTAGAAATGTATATCTAGGAATTATCTGTATTTAGGTAGTTC
Organism: Trachypithecus francoisi; assembly: GCF_009764315.1. Lineage (NCBI taxonomy): Eukaryota > Metazoa > Chordata > Mammalia > Primates > Cercopithecidae > Trachypithecus > Trachypithecus francoisi. The sequence goes on along the minus strand of NW_022681471.1, from coordinate 14,470,670 downwards.
CTGAAATCATGTGTTAATCTCAGCTTTCTGCTAAAGACTTCCAAAAGCTGTACTTGTTCCAAAATATAGACATGGACTTGAAAATAATAATTTGAGGATGAATAAAGAATTCTGATTAATATAAAGTTATTCAAACAACTGAGGAGAAAATTAGATGCACAACATAGGCATAACAAACTCAACAAGAACAACCTGCTGGTGTATTCTGATCCTTGCTACAATTGCCCAAATTACACTCCAATCTGGGTATTGCCTATACTCGTAAAAAATAAATATAATAATAAGTACTTAAGTTTGAAATATTTTATCATTCAACTACAGTAAAATTATGTTTGAAAAGTTACAGTTACAATATAGTATAAAATAATATTTCTCACTCCTTAGAAAAGAGGCCGTTAATACCACTTGTATAACTCTGTAAAGATACATTCCATTTTGTGCAATAAAGGAATTCCTGAAAAGTTGTATGCAAATGTTATATCAAATGTATTGGGATAGTTTCATGATTTATTTAAAAAAACTTTCCATATGCTTAATTATAACCTATCTGTATTGTTAATTTAGAGAACTTTTTTTAAAAAATAAGGGATGTGGCCTACATAAAGAACAATCAAGAATAGTGGGTATTGATGTATCTGTTCAGTTCATCTAGTTTTCTCTGAAAATAGCTAGTGTCTACTCCTGCTGCCCATACATAGGAGTGGGCTCCCAGAAGTCATTTTTTTTTAACTTTGTGATTGCACACTCAAGATCATGGCTAATTGAACCAGATGGGGAAGCTTTATCGCAATTACTTAGATAAGAATATTTCCTCAGGGAATTTGGAATTAGGATTTAACATTAGTCAGTCTCCAGTTGGAAATATAAAATGTACATTAGGAGCTGAAGGGCAGCCATAGCTTCCTGAACAGGACAAGCAGAAAATGCCTAACTGAAGAGAAAAAAGAGAACCAAATAGAAAAGCAGATATAAGCAGAGATGAGAGAGTTGGATTGACACTTACTGACCTTTTCCAGCTTTGGATCCAGTCTCCTTCTGAGTGCTGGGTAAACCCTTGCCCTTCACCTCAGTAAGGCAATTACTTATCCTCACATTCTATTTCTATTTTTTTCTTGCCTAATCCAGTTATATTTGGTTTTTGCTACTTACAACAAAGGATCTTAGTTAATGGAATAATTGATATCAGGGAGGAGGATGCAATTTCCAGCATGTGGAATTACTTGAAGCAAGATGAGGTGAAGCATAGTGAGAACTCATGCTTCTCTAGCTGGGAAGCGAGCCATTTATGTAAAGAGCTAGGAAAGCAGCATTTTAGACAATTGTCTCTTTCTTCTTGGTATGAGACCAATTGTACTCCATAGGTAAGATTCAATAGAAAATGGTTATAAACTTCAGAATAAAATAATGTTTTCTATATGCAATATTTAATAAGTTGCAACAAGAAAAGGGAAGATCAAATCTAGATTTATCAAGGGTTGTCAAAATAGAAACCTATGGCTATAAGTGGAATTGTATAACTGAAATCTCTGAAGTATAACTTACGGAAAAAAATTTTATATGTAGGTTGCTGTACTAAAGAGCCGAGTTGCTGATTTCCCCCTTTTAGGATAAGGCTGATCTAGGAAGTGGAAAATTGTGGAATCTTGGTAATTTCAATGAGCAAGTGTAATAGGATCCAGCTACTTTAAAAAGCTAAATTGCAGCAGCTTCCTTCATTATGCTTTCCTTTGTGCTTTTCAGAACTGATTTATTCCACCCAATGTTAAGCATATTACAACACATAAGTGGGAATATGAAATAAAGACAAGATCATGGTTCCGAGGCCATTTAGAGTAGAAAACACCTTAACTAAATCATTTATTCTTCTTTCATTCAAAATTGGAGTTAAGAACACTACCATTGAAACTAAGTCACCTGGACCTTATTAAGAATACATTCCTTCTTAGCAGAAGTGGTTACAGGTAAATTGTTGATTTTCTCTGTTTCTTAGTGTCATTGTTTGTAAAATAGGCCTATAAATTATATCTCTCTCATTGTAGTTTTGAGGAATAATGCAGGTAAATGATTCAACACAGTATATGATACATAGTAAGAACACAACAAGTGATAATTTTATCATCATCAACATCATCAATCATCATCATCCAATAATTATTTCCAGGTGGCTCCTATGAGCCAGTCACTATTCTAGGTGGTAAGGTATAGCAACCACAACAGAGATAAGGTTCCCATCTTTGTGTAGCTTACATTTTAGAGGAAATAGAACGTGAAAGTGAAACTAAATGAATAAAAATAAAATGTAATTCTAAAGCATTAAATGCTATAAAGAAAATAAAACAGGATACTGGGATACAGTAATAAGTGTGGCGAAGGGAAGATTAAGATAATCAGGAAAGTCTTCTGTCTTAGTTCAGGTTGTTTTAACAAAATACCTTAAACTAGGTAATTTATAAACAATAGAAATATATTGCTTACTGTCCTGGAGGCTGGGTAGTCCAAAATCAAGGTAAAAGCAGATTTGGTATCTTGCAAGGGCTTTCTCTCTGCTCCCTAGATGGTTAGCTGTTTTCTCACGTAACTGAAGAGGCAAGGGAACTCCCTAGATCCTCTTTGATAAGGGCACTAATCTCATTCATGAGGGTGGAGCCATCATGAACTCAATGATTCCCCAAAGGCCTCACTTCTTATTACTGTCACATAGGTATTAAGCTCCAACAAGTGAACTTTGGAGGCCACCAACATTCAGACCTTAGAATCCTCTCTAAGCTGAGATCTAAATATGAGACCATTCATGAAAATAATTAGGGAAGTTTTTCAAAAGAAGAAAATGGCAAATGCAAAACTCTAAGATGCGGTGGGAGGAGGGATAATTTAGTGTTTGAGATAAAAAGAAAGACAGTCTGTATGACTAGAATGTTGTGAGTAAAAAGAAAAGAGATGCCTGATGAAGTTAGAGATCATGCAAGGTATTGAAGGACCTGCTGAAAGTTTGGATTTTATTCTAAGTGCAATAGAAAACTATTGAAATGTTTTTAAGGGAAGTGTTGACAAGAAACTGATTCATATCTTGAGAAAACCATAAATTAAGTGATTGTGGATAACTAACATATCCTATTACTTTTAACCAAATTTTAGTGGCATTTGTTTTCTGAGAAGATATTCAACATAAGAGTGATGTGGCTTTGTCACTTATTAGCAATGTACCCTCAGGAGAGTTACCTAAACTTAGTGAATCTAAGTGTCTTTATTGATTATGAAATGTGAGGAATAATCACACTCACCTCCCTTGGTGGTTGAGGGTTAAATCTAAAATTTGATTATTCATTCAACATTTTTTTATACTTTTACTATAGGTTCAGTTCAGGGGTACATGTGCAGGTTTGTTATACAGGTAAATTCTATGTCATGAGGGTTTGGTGTACAAATTATTTCACCACTCAGGTAATAAGCATAGTAACTGATAGGTAGTTTTTCAGTCCTCGCTCTGTTCCACTCTCCACTCTCAACTAGGCCCTCGTGTCTCCTGTTCTCTTCTTTGTATCCACGTATACTCAGTGTTTAGCTCCCACATATAAGTGAGAACATGCATTACTGGGTTTTCTCTTCCTGCATTATTTCACTTAGGATAATGGCCTCCAGCTTCATGCATGTTATTGCAAAGGATATGATCTCATTCATTTTTATGGCTACATAGTATTCTGTGGTGTATTTATCCAATCTGCTACTCATGAACATTTAAGTTGATTCTCTGCCCTTGCTTTTCTGAATAGTGCTGCAGTGAGCACACAAATTCATGTGTCTTTATAGCAGAATGATTTATAATCCTTTGGCTGTAGACTAAGTAATGATATTGCTGGGTAGAATGATAATTCTGTTTTAAGTTTTTTAAGAAATCAGCACACTGCTTTCCACAATGGCTAAACTAATTTACACACCTACCAACAGTGTATAAGCATTCCCTTTCCTCTATAACAACACCAGCTTCTATTATTTTCTGTCTTTTTAATAATAGCCATTCTGACTGGTGTGAGATGGTATCTCATTGTTGTGATTTGCATTTTTATAATGATTAGTGCTGTTGAGCATTTTTCTTATGCTTGTTGTATGTCTTCTTCTGAGAAGTGTCTGTTCATGTCCTTTGCCCATTTTAATGGTTTTTTTGTGTATGTTTTGCTTGTTAATTTGTTGAAATTTCTTATAGATTTTGAATATTAGACTTTTGTCAGCTGCATAGTTTGAAAATACTTTCTCCCATTCTGTAGGGTGTCTGTTACTCTGTTGCTATTTTCTCTTGCTGTGCAGAAACTCTTTACTTTAATTAAGTGCCACTTGTCAATTTTTGGTTTTGTTGCATTTTCTCTTGTGGTCTTTTTCATTAAATCTTTGCAAGGACCCATGTCCGGAATGGATTTTCCTAGGTTATCTTTCAAGAATTTTAGAGATTTGCATTTCACATTTAAGTGTTTAATCCACCTTGACTTAATGTTTGTATATGGTGTAAGCAAGGGATTTCAGTCTGCTGCATATGGATAGGCAGTTAGTCCAGCACAATTTATTAAATAAAAACTCCTTTTTACATTGCTTGTTTTTGTCCTGTTTTCCAAAGAACAGATGGTTGTAGGTGTGTGGCTTTACTTTTATCTGTTCCATTGATCTGTGTGTCTGTTTTTGTACCAGTACCATGCTGTTTTCATTACTGTAGCCTTATAGTATAGTTTGACATCAGGTAGTGTGATATCACTAGCTTTGTTCTTTTTCCACAGGATTGCTTTGGTTATTCAGGTGCCTTTATGGTTCTACATAGATTTTGCAAGTTTTCTTCTAGTTCTGTGAAGAATGTCATTGGTGGTTTGATTGGAATAACATTGAATCTGTAAATTGCTTTGGGCAGTGTGGCCATTTTAATAAGACAAATTATTTCCATCCACGAACATAGAATGATTTTCCATTTGTTTGTGTGATCTTTGATTTCTTTTAACACTGTTTTGTAACTCTCATTCTAGAGGTCTTTCACCTCCTTTGTTTGCTGCATTTCTAGGTATTTTCTTCTTTTTGTGGCTTTTGTGAATGTGATTTCATTCTTGATTTGGCTATCAGCTTGGTCAGTGTTTGTGTGTAGAAATGCTACTGATTTCTGTACATTGATTTTGTATACTGAAACTTTTGCTGCAGTTGTTCATCAGATCTAGGAGATACGGGGCAGAGCCTATGGGAGTTTTCTAGATACTAATCATATCATCTGCAAGAGTGATAGTTTGACTTCCTCTCTTCCTATTTGGATGCTTTTATTTATTTATCTTGCCTGATTACTCTGGCTAGGACTTCCAATACTATGTTGAATAGGAATAATAATAATGGGAATCTTTGTCTTTATCTGGTTCTCGAGGGGAATGCTTCCAGCTTTTGTCTGTTCAGTATGATGTTAGCTATAGGTTTGTCATAGAAGGCTCTTATTATTTTGAGGTATGTTCCTTTAATGCCTAGTTTGTTGAGGGTTTTTAATGTGAAGTGATGTTGAATTTTCTCAAAATCCTATTATGCATCTATTGAGATGATTATGTGGTTCTTGTTTCTGGTTATGTTCAGGTAATTAATCACATTTATTGATTTGTGTATGTTGAACCAACCTTGAATCCCATGGATAAAGCCAACTTGACTGGCTGATTATCTTTTAGATGTGCTGCTGGATTTGGTTTGCTAGTATTTTGTTGAGTATCCGTGTGTCTATGTTAATCAATAATATTTACTGGAACTTTTATTGCTTTTATTGTGTCTCTGCAAAGTTTTGGTATCCGAATGATGCTGGCCTTGTAGAATGAGTGATGGAGGTGTCCATCCTCCTCATTTTTTGAAATAGTTTTTGTAGGTTTGATACCAGCTCTTCTTTATACATCTGGTAGAATTCATAAGTGAATCTGTCTCATCCTGGGCTTTTCCTGCTTGGTAAACTTTTTATTACTGATTGAATTTCAAAATTCATTTTTGGTCTCTTCAGGGATTCAATTTCTCCCTGGTTCAACCTTAAGAGGTTGCATGTTTCCAGTAATTTATTCATTTCTTCTAAGTTTTCTAGTTTGTGCACATAATAGTCTTTGATAGCTTTATGTGTTTCTGGGGTGTCAGTGGTAATGTCCACTTTGCAATTTCTGATTGAGATTATTTGGTTCTTCTCTCTTTTTTATTAGTCCAGCTGTTGGCCTATCCTTTTTATTTATTCTTTCAAACAACCAACACTGCGATTCATTGCTTTATTGTATAGTTTTCCATATCTCATTTTCATTCAGTTCAGCTCTAATTTTGGTAATTTCTTGTCTTCTGCCAGCTTTGTGGTTGGTTTTCTCTTCTTCTTCTAGTTCCTCTAGGTATGATATTAGGTGCTTCATTTATGATCTTTCTAGCTTTATTATTTCAGCATTTAGCACTATACACTTTCCTCTTAACACTGATTAAGCAGTGTCCTAGAGATTCTGGCATATTGCATCATTGTTCTCATTAGTTTCAAAGACTTTCTTGATTTTTGCCTTAATTTAATTTTTACCTAAATGCCATTCAGGAGCAGGTTGATTAATGTAATCATGTGGTTTTGAGCAATCCTCTTAGTATTGATTCCTATTCTAATTGCATTTGATCCAGTAGTGTGGTTGGTATCATTTCAGTTTTTTGAATTTGCTGAGAATTGTTCTATATCCTATTGTTCACTCAATTTTATATTATTTGTCATGTGCAGATAATAATTATGTGTATTGTGTTGTTTTGAAGTGGAAATTCTGTAGATGCCTGCTAGGTCCATTTGGTCGAGGGTTGAATTCAGTTCCCAAATACTTCTGTTAGTTTTCTGCCTCAGTGATCTGTCTAATACTCTCAGTGGGATATTGAAGCCTCGCAATATTATTGTGTGGTTGTCTAAGTCTCTTCATAATTTTCTAAGAACTTGTTTTATGAATCTGGATGCTCCTGTGTTGTGTGCATATATATTTATGATAGTTAGGTCTTCTTGTGGAATTGAACCCTTAACCATTATGTAATAGCCTTTTTTTCTTTTTTGATCATTGCTGGTTTCATATCTGGTTTGAAATTAGAATAACAACCCCTCCTTTTATTTTATTTTCCATTTGCTTAGTGGATTTTTCTCCATCTCTTTACTTTGAGCCTATGTGTGTCATTGCTTGTGAGATGGGTCTCTTGAAGACAGCATAATACTTAGGTCTTACTTCTTTATCCAACTTGTGACTATGTGCCTTTTAATTGGGGGCATTTAGTCAATTTACATTCAAATTTAATATTGATATGTGTGGACTTGAACCTGGCATCATGTTTGTTAGCTGACTATTATGCATGATTGATTGTGTAGTTGCTTTATCATGTCAATGGTCTATGTACTTCAGTGTGTTGTGGTGTCTGATAATGGTCTTTTCTTTCCTTATTTAAGACTTTCTTAAGGATTTCTTGTAAGGTAGGTCTGATGGTTTCAAATTTCCTCAGCATTTGCTTGTCTGAAAAGAATTTTATCTCACCTTTGCTAATGAAGCTTAGTTTGGCTGGATATAAAATTCTTGGTTCAAATTCCTTTTTTAAAAAAAGAATGCTGAATATAGGCCCCAAATCTCTTCTGGCTTGTAGGATTTCTGCCGAAAGATCTGCTATTAGGGATTTACCTAACATGATGGGGTTACCTTTGTAAGTGACCTGCCACTTCTCTCTATCTTCTTTTAACATTTTGTAGTTTGTTTCAAACTTGGAGAATCTGATGACTGTGTGTCCTGGTGAAGCTCATTTTGTGTAGTATCTCACAGGGGTTCCCTATGTTTCCTGAATTTAAATGTTGGTTTCTCTAGTGAAGTTGGGGAAACATTCATGAATAATATTCTCAAATATGTTTGCCAAGCTACTTGCTTTCTCTCCTTCTCTCTCAGGAAAACCCATGTGTCATAGATTTGGTCTCTTCATATAATCCCATATTCTCAGAGCTTTTTTTTTCATTGTTCTTTATTTTTGCCTGACTGAGTTAATTCAAAGGCCCTTTGATATCTGAAAATATTTCCTCATTTTGGTTTATTCTGTATTTTTTTGCCATTGTATTATGAAATTATTTAAATGAGTTTTTTAGCCCTATCAGATCAGATTTTTTTTTCTTAAAATGGTCATTTCATCTTTCAGCTCATGTATCATTTTATTGTATTTCTCAGATTCCTTGGACTGGAACTTGATGATCTTCATTCCTATCTGTATTCTAAATTCTATGTCTATCATTTCAGCCATTTTACCCTGTTAAGAACCATTGTTTGAAAATAGTTGGTTGTTTGGAGGTAAGAATACACTCTGGATTTTTGAGGTGTCACCATTTTTATGCTTGTTTTCTCATCTGTGTGGTCTGAAATTTCTTCAGTCTTTGAAGTTGCTGTCCTGTAGATGGTTTTGTTTTTGTTTTTGTTTTTTTGTTTGTTTGTTTGTTTTTGCCTTTATCTTCTTTGATGACCTTGGGGATTTAGTTGTGGTATAAGTTGGGTTCGGTCAACTGACTTCATTTCTGGAAGCTTTTAGGGAGACAAGGCTCAGCTCAGCACACCTGGACTGCATGCTCTAACTCTGGGGGTGGAGGTACCAGGCACCTGGCTTTCTTCTTTAACCCCTGAAGGTTAGTAACCTGCTGCACTGGATGACCTGAGGTGTTCCTGGTCCACTGGCCACAACACTTCAGTGGAGAATTCTGGCCAAATTTCTTCTTTGGTGAGGTAACAATGGAAGCCATGCTCATATATGCATGACAGAAGCCATAGGTGAGTGACAGATTACATGCATGCTAGCCAGAGAGAGGCACTGGGGGGAGCAGGTTTGTTGGTGTCTATACTAGCACTCATGCTGCAGGTTGCAGCCCTGGTGGCAGGGGCAGGATGCTGGTGGAAATGGGGTTTCCAACACCCTTTTGTGTTTTTGAGCCAGTGGCAGAGGTGCAGTGGGATGCCCATGTGTCAGTGGGGTGAGGTGGCAGGGTGTGCTCATAGTGGCAGTGGGGGCACAGTGGGCTGTGCACTCACATGCATGTCAGCAGGGGAGGTGAGGTCTGCCTGCATGCATGCACTAGCAAAGCAATGGGGAGGCCATGGGTAAGTGTATGCCACCAAAATGATGTGGGGAGGCTGCTGTGTGGGGAAGCTGTGGGTGAGCTGGTGCATGTCAGTGGGGGCTAGTCTGTTAGAGCTCTCCCATGGCCAGGTGTACTCTGCTGTTGAAGGAGCTATGATGACGGCCCCTGGGAAGCACCCTGGTTGTGTATCCGAGGTTGCACTGCCAGTGGGCGTGGCCAGGCTGGAGCTCCTGAATAGGTCATTCAACAAGGGTTGCTCAGATTAAACTGTCCTTGTCCCACAGGGAACAGTTCCTGCTCTGTCCCAGTCCAACAGTCACCCTCATGCTAAAGTCTCCTAGAGGAGTGTGGCAAGCCTTGGGGGATGGGTGTCCTTGGCCAGGCTCCACTGTAGCCCTTTATGTACTAAGCCCTTTGTGCTCCACACAGGCTGAAGTCTTTCTCCTGCTACCTCTCTAAGCAGCTCACTGCCAGATCCAGTGTCCATGAGGTTCGTGGAGTCTACTGCTGCTTAGATTCTGAAGATATGTGGTGAGAGAAGTCTACTCTTTGCCTGATCAACTCACCCCATCCTCAGAAGTCTCTAGGGCCTAAAATGAGTCCTGATGTTCAGCCATCCTATGTAGGGTTCCCAGATTTCCCCTTTAGCTCAGCATTTTGAAACCTCCCTCCATTTACTCTCAATTTCTTCCCTTCAAAGGTCTGCTTAGAGTGTGCCAGACTTCTCAATGCCCTGGTCTCTCAGTGAGAGATATTCCTCCTGGCTGTGTCTAGTAAGCCATCTGGAATTCTATATAGCAAATATTTATTATGCCTTTATTATGTGTCAGGTACTGTTCCAGGAACTAAAGATACAGCAGTGACTATAGTGAAGTGCTGGACTTTATGCAGCTGACATTCAAATGGATAAGACAGATAGTAAAAATATGTATTAGGTCGGTGCAAAAGTAATTGCGGTTTTTGCCATTGAAAGTAATGACAATGTCACTGAAAGTAATGGTTTTTGCCATTTAGGTTTATTATAATACAAGCTACAAAAAAGAGTAATTCAGAGTAAAAGAATTGATAGTGGTCAAAAAAGCTCCTCTAAGAAGTTGTCAGATCTCTTGGGCAAAGTTTTAAATGACAAGAGTGAGCCATGAAAATATCTAGGGAAGAAATTTCTGGACAGAGAAAACTGCAGTTTAAAAATCTTGAGATATATGATAGGGTTCTACTTGGTGTACTTAAGGGACATCAAGATCTGCATTGTTTGAGGTCAAAGAGTAAAAAGAAGAGTGGTAATAGATGAGATCAGAGAAATAACATGGGACAAGATTATATAGAACAATGTAGGTCAAGATAAGAGTCTTGGAGAGTGACATAATCTGAATTACATTTGTACAGGAACAGTGCAGGCTGGCTAGAGAATAGATTTTTGAATATGTTGTATTTGATAAGGCTTTTAAACTTACAATTATGGATTTGTTAATATATGAAAGAATGAGCATCATGACTTAAGATCTGAGATATTAGAGAAGTTACTATGCCTCTTCTTTTGTTAAAAAAAATAAAAAAGGATGTTCAGGCTGGGTGTGGTGGCTCACGCCTGTAATCCCAGCACTTTGAGAGGCCAAGGTGAGCAGATCACCTGAGGTCGGGAGTTCAAGAACAGCCTGACCAACATAGAGAAACCCCATCTGTACTAAAAATACAAAAATTAGCTGGACATGGTGGCACATGCCTGTAATCCCTACTACTCAGGACTCTGAGGCAGGAGAATCACTTGAACCTGGGAGGTGGAGGTTGTGGTGAGCCGAGATCATGCCATTGCACTCCAGCCCTGGCAACATGAGCAAAACCTCGAAAAAAAGAATGTTCAAGAAGATTAAGTTATTGTTACATTGCCTAGCTCATGGTATGTGCCAATTACATATTAATTTTCATCACCCCTTCCCTAATTTCATTACTATTAGATGATATGCTATGTATATAATGGTAGAAATCTCTTTAATAAAATACACCTTTCATTACTTATTTTCATCACTTATTTTTTGCATCTGTACGACAGTAACTTATCTAAATTTGACAAATTAGATAAACAAGTCCACTGCATTATTTTTATGTGGAACATTGGTAAATCATTCCAATTGCCCCAGATTATGTTTGAGCTAAAGTTCACAAATAACACCAGTTATAATGACAGGTGTGAAGCAAAATCTCCCTCTCTTCTTCCTTCCCTTCTTTTCTTTTACCTTTCTTCCTTTCTCAATAAAAATCTAAATCATTGCCTAAATTTTCTGATTAAATTAGGCTATGATTTCTCTGTGCAAGGCTATCCATGTATACCATTCACACAGCATCTTTCTATCATTCATAAAAATTATATTGGAAGAAATAACACACACAGCAGCTATCTTTTATTAAACTCATGTTAGTGTTCCTACATGAAACTAGGCATTTTTCATCAATTATGTAATTTTATCCTCGCTAAAAATAATTAAAGTGGGTATTACTTTCTCCATTTTATAATGACAAAACTGAGTTTTACATAATTTAATTTTAACTTCACCAAAGTTATATATTTACATATAAATATATGTATGCATATACACACACATTTAAGAATTTTGAGTCTATAATTTTTTAAACACTTGTGTCTAAATGTTTTAAAAGGATGGACATAGCTAAGAAAAGATATAGGTAGCAGGCTAATAAAAATTAAAATTTCTTATGACACAAATTTGGAAGGATCACTACAAAGTTACATAAAAATGTCAGGATTGAAATTGATTTCTAAAAAAAGAAATAGAGTTCTAGGCAAAGAACAGTATACCATTTCCTCAAGCTTGCATTACAGCAGGGGTCCCCAAACCCCAGGCCAAAGACCAGTACCAGTCCGTGGCCTGTGAAGAACCAAGATACATAGCAGAAAGTGACCAGTAGGCCAATGAGCATTACTGCCTGAGTTCCACCTCCTGTCAGATCATTGGCAGCATTAGATTCTCATAGGAGCATGATCCCTATTATGACCTGTGCATGCAAATGATCTGGATGTTATGTCCCTTATGAGACTCTCATGCCTGATGATCTGAGGTAGAACAGTTTTATCCTGAAACCATCCCTTTCTACCCCAGTCTGTGGAAAAATTGTCTTCCATGAAACTGGTCCCTGGTGCAGTTACAGACAGCTGTATTACTGGATAGTGATCTTGTAAATAATCCTGCAAGTTGCATAACAAAAGGTTCCATCCCAAATAAGTTTAGTAAATATTAGTTTAAGGAAACTTAAATGTCTTTATTTACTTCAAGACTTCTATTTAATTTAGTGCTGTGAATTCATATAAAATACCACTTTCTAGGAAGTTTACTGATGTCCTCAACTAACTATGAAATGCTAGAAAACAATATGATAGATTGATGGATGAATAAAATAATTGAGAGTTGAAGATATGTTATAAAACTAGTCAAATGGGAATGGTAGCATTTAGGTGGTAAATATACATGTATGCACACTATTTTTTTTCAAATTTACCATATGTTTGAAAATATTTATAAGTACATTCTAGACAAATGTTATTTAAAAACCTCTCCAAACTTCTAATAATATTAGTAGGCAATTAAAAAACATTTTTAAAAGACAGTCACTATCAAAAGTAAAATAAACATCAATGGATCAGAAATGGAGCAGAAACACACATTGATAAGGAGGACCTAGATCTATAAACTCAGTATCTGGACCCATGGATCTCAGAAGCTATAGGCAGAAATAGGTGACACAGAGACCAACTGCTATGAATTAACAAAGACTGAATCCTCTCTATGACTATTAGGGATTCAGGCTGAGTTCAAGAGCATGAACTCCCCCACATTCCCACAATATTGCTACAAAATTTGGGGGCCTGCAAATGGCCATAGCCGTTGTCAACCAATAGGTTGAGACCTGGTTTTGATCAGAGAAGCCTGGTGGTCTTGGTAGAAACAAGCGTAAAATATTCTAGACATGAAGGGACAAGAGCAGAGAAAAAAACACACACTCGTCAAAAAAAAAAAAGAAAAATTAAGAACAGACAAAAATGCTATCAGAAGATAAACCTGTCAACTAAAATTCCACAGCAGTGGTAAAATAAAACAAAGGTCATAAAAAATAGCTAACAAATATTTTCTCCCATTCTGTAGGTTATCTGCTTAATATTTTGATGGTTTCTTTTGCTGTAAAGAAGCTCTTTAGTTTAATTAGTTCCCAATTGTCAATTTGTGCTTTTTGTTGCATTTGCTTTTGAGGTCATAGTCATAAATTATTTGCTAGGCCAATACCAGAATAGTTTTCTCTTGGGATATTTCTAGTTTCAGGTCTACATATATAAGTTTTTAGTCCATCTGAAGTTAATTTTTATATATGGTGAGCGGTAGGAGTCCAGTTTCATTTTTCTGCATATAGCTAGCCAATCGTCCCTATACAATTTGTTGACTAGAACGTCGTTTCTTCATTGTTTATTTTTTTGACTTTGTCAAAGATCAGTTGGTTGTAGGTCTATAGCTTTATTTCTGGGCTCTCTATTCTGTTCAGTTGATCTATGTGTCTATTTTTGTACCAGTACAATGCTGTTTTGCCTGCTATATCCCTGTAGTATAGCTTTTTTATTTATTTTTTTTTTTGAGGTGGAGTCTCGCTCTGTTGCCCAGGCTGGAGTGCAGTGGTGCCATCTCAGCTGACTGCAAGCTCCGCCCCATGGGTTCACGCCATTCTCCTGCCTCAGCCTCCTGAGAAGCTGGGACTATAGGCGCCCGCCATCAGGCCCAGCTAATTTTTTGTATTTTTAGTAGAGACGGGGTTTCACGGTGTTAGCCAGGATTGTCTCGATCTCCTGACCTCGTGATCCACCCGCCTCCGTCTCCCAAAGTGCTGGGATTACAGGCGTGAGCCACCGTGCCTGGCCTCCTTGTAGTATTGTTGAGTAATGGTATGCAAAGGACTAATATTCAGATTATATAAAGATCTTAAACAAATAAACAAGCAAAAAATGAATAACCCCGTTAAAATGTGAGCAAAAGATGAAAAGACACTTCTTAAAAAGAAGACATACAAGTGGCCAGTGAACATTTGGAAAGATACCCAACATTACTATCATCAGATAAATGTAAATTAGACCACAATAAAAATGCCACTTCACACCACTAAGAATGGCTATTATTAAAAAGTCAAAAAATTATACATGTTAGTGAAGATCCAGAGAAAAAAGAATACTTACATACTGCTGGTGGAAATGCAAATTAGTTTAGCCCCTTCAGAAAGCAGTATGGAGATTTCTCAAAAAACTAAAGGTAGAACTACCATTTGACCCAGCCATCTCACTACTGAGTATCTACCCCAAAAAAACACAATTCATTATTTTTAGAAAGACACCTGCACTTGTACCTTTATCACATCACTGTTTGCAATATCAAAGTCATGGAATCAACCTAAGTGTTCATCATGATTCATTGGATAAAGAATGTGGTACATACATACTATGGACTACTACACAGCCATAAGCAATAATGAAATCATGTTCTTTGCAGCAACATGAAGGGAGCTGAAGGACATTATGCTAAGTGAAATAACTCAGAAACAGAAAATCAAATACCGTACATTCTCATTTATAAGTAGAAGCTAAATAATGGGTACACGTGGACATAAATATGGAAGTAATAGACACTGGGGACTCCAAGAAGCAGAAGGTAGGGAGAAGGGGGAGGGCTGAAAATTTATCTAGTAGGTATTATGTTTAATATTTGGATGATGGCTTGAATAGATTGCTAAACCCTAACCATATGCAATGTTTCCATGTTAAAAACCTGCACATGTAACCCTTTGAATCTAAAATTGTTTTTAAAAATAAAAATAAGACCAACTAACAAATGGGAGAATTAACTTATAAGTAGTTTCACAAATTAGAACCATCTTCCATAAATAAGACTTAGATGAACATGTTTAATTGGGAATAAAAGAGATTTTCACAAATGTTAAAAAACATGTCTACCCAAATTATGCATCCAACAATATAACTAACTACTATTGTTGTATTTTGGGGACAAGGATAAAAACACCTGATCTGAGATGTAAAAGTAAAATTATGAAGACAAATAGGACAGAATATTTAAAGGGAACCAGGGTAGAAAGTCTAGACAAATTATACTTTATATAGTACTAAGTGTATACCCCATGGTTAATTATTTGCATTACTTCCATTTACAGATTAGCTGTCACTATTTTTTTTTCATTTTGTTCCTCCAATTATTTGCATGCTAACATTTGTTGCACAATTTGAAATATAACACAGCAACTATAGCACCAGACACCCAGTGCAGATTGCAAATACTAATGCTAATCTCAGCTGCCAGGCACAGATTATAGCAGTTACATGACCCCCAGGAACCAGGACAGCCTCAAACAGCCAACATGACCACCAACATCCAGCATAAGTCAAAGTAGCTGTTGTGGTTCTCAGCAGAAGACATGGATCTCAGCACACAATGCAAATCTTGGCAGAGGGTGCACTTCTCAAATGCTACCCCAGTTCTGTGGGCCTGAGACAAGGCACACAATTCTGGGATTTCTCCTTCAAGAGGAGAAAAGAGATATGGAACTTACTCGCAATGTTCTGTCACCCAATGCTCTTCTCTGGTTAAAAAGAAAGAGCAGCTCTTAGTATTCAACACAGCTCAATGGGATTGGAAGAAGGTTCACAATATAGAGTTTTCTTCTTCAGGAGAAAGAAAGGGAAGTAAAGATAATATTCGACATAGAAATATCAGTGTACTACCCTAAGGAAAACTGAGGAGTGATTCTAAGTTCTGGGCAAAACTCCAAGGGACTGGGAGGAGGCATAAAGTCCTGAAACTTCACCTAAAAAGGAATGGAAAGAAATGGAATGTGCACATTTATTAAAATGGTTTGAGAGACACACTCAGAATCTCCAACTGAAATAATTGGTGAAGTTCTTTGCATGCTGAAGCCAGTCTGGAGAGAATAGAAGAGGTGATTGCGGCTTCAACTATTCAGACACACAAAGCAAATGCATACAGAGAATCAGGAAAATATTACACTACCAAAATATATATGTATATATCCAGGAATGAATCTTAAAGAAATGGAGATCTATGAATTTTGTAACAAATAATTTAAAATAATAGTCTTAAAGAAACTCAGTGAACTACAAGAGAACACAGATAGGCAACTAAAAAAAAAAATGAAGAAAATGGAAAGAATTAAGAATATCAACAAAGAGGCCAGGCGCGGTGGCTCACATCTGTAATCTCAGCACTTTGCGAGGTCAAGGCAGGCAGATCACTTGAGGCCAGGAGTTTCCCAGCCTGGCCAACATGGCAAAACCCTGTCTCTACTAAAAATACAAAATAAATAGCCTGACATGGTGGCACACTAGCCAGGACAACATGGTGAAACCCTGTCTCTACAAAATTATTTTTTAAAAAAAGTAGCTGGGTGTTGTAGCAGGCACCTGTAGCCCCAGCTACTAAGGAGGCTGAGGTGGGAGGATCACCTGAGCCCATGAGGCAGAGGTTGCGGTGAGCCAAGATCATGCCACAGCAGTCTATCCTGGGTGACACAGTGACAAAGTGAGACCCTGTGTCAAAAAAAAAAAAAAAAAAGCCCTACATTTAAAAATATGAAAGACAATAAAGTAAGTGAACTTTACAATTTAAGGGACTAGACAAAAAGAACAAACTAAGCTCAAAGTTAACAGGAGGAAGGCAATAACAAAGATAAAAGCACAAATAAATGAAATAGAAACTAAAAATTCAGATAAACAATACTGACACACTTTTAGCTAACATAATAAAAAGTGAAAAGATTCAAATACAATTAGAAATAAAAAGGAAACATGACAATTGATGCCACAGAAATAAAATAAAATTTATAAGAGACTACCATAAACAATTATGCATCAAAAACTGGATAACCTACAAGAAAGGAAAACATCTCTGGAAACATATGAACTAGCAAGACTGAATGATGAAAAAGTACAAAATCTGAACAAACCAATAATGAGTAAGAATACTGAATAACCCTAATCAAAAACCTCCAAACAAAGAAAAGTTCAGGACCAGGCACTTTCACTGGTGAACCTAACCAACTATTTAAATAAAAATAATGCCCATCATTCACAAACTCTTCCAAACTCATTGTATGAGACCAGCATTTCCCTGATACCAAAGCCAGACAAAGACAAAACATAAAAAGCCTATTATAGGCCAATATCCTGATGATCATACATGCAAAAGTCCTTACTAGCAAACTGAGTTCAGTGGTATATTTAAAAGATCATACACCATGACCAAGTGGGATTTATCACTGGATACAAAAATAGTCTAATATATGCAAATCAGTAAATGTGGCACATCACATTAACATATTTAAAGATAAAAACCACATGATCATCTTAATATTTGCAGAAAAAGCACTTGACCAAATTCAACTATGTTTTATGGTAAAAATGTTCAAGAAACTAGATATAAAAGAAATTTACCTGAACATAATAAAGACCGTATACAACAAGTCCACACCTAACATTATATTCAATGGTGAAACAATGAAGGCTTTTCCTCTAAGATCAGGAACAAGATAAAAAATGCAACTCTTGTCACTTGTATCAAAAATAGTACCAGAAGTCCTAACCAGAGCAATTAGGCAAGGAAAAGAGAAAACAAAATTGGAAAGAAAGAATTAAAATTATCTCTGTATGCAGATGGCATGATCTTATAAATAGCGTATCCTAAAGACTCCACAAAAAACACAGCAACAATTAGAACTAAAAAATGAAGTCAGTAAAGTTGCAGGGTACAAAATAAACATACAAAAAGTTCTTTCTATATACTAATAATGAACTATCTCAAAAGGAGATTGAGAAGACAGATTCTTTTGCAATAGTATCAAAAATAAAAATTAAACACCCAAGAATAAACTTAACCAAGAAGGTAAAAGACTTGTACAACAAAAAGTAAAAGACAATGATGAAAGAAATTAAAGACAGAAATAAATGGAAAGACATCCCTGTTTCATGGGTTGGAAGAATTAATACTTTTTAAATGTTTATACTACCTAAAACAATCTATGGAGTCAATGTTATCCTCATCAAAACACCAATGGCATTTCTTATAGAAATAGAAAAAAACATATAAATAATATAAAATTCCTATGGAACAACAAAAGATATAGAATAGCCAAAGTGATCTTGAGAAAGTAGAACAAAGCTGAGGCATTAAATTTCCTGATTTCAAATATATTACACATTACAGTAATTAAAACAGTATGATACTAGCATAAAGACACACATATAGATCAATGAAACATATTAGGGAGACCTGAAATAAACCTATGAATATATAGTCAAAAAATCTTTGACAAGGTTATCAAGAATACTTAATGGGAAAGTATAGTCTCTTCAATAAATGGTGTTGAAAAGACTGGATAGTCACATACAAAATAATAAAATGGACCTTTAACTTAAACCATACACAAAAATCAACTCAAAAAAGATTAAAAACTAAATATAAGATTTGAAACTGTAAAACTCCTATATAAAAATATCTTCTTGATATTGGGTTTTTAAATTATTTATTGAATCTGACACTAAAAGCACAGGTAACAAAAGCAAATATAGACAGTGAGATTATATTAAACTGAGAAGCTTCTTGCACAGAAAAGGAAACAATCAACACGCTGAAAATCAACATAGGAAATGGGAGAAGATACTTGCAAACTGTATGTCTGATAAGGGGTTAATTTCCAAAATATATAAGGAAAAACATAATAACAAAAACAAATTTTTAAAAATAACCTTATTAAAAATGAGAGAAAGACAGGAGCAGAAATATTGCAAATACCATATGATGGTCTTACTCAGATGAAATGTTACAAGTTGTTCTCATAGAAAAAAAGAGTAGAATAGTGGTTACCAGAGAATGGGGAGGGGAGGAGAAAGGGGAGAATGATGAAAGATTGGTCAATAAATACAAAGCTATGGTTAGATAGAAGGAATAAGTTCTTGTGGTTTATTGCATAGTAGGATGACTAGTGTTAATAACAATGTATTGTATATTTCAAAATAGCTAAAAGAGAGGTTTTTATATGTTCTCCTCACAAAGAAATGATAAATGTTTAAGGTAATGGATATGTTAATTTCCAAATTTTCTCATCACAGAACTCATACATGTATCAAAACATCATGTTATATCCCTTAAACAGTACCATTATAGGGTATCAAACATAAATTTTTGAAATGGGCAAGTAATTTAAATAGACTTTTCTTGAAAGAAGATTTGCAAATGACCCATAGGTATATGAAAGAGTGCCCAACATTGTGAGTCATCGGGTAAATGCAAATCAAAACCACAATAAGGTATTAGCTCACACCTGTTACAATGTCTATGATTCAATAAAACCAAAGATGACAAATGTTGGTGAGGATGTGGAAAAAAGAGAAAAATTGCACACCATTGTTGAGAATGTGAAACGGTGTAGCCACAACAGAAAACACAATGAAGGTTCTTCAAAAAATTTAAAATAGAACTAGCATATAATCCGGAAATCCAACTTCAGGGTATATACACAAAGGAACTGCAATCAGCATCTAAAACAAAGATCTACAGTCCCATCTTCATGGCAGCTTTAGTCAAAATAGCAAAGATGTTGAAACAACAAAAATGTTTGTTGACAGGTCAATGAATTAAGAAAATGTTATATATATGCACACACCTATGTATTATATATGTCTAAGTGTGTTATGTATAAATTTACATATATATGTGTATATATAAGGGAATATTATTCAGCCTTAAAAAGGGAATTCTGTCACCCACTACAACAAGGATGAACCTTCAGAACAGCATGCTAAATGAAGTAAGTCAATCACAGAAGAACACATACTACATGATTTCACTTATATGAGGCATCCAAAATAGTCAATCTTACAGAAACAGAAAAAAGAATAGTAGTGGTCAGTGGTTGGTGAGAACTTGTTGAAAAGATATACAGTTTTGATTATATAAGATTAATAAATTCTAGAGCTCTACTTTATAATAAAATTCCTATAGTTAATAATACAGGATTTTTTAAAGATGGCTGATGACAGCATTTTAGCAATACTGCATCCATTTAGAAGGACGAAAGTAGTATGTAGACAGTCATACTTTTAATATATTAATCCAAAAAAAACAAGGGAAATCAACAGAAAAGCAACACAAAACACTAATATCTAGGAAAGAAAAGGAAAATGTGCAACTTATGTGTCTGGGACCAGCTAGGAACCAAAAGTGAATCCCCAATACAGGAGCCAGTGAGTGATAGTGTTTGGCTCTGTGTCCACCCAAATCCCATGTCAAATTGTACTCTCCACGTGTCAATGGAGGGACCTGATGGGAGGTGATTGGATCACATGGATTTTATTCCAGGGATTCAAGGATGGTTTAACATATGCAAATCAATAACTATGATTCAACATATAAAGAAAATTAAGGACAAAACCCATATAATCATCTCAATAAACACACAAGAATAATTTAATAGAATTCAGCATCCCTCATTAAAAAAAAAAAACCCTCAAACTCAGCATATAAGAAACACATATCAAAATAATAAAGGCCATACATGACAAACCCACAGCCAACATTACACTGAATAGGTAAAAGGTGAAAGTCTTTCCTCCATGTCCTTGCCTGCCAAGGACCACCCTTGAGTGCCGACTGCTGTTAGTGGGGGATAGGACCCAAGTCAGGGTAGGAGCCCAAGCCTCCAGGCCTGGACTGGGCCTCAGGGGCCAGCAAGTGGCCCTGGAACTGGAACAAGACCATGATGTCCATTTTCACCACTCCTACTCAAGATACTACCGAAAGCCCTAGCCAGAGCAGTCAGGCAAGATAAAAAAATTAAAAGGCATCCACACCTGTAATCCCAGCACTTTGGGAGGCCGAGATGGGCAGATCATGAGGTCAGGAGATCGAGACCATCCTGGCTAACACGTTGAAACCCCATCTCTACTAAAAATACAAAAAAATTAGCCGGGCATGGTGGCGGGCACCTGTAGTACTAGCTACTTGGGAGGCTGAGGCAGGAGAATGGCGTGAACATGGGAGGCAGAGCTTGTAGTGAGCTGAGATCGTGTCACTGCACTCCAGCCTGGGCCACAGAGTGAGACTCCGTCTCTAAATAAATAAATAAATAAATAAATAAATAAAAGGCATCAAAACTGGAAAAGAGATGTCAAATTATCGCTATTTGCTGATGACATAATCTTATACCTGGTAAAACCTAAAAACTCCACCAAAAAACTCTTACATTTGATAAATGAATTTAGTAATGTTTCAGGATACAAAATCAACATATAAAAATTAATAGCATTTCTATATATCAATAATAATTTTGCTGGAACCAAATCAAGAAGGCAATTGCATTTAAAATAACTATAACAAAATTACCTAAGAATAAATTTAACCAAAGAGGTGAATAATCTCTACAAGGAAAACTAAAAAACACTGATAAAGAAAATTTTAGATGACAGAAACAAATGAAATAATATCACATTCTCATGAATCAGAAAAATTAATATTGTTAATATGATCATACCACCAAAAGCAATCAACAGATTAAATGCAATCTCTATCAAAATAACATCATTTTCCACAGCACTAGAAAAAAATCAGTTCTAATATACACACAGAACCAAAAAAGAACCCAAATAAACATAACAATATTATGCAAAAAGAGCAAAGCCAAAGACATCACATTACCTGACTTCAAGTTATATTACAAGGGTGATATATTTAAAATAGAACTACTATATAATTCAGAAATCCAACTTCAGAGTATATATACAAAAGAATTGCAATCAAGAGCTAAAATAAAGATCTATACCCCCATTTTGTACAGCAGATAAAATAGCATGGTGCTTGTATTAAAATAGATATGTAGATAATTAAAACAGAATAGAGAACCAGAAGTGAAGCTACATATTAACAGTAAACTAATCTTTGACAAAGTTATCAGAACATTTATTGGGGAAAGGACATCCTTTTCAACAAATTGTGCTGGGAAAATTGGATTGCCATATACAGAAAAATGAAACTGGACTTCTATCCCTCAACATATACAAAAATCAACCAAGATGGATTAGAAACTTATACATAGGACCCGAGACTATAAAAATCCTGCAAGAAAACCTAGGCAATACTATTCTGGACATTTGTCTAGGCAAATAATTTGCTGCTAAGACCTCAAGAGCACAACCAAAAAAACCGTAAAACAGACAAACGAGACTTAATTAAACTAAAAGGATTCTGCAAAGAAAAAGAAATAATCAACAAAGTGAACAGACAACGTGCAGAATTGAAAAATATATTTGCAAATATTCACCTAACCAGACACTAATATTCAGAATATGCAAATAACTCAATAAAAAAAATAATCCCATTAAAAGTTGGCAAAGGACATGAATAGATATTTTTTAAAATAAGACATGCATATGACAAATAAGTATGTGAAAAAAGTGTTCACCATCACTAATCACCTGGGAAATGCAAATGAAACCCTCAAAGAGATATCATCCCACCCTGCTCTGATGGTTGCTATTAAAAAAACAGAAAAGAGGGCCGGGCGTGGTGGCTCAAGCCTGTAATCCCAGCACTTTAGGAGGCCGAGACGGGCGGATCACGAGGTCAGGAGATCAAGACCACCCTGGCTAACCCGGTGAAACCCCGTCTCTACTAAAAAATACAAAAAACTAGCCGGGCGAGGTGGTGGGCACCTGTAGTCCCACTACTCGGGAGGCTGAGGCAGGAGAATGGCGTAAACCCGGGAGGCGGAGCTGCAGTGAGCTGAGATCCGGCCACTGCACTCCAGCCTGGGCGACAGAGCGAGACTCCATCTCAAAAAAAAAAAAAAACACAAAAACGGAGCAAGATGGCCGAATAGGAACAGCTCCAGTCTCCAACTCCCAGCGCGAGCGACACAGAAGACCGGTGATTTCTGCATTTTCAACTGAGGTACTGGGGTCATCTCTCTAGGGAGTGCCGGACAATCGGTGCGGGTCAGCTGCTGCAGCCTGACCAGCGTGAGCTGAAGCAGGGCGAGGCATCGCCTCACCTGGAAGCGCAAGGGGGAAGGAAATCTCTTTTCCTAGCCAGGGGAACTGAGACACACAACACCTGGAAAATCGGGTAACTCCCACCCCAATACTGCGCTTTAAGGAAACAGGCACACCAGGAGAATATATCCCACACCTGGCCGGGAGGGTCCCACGCCCACGGAGCCTCCCTCACTGCTAACACAGCCGTCTGCGGCGATCTATCCGCAAGGCAGCAGCGAGGCTGGGGGAGGGGCGCCCGCCATTGCTGAGGCTTAAGTAGGTAAACAAAGCCGCTGGGAAGCTCGAACTGGGTGGAGCTCACAGCAGCTCAAGGAAGCCTGCCTGTCTCTGTAGACTCTATCGCTGCGGACAGCGCACAGCTGCAGTCCATTAGGGGAAAGAGCGGGCCGCTGCAGACCCGAACGACTCTGTCTGACAGCTTTGGGGAGAGCCGTGGATCTCCTAACGCGGAGGTTGAGATCTGAGAACGGACAGACTGCCTGCTCAGGTGGGTCCCTGACCCCTGAGTAGCCTAGCTGGGAGACATCCCCCACTAGGGGCAGTCTGACACCCCACACCTCACAGGGTGGCGTCACCCCTGAGAGGAAACTTCCAAAGAAGAATCAGACAGGTACACTCGCTGTTCAGCAATATTCTATCTTCGGCAACCTCTGCTGCTGATACCCAGGCAAACAGGGTCTGGAGTGGACCTCAAGCAATCTCCAACAGACCAACAGACAGTCCTTCTGACTGTCAGACGGAAAACTATCAAACAGGAAGGACACCTATACCAAAACCCCATCAGTACGTCACCATCATCAAAGACCAGAGACAGATAAAACCACAAAGATGGGGAAGAAGCAGGGCAGAAAAGCTGGAAATTCAAAAAATAAGAGCGCATCTCCCCCTGCAAAGGAGCGCAGCCCATCGCCAGCAACGGATCAAAGCTGGTCAGAGAATGACTTTGACGAGATGAGAGAAGAAGGCTTCAGTCCATCAAACTTCTCAGAGCTAAAGGAGGAATTACGTACCCAGCGCAAAGAAACTAAAAATCTTGAAAAAAAGTGGAAGAATTGACAGCTAGACTAATTAATGCAGAGAAGATCATAAACGAAATGACAGAGATGAAAACCATGACACGAGAAATACGTGACAAATGCACAAGCTTCGTAACCGACTCGATCAACTGGAAGAAAGAGTATCAGCGATTGAGGATCAAATGAATGAAATGAAGCGAGAAGAGAAAACCAAAAGAAAAAAGAAGAAAAAGAAATGAACAAAGCCTGCAAGAAGTATGGGATTATGTAAAAAGACCAAATCTACGTCTGATTGGGGTGCCTGAAAGTGAGGGGGAAAATGGAACCAAGTTGGAAAACACTCTTCAGGATATCATCCAGGAGAACTTCCCCAACCTAGTAGGGCAGGCCAACATTCAAATTCAGGAAATACAGAGAACGCCACAAAGATACTCCTCCAGAAGAGCAACTCCAAGACACATAATTGCCAGATTCACCAAAGTTGAAATGAAGGAAAAAATCTTAAGGGCAGCCAGAGAGAAAGGTCGGGTTACCCACAAAGGGAAGCCCATCAGAATAACAGCAGACCTCTCGGCAGAAACTCTACAAGCCAGAAGAGAGTGGGGGCCAATATTCAACGTTCTTAAAGAAAAGAATTTTCAACCCAGAATTTCATATCCAGCCAAACTAAGCTTCATCAGTGAAGGAGAAATAAAATCCTTTACAGATAAGCAAATGCTTAGAGATTTTGTCACCACCAGGCCTGCCTTACAAGAGACCCTGAAGGAAGCCCTAAACATGGAAAGGAACAACCGGTACCAGCCATTGCAAAAACATGCCAAAATGTAAAGACCATCGAGGCTAGGAAGAAACTGCATCAACTAACGAGCAAAATAACCAGTTAATATCATAATGACAGGATCAAGTTCACACATAACAATATTAACCTTAAATGTCAATGGACTAAATGCTCCAATTAAAAGACACAGACTGGCAAACTGGATCAAGAGTCAAGACCCATCAGTCTGCTGTATTCAGGAGACCCATCTCACATGCAGAGACATACATAGGCTCAAAATAAAGGGATGGAGGAAGATCTACCAAGCAAATGGAGAACAAAAAAAAGCAGGGGTTGCAATCCTAGTCTCTGATAAAACAGACTTTAAACCATCAAAGATCAAAAGAGACAAAGAAGGCCATTACATAATGGTAAAGGGATCAATTCAACAGGAAGAGCTAACTCTCCTAAATATATATGCACCCAATACAGGAGCACCCAGATTCATAAAGCAAGTCCTTAGAGACCTACAAAGAGACTTAGACTCCCATACAATAATAATGGGAGACTTCAACACTCCACTGTCAACATTAGACAGATCAACGAGACAGAAAGTTAACAAGGATATCCAGGAATTGAACTCATCTCTGCACCAAGCGGACCTAATAGACATCTATAGAACTCTCCACCCCAAATCAACAGAATATACATTCTTCTCAGCACCACATCGCACTTATTCCAAAATTGACCACATAATTGGAAGTAAAGCACTCCTCAGCAAATGTACAAGAACAGAAATTATAACAAACTGTCTCTCAGACCACAGTGCAATCAAACTAGAACTCAGGACTAAGAAACTCAATCCAAACCGCTCAACTACATGGAAACTGAACAACCTGCTCCTGAATGACTACTGGGTACATAACGAAATGAAAGCAGAAATAAAGATGTTCTTTGAAACCAATGAGAACAAAGATACAACATACCAGAATCTCTGGGACACATTTAAAGCAGTGTGTAGAGGGAAATTTATAGCACTAAATGCCCACAAGAGAAAGCAGGAGAGATCTAAAATTGACACTCTAACATCACAATTAAAAGAACTAGAGAGGCAAGAGCAAACACATTCAAAAGCTAGCAGAAGGCAAGAAATAACTAAGATCAGAGCAGAACTGAAGGAGATAGAGACACAAAAAACCCTCCAAAAAATCAATGAATCCAGGAGTTGGTTTTTTGAAAAGATCAACAAAATTGACAGACCGCTAGCTAGACTAATAAAGAAGAAAAGAGAGAAGAATCAAATAGACGCAATAAAAAATGATAAAGGGGATATCACCACCGACCCCACAGAAATACAAACAACCATCAGAGAATACTATAAATGCCTCTACGCAAATCAACTAGAAAATCTAGAAGAAATGGATAATTTCCTGGACACTTACACTCTCCCAAGACTAAACCAGGAAGAAGTTGAATCCCTGAATAGACCAATAGCAGGCTCTGAAATTGAGGCAACAATTAATAGCCTACCAACCAAAAAAAGTCCAGGACCAGATGGATTCACAGCTGAATTCTACCAGAGGTACAAGGAGGAGCTGGTACCATTCCTTCTGAAACTATTCCAATCAATAGAAAAAGAGGGAATCCTCCCTAACTCATTTTATGAGGCCAACATCATCCTGATACCAAAGCCTGGCAGAGACACAACAAAAAAAGAGAATTTTAGACCAATATCCCTGATGAACATCGATGCAAAAATCCTCAATAAAATACTGGCAAACCGGATTCAGCAGCACATCAAAAAGCTTATCCACCATGATCAAGTGGGCTTCATCCCTGGGATGCAAGGCTGGTTCAACATTCGCAAATCAATAAACATAATCCAGCATATAAACAGAACCAAAGACAAGAACCACATGATTATCTCAATAGATGCAGAAAAGGCTTTTGACAAAATTCAACAGCCCTTTATGCTAAAAACGCTCAATAATTTGGTATTGATGGAACGTACCTCAAAATAATAAGAGCTATTTATGACAAACCCACAGCTAATATACTGAATGGGCAAAAACTGGAAAAATTCCCTTTGAAAACTGGCACAAGACAGGGATGCCCTCTCTCACCACTCCTATTCAACATCGTGTTGGAAGTTCTGGCTAGGGCAATCAGGCAAGAGAAAGAAATCAAGGGTATCCAGTTAGGAAAAGAAGAAGTCAAATTGTCCTGTTTGCAGATGACATGATTGTATATTTAGAAAACCCCATCGTCTCAGCCCAAAATCTCCTTAAGCTGATAAGCAACTTCAGCAAAGTCTCAGGATACAAAATTAATGTGCAAAAATCACAAGCATTCTTATACACCAGTAACAGACAAGCAGAGAGCCAAATCAGGAATCAACTTCCATTCACAATTGCTTCAAAGAGAATAAAATACCTAGGAATCCAGCTTACAAGGGATGTAAAGGACCTCTTCAAGGAGAACTACAAACCACTGCTCAGTGAAATCAAAGAGGACACAAACAAATGGAAGAACATACCATGCTCATGGATAGGAAGAATCAATATCGTGAAAATGGCCATACTGCCCAAGGTTATTTATAGATTCAATGCCATCCCCATCAAGCTACCAATGACTTTCTTCACAGAATTGGAAAAAACTGCTTTAAAGTTCATATGGAACCAAAAAAGAGCCCGCATTGCCAAGACAATCCTAAGTCAAAAGGACAAAGCTGGAGGCGTCACGCTACCTGACTTCAAACTATACTACAAGGCTACAGTAACCAAAACAGCATGGTACTGGTACCACAACAGAGATATAGACCAATGGAACAGAACAGAGTCCTCAGAAATAATACCACACATCTACAGCCATCTGATCTTTGACAAACCTGAGAGAAACAAGAAATGGGGAAAGGATTCCCTATTTAATAAATGGTGCTGGGAAAATTGGCTAGCCATAAGTAGAAAGCTGAAACTGGATCCTTTCCTTACCCCTTATACGAAAATTAATTCAAGATGGATTAGAGACTTAAATGTTAGACCTAATACCATAAAAACCCTAGAAGAAAATCTAGGTAGTACCATTCAGGACATAGGCATGGGCAAGGACTTCATGTCTAAAACACCAAAAGCAATGGCAGCAAAAGCAAAAATTGACACATGGGATCTAATTAAACTAAAGAGCTTTTGCACAGCTAAAGAAACTACCATCAGAGTGAACAGGCAACCTACAGAATGGGAAAAATTTTTGCAACCTACTCATCTGACAAAGGGCTAATATCCAGAATCTACAAAGAACTCAAACAAATATACAAGAAAAAAACAAACAACACCATCAAAAAGTGGGGAAAGGATATGAACAGACATTTCTCAAAAGAAGACATCCATACAGCCAACAGACACATGAAAAAATGCTCATCATCACTCGCCATCAGAGAAATGCAAATCAAAACTACAATGAGATACCATCTCACACCAGTTAGAATGGCAATCATTAAGAAGTCAGGAAACAACAGGTGTTGGAGAGGATGTGGAGAAATAGGAACACTTTTACACTGTTGGTGGGATTGTAAACTAGTTCAACCATTATGGAAAACAGTATGGCGATTCCTCAAGGATCTAGAACTAGATGTACCATATGACCCAGCCATCCCACTACTGGGTATATACCCAAAGGATTATAAATTACTCTACTACAAAGACACATGCACACGTATGTTTATTGCGGCACTATTCACAATAGCAAAGACTTGGAATCAACCAAATGTCCATCTGTGACAGACTGGATTAAGAAAATGTGGCACATATACACCATGGAATACTATGCAGCCATCAAAAAGGATGAGTTTGCATCCTTTGTAGGGACATGGATGCAGCTGGAAACCATCATTCTTAGCAAACTATCACAAGAAGAGAAAACCAAACACCGCATGTTCTCACTCATAGGTGGGAACTGAACAATGAGATCACTTGGACTCGGGAAGGGGAACATCACACACTGGGGCCTATCATGGGGAGGGGGGAGGAGGGAGGGATTGCATTGGGGAGTTATACATGATATAAAAGTCATGCACATGTACCCTAGAACTTAAAGTATAATAAAAAAAAAAAAAAAAACACACAAAAGATATTTGTGAGGATGTGGAGGAAAGGGTAAGCTTTTACACCGTTGGTGGGAATGTATATTAGTACAACATTTATGGTAAACAGTATGGAGATTTCTCAAAGAACTAAAATAGAACTACCATTTGCTCCAGCAATCTCATTACTGCCTATCTACTCATGGGAAATCATTACATCAAAAGATACTGCACTCATATGTTTATTGCAGCACTATTTGCAATAGCAAAAAAAAAAAAAAAAAATCGGAATCAACCTAAGTATCTGATATAATTGGCCTCTGTATCCCTACTCATTCATGTTGAATTGTAATTTCCAATGTTGGGGAAGAAACCTGGTGGGAGGTGACTGGATAATTATACCTGATGTAAATGACGAGTTGATGGGTGCTGACGAGTTGATGGGTACAGCACACCAACATGGCACAAGTATACATATGTAACAAACCTGCACGTTATGCACATGTACCCTAGAACTTAAAGTATAATAAAAAATAAATAAAGAAACCTTATGTGTATCATTTTCCTATTATCTTCCTTCCTATCAACAGACTTTTCTTGCTATTAATAATATGTCTGCCATAGCATCTCAACTCCAATTTTTAATTTTTTTTTATTTCAAAAACTTCTGGGGTACAAATGGTTTTTGCCTACATGGATAAATTGTATAGTGATATTAATAAGATAAGATTTTAATGCACTCATCACCTGAGTAGTGTATATTGTTCCCAAATTTTTTTATCCCTTAACTCCCTCCAGCCCTTCCTGCTTCTAAGTCTACAATGTTTATTATACCACTCTGTATGCATTTGCTTGTCCATAGCTTAGTTTCCACTTATAAGTGAGAACATACAATATTTGGGTTTGTATTCTTGACTTCACTTAGAATAATGGCCTCCAGCACCATTCAAGTGGCTACAAAAGGCAATATTTCATTTTTTTTTCATGGCTGAGTAGTATTCCATGGTGTATGTACAGCACATTTTCTATATCCACTCATAAGTTGATGGACACTTAGGTTAGTTCCATATCTTTGCAATTGTGAATTATGGTATGATAACTTTACCTGTGTAGGTAAATATAATGACTTCTTTTCCCTTCAATAGATACCCAGTAGTAGGACTGCCAGATTGAATGGTAGATCTACTTTTAGTTTTTTGAGAAATCTCCCTACTGTTCTCCATGGAGGTTGTACTAATTTATAGTCCCACCAGCAGTGGATAAGCATTCCCTTTTTACCACATCCACGCCAACATCTATTGTTTTCTGACTCTTTAATAATGGCCATTCTGGTTAGGGTAAAGTGATATCTCATTGTGGTTTTAATTTGCATTTCCCTGATGATTAGTGATGTTGATCATTTTTCATATGTTTCTTGGCCATTTGTATATCTTCTTTTGAAAAGTATCTATTTATGTCATTTGCCCACATTTTCATGGAATTATTTGGGTTTTTTTCTTGCTGATTAGTTTGGGTTCCTTATAGATTCTGGATATTACTCCCTTGTCAGATGCATAGTTTGCAAATATTTTCTCCCATTCTATGGGTTGTCTGTTTATTCTGATGATTATTTATTTGCTGTGAAGAAGACTTTTAGTTTAATTAAGTCCCATTGATTTTCATTTTTGTTGCATTTGATTTTGGGCTTGTAGTTATATATTTTTGCTTAGGCTAATGTAAGTTATATATTTTTGCTTAGGCTAATGTTCAGAAATGTTTCCCTAGGTTTTCCTCTAGAATGTTTATGATTTCAGGCATTGGACTTAAATGTTTGATCTATCTTTACTTGATTTTACTATATAGTAAAACATAAGAATTCAGTTTTATTCTCCTACTGGCTCTCCAGTTTTTCTAGCATGATTTATTGAATAGGGTATCCTGTCCCCATTGTTTACTTTTGCCAACTTTGTTGCAGTTCATTGGGTGTAGGCATGTAGATTTATTTCTGGTTTCTCTAATCTGTTCCATTGATTTATATGTCTATTTTTTCACACTACCATGCTCTTTTAGTTACTAAAACTTCATAGTGTAATTTGAAATCAGATAATATGATACCTCCAAATTTGGTATTTTTGCTTAATTTGGTATTTTTGCTTAGGATAGCACTGGCTATTCCAGCTCTTTTTGGTTCCACATGAATTTTATAATTGCTTTTCCTAATTCTGTGAAAAAAAATGATGTTGGTACTTTGAATGGAATTACATAAAATCTGTAGATTGCCTTGGGTGGTATGGTCATTTTTATAATATTGATTCTTCCAATTTATGAGCATAGAATGTATTTCTATTCATTTGTGTTATCTATGATTTCTTTCATCATTGTTTTGTAGTTCTCCTTGTAGAGATCATTCACCTCCTTTGTTAAGTATACTCCTAGATATTTTATTATTTTCTAACTATTGTAAAAGGAACTGAGTTCTTTATTTGATTCTCAGTTTGATCGTTTTTGGTGTATAACAATGCTACTGATTTGTGCATATTGATTTATAACCTAAGACTTTACTAAATTCATTTATCAAATCTAGGAGTCTTTTGGTAGAGACTTAAGAGTTTTCTAGTCATAGGATCATATCATTAGCAAACAGAGAGTTTGACTTCCTCATTTACAATGTGAGTGTTCTTTCTTTCTTTCTCTCGCCTGATTGCTCTGGCTAGGACTTCCAGTACTAGGTTGAATAGAAGTGAGGAAAATGGGCATCCTTGTGTTGTTCCAGTTCTTAGGGGGAATACTTTCAACGTTTCCCCATTCAGTGCAATGTTGGCTGTTGATTTGTCATAGATAGCTTTTATTATTAATATTTTGAGATGTGTTTCTTTCATGCCTAGTTTGTTGATAATTTTATCATAAAATGATGCTGCACTTTATCAAATGCTTTTTTCTGCTTCTATTGAGATGATTATATGATTTTTATTTTAATTCTTTTTATGTGATGAGCCACATTTATTCACTTCTGTATGTTGAGTCATCCCTGCATCCCTGGGAGGAAATCAACTTGATCACAGTAAATTATCTTTTAGATGTGCTCATTGATTTGATTGGCTAGTATTTTGTTAAGCATTTTTGGATCTATATTAATCAGGGATCTCTGTCTGTAGGGTTGTTGTTATTGTTGTTATGTCCTTTCCTGGTTTTGGTATCAGGGTAATACTGACTCCATAGAATGAGTTACAGAGGATTTCCTCTTTCTCCATATTTTTGAATAATTTCAGTAGAAGTGATACCAATTACCAATTATTCTTTGAATGTATGTTAGAATTTGACTGTGAATTCATCTGGTCCGGGACATTTGTTTGTTGGCAGTTTTTTTGTTACTGATTCAATCTCACTTACTGTTTTTGGTCTGTTCAGGACATATTTTTTCTTCCTGATTCAATCTAAGAGGTTTGTATGTTTCTAGAAATTCATCCAATTCCTCTAGATCTTCTAATTTGTGGACATTGTGGTGTCCATAGTAGTCTCAAATGATCTTGTATATCTGTAGTATTGATTGTAATGTCTCCATTTTCATTTTTAGTTGAGCTACTTGGAATCTTCTCTCTTCTTTACTTGGTTAATCTAACTAAAAATCTATCAAATTTATTGATCTTTTCAAAGAACCAAGATTTTGTTTCGTTGTTCTTTTGTATTGGTTTTTTATTGTTGTTTTAATTTCACTGAGTTCTGCTCTGTTCTTTGTTATTTATTTTTTTCTGCTAGCTTTGGGGTTTTTTAATTCTTGTTTCTTTAGTTCCTTAAAGTGTTATGTAAGGTTGTCAATTTGTAACATTTCAGACTTCTTGATGTAGGCATTTAGTGCCATAAATGTTCCTGCTAGCACTGCTTTTGCTGTATCCCGTAGGTTTTGCTAACTTGTGTTACTATAATCATATACTTTAACACTTTTTAAATTTCTATCCTGATTTCATTGTTAATGCAAAAAGCATTCAGGAGTAAATAGTTTAATTTCCATGTATTTGTATAGTTCTTTTCGGAGTTGATTTATAGTTTTATTCTACTGTGATCTTAGAAGATACCTAATATAATTTTGATTTATTTAAATTTATTCAGATTTGTTTTGTGGCCTATGACTTAGTCTATCTAAAAGAACGTTCCATGTGCTAATAAGAAGAAAATATGTTTTGTAGTTTTGGGGTAGAATGTTCTGTAAATATCTGTTAGGTCCTTTTGTTTTAGAGAGAAGCTTAAGTCCACTGTTTCTTTGTTGACTTTCTGCCTCCATGATGTGTCTAATACTATCAGTGGAGTGTTGAAGTTTTCCACTATTATTGTGTTGCTGTCTATCTCTTTTCTTTTTTTGTATTATTATTATACTTTAAGTTCTAGGGTACATGTGCATAACGTGCAGGTTTGTTACATATGTATACTTGTGCCATGTTGGTGTGCTGTACCCATCAACTCGTCAGCACCCATCCACTCGTCATTTACATCAGGTATAACTCCCAATGCAATCCCTCCCCCCTCCCCACTCCCCATGATAGGCCCCGGTGTGTGATGTTCCCCTTCCCGAGTCCAAGTGATCTCATTGTTCAGTTCCCACCTATGAGTGAGAACATGCGGTGTTTGGTTTTCTGTTCTTGCAATAGTTTGCTGAGAATGATGGTTTTCAGCTGCATCCATGTCCCTACAAAGGACACAAACTCATCCTTTTTTATGGCTGGATAGTATTCCATGGTGTATGTGTACCACATTTTCTTAATCCAGTCTGTCACTGATGGACATTTGGGTTGATTCCAAGTCTTTGCTATTGTGAATAGCGCCCAAAACAGCATGGTACTGGTACCAAAACAGAGATATAGACCAATGGAACAGAACAGAGTCCTCAGAAATAATACCACACATCTACAGCCATCTGATCTTTGACAAACCTGAGAAAAACAAGAAATGGGGAAAGGATTCCCTATTTAATAAATGGTACTGGGAAAATTGGCCAGCCATAAGTAGAAAGCTGAAACTGGATCCTCCTTACTCCTTATATGAAATTAATTCAAGATGGATTAGAGACTTAAATGTTAGACCTAATACCATAAAAACCCTAGAAGAAAATCTAGGTAATACCATTCATGACATAGACATGGGCAAGGACTTCATGTCTAAATATCTCTTTTCTAAACCTAGTTAATATTGTTTTATAAATCTGGGAGCTTCAGAATTATAAAAAAAATATAAAAAATTATATGTAATATATAAAAGAATTAGGTGCATATATATTTAGGATTTTAATGTCTTCTTGGTTGGATTGGCCTTTTATCATTACATAATGACCTTCTTTGTCTTTTTTTATTGTTGTTTTAAAGTCCGCTTTATCTGATATAAGAATAGCTACACCTGCTTGCTTTGGCTTCCATTTGCACAAAATATCTTCATATACCCTTTGATCTTGAGACTATAAGGATTCTTACGTATTAGTTGAGTCTCTTGAAGACAGTAGATATTTGGTTTGTGATATTTTATCCATTCCACCAATCTGTTTCTTTTCAGTGGAGCATTAAGACTCTTCACATTCAATGTTAATATTGAGACGTGAGGTACTGTTGCAGTCATCATGTTGATCATTACCTAGATATTTTGTTGTCTTCATTGTGTTATTATTTTATAAATCTATGAGTTTTATGCTGTAAAGCAGTTCTATTCTGGTGCATACGAATATGCACCAGAATATTTTGAAACTTTTGTTTCAAGCTTTAGAACTCTTTTTTAGCATTTCTTATAGGGATGGTCTGGTATTGAGAAATTCCCTTAGCATTTCATTTGCTTGTCTAAAAAAATTATTTTTCTCCATTTGTAAAACAATTTTGCTGAATACAAAATTTTTGGCCATAATTTATTCTATTTAAGGAGGTTAAGACTAGGACACCTTTTTTATCTGGCTTGTATGGTTTCTACTGAGAAGTCTGCTATTAGTCTGATAGCTTTTCAATTGTAGGTTACCTGACACTTTTATCTCACTGCTCTTGGAATTTTTTCCTTCACATTGACTTTAGATACCCTGATATATATGCCTTGGGGATTTCCTTTTTGCAATGAATCCCTCAGGATTCTTTGCGCTTCTTGTATTTGGACATCTAAACCGCTAGCAAGGCCAGACAGGTTTTCCTCAATTATTAGTTTTCTAAACTTTCTGCTGCTTCTTCTTTCTCAGGAATACCAATGATTCTTAGGATTGGCCATTTGACATAATCTCATATTCTTTGGAGATGTTGTTTATTTCTTATAATTCTTTTTTCTTTATTTTTATCAGATTGGTTAACTTAAAAGCCTGTCTTTCAGCTCCCAAAATATTTCTTCTACTTGGTCTTGTGTATTGTTAGACTTTCCACTGCATTTTGTAATTCCCTAAATGTGTCTTTTATTTCCAGAAGTTATCACTGATTTTTCTTTAAAATTTCTATCTCTTTAGATTTTTTTTTAAATTTATAACCTGAATTTTTTTTTCTTTATGTTGGTTTTCACCTTTCCCTTGTATTTCTTGAGTAACTTAATAATCAACCTTTTGAAATCCCAATCTGATATTTCCAATGTTCATCTTGTTTTAGATCCATTGCAGGAGTATTATTGTGATATTTTGGGAGTGTTATATAATCTGTTTTGTCATATTGCCAGAAATATTTTTCTTGTTCCTTCTCATTTAGGTACTCTTTCTTCTAATTATTCTTAAATGTATTTTTTATTTTGAATTTTGTTAAATGTATATTTGCCCCCCCAACAAAGAATGTGGCTTTAATTGGTATAGTTTATTGTAGCTTAATTCTACTCTTGGTGCTTGCAAGGGTGGGACTCTGTATGAGTTCCTTGGCTGTAGAGAGTCTTTGTATGACTTTCTCAGATGTTGGTTATAGTAGTAATGTACTTGATGTATGAACAACTTCACTGTCTTATGTGTGGTTGGAATGGCAGAGGTCTCTTGAAGCTTATCTCATTCTTCAGTAGGTAAATTTATTCATTTATTTACTTATTTGTTTATTTATTCCCAGTATTTTATTTACTAGTCTGAACAATTCAGGCTTTATACCTGTAAGGAACATGTCCACGAGTAAAAACCAGATGTGGCTAAAGCAGGTGGGTAAATTTAGGACCCAATGGTGGGCAAAGGTCCCCACCTTGACAGAGGTGGCTGGGGACGCTTTCAGTAAAACACACTGACATCTTTTCAGGGGAAAATTAGACAGCCTCCTCAGCTCCCATGCTGGGAGAGCAAAAAAGCAATTCACCTCCCAGTCACACTCCTAATCCAGTATAATTGCTGTTCAGATTAGCAACCTACCTCTTTTCATTTGCAGGAATGCTAATGTTTTATGCAGAGAGTGATTGTGACTACTCCTCCTTCAAGCCTGAACCTAGGGGGCACTTGTCCTGTGGGAATGCAGTAACCTAAAGTATTTCAGAAAGGCTACTTCCAGGTGCACCTGTGCTGAGCTCTCATGGGAGAAGCCCCAGCTGGGTCTGCAGAGGTGGATGAGGGGCAGAGGAAATCTCTCTCCAAGAGCCTTCACAAGCACCAGGACTGCCTGACTGCTGGGGTGAAGCTTCATACTCACCCTACTGAGCACAGCTTTGCACCTGTACCTCTGCTGAAAGAAACTTCTCACAAGAAGAAATTTGGGGGACTCGAGGCCCTGCCATATAAACTTTTTGGCCCATGGGGTGATGCCTTGATGTGGTGCACTCTCCCTTCCCCTAGGAGTAGAAGTCCCTAAGCACCAGACCATTATGGGTGCTTCTGCTTCTCTGGGTCTAGCTACCCAGTGGGGCTGCCTCACTCCATTCTGGTGCTTGACAATATTAACCATCATGGCACATGTATACATATGTAACCAACCTGCACATTGTGCACATGTACCCTAGAACTTAAAGTATAATAATAATAATAATAATAAAGAATGTTTGCAAGCAATCTAATGATGTGACCTGTCCTCAAGACTCCCAGCTGCAGGTACCAACCCCAGCTCTGATAGGGGTGGTAGGGGAGCAATGTGGATTCTGTGAGATTATCTGGTTATAAATAACCTTAGTGTGTTGGCTTTCTCAAATGCTAGTTGTAGTAGTAATGAACTGGACACATGGACAGACTCAGGACCTCATAGTTAGCCAGGGTGATGCAGGCAATGGTGATAGCTGAGGTCATGCAGAAGTTGTCTCCTTCCTGCATGCTATTACTGTGCTTGCAGATGCTATAATGGACCATATCAGTTGGGCTCCAGCCAGAAGGTGGTGCTTGCAAAAGAGCACCGGCTGCAGTGGTAGCACTAGGATTTGTGCTTGCCCTTAGGTAACCCAGGGTAGGTACTCTGGTGACTCAGGCAATGAGGAGGGTCATAGAGCTCTGAAAAGCTTCTGTCCTTTGTGTCAGACTTCCTTGTGTTAAGCTGATTTAGTGAGTGGTGGGGAGTATATGAAAAGCAGTGTCAGGACGGACTTCACATGCATTCCCAGATTCCATCAGGGATGGAGGAAAACTGTTCCTGATTCTACCTTACAGGGACCTCATAGAAATCAGCGAGCTAACTCGGTGTGTGTGGAGGGGCAAATCCAGGTGGGGGCTGTGTTAGGTAAGTTCATGTTCTGTTTCTCCACAAGTGGGCAAAATCAGCAGCCCTGGTGCGGATGAAAGAGTGATTCTCTTGCCACAGGGGTAATGTTCCAGGGAGGATTGAAGCTTCCTCTGCTGCACAGAAGAGTCTGTGCAGGTATTGGGGAGCATCAGGTGGCAGTAAAACCCACCCACATAGCTCCCATGCACTTGGCAAGGCAGGTTTTGCCCCCACCGTATTACACTAGCAGCAGCTTGCTAGGTTCCAGGCAGTCTGCACTCAGAACTCAAAACTGCCCCAGGCCATTAGCTTTCCCTGAGGAAACGGTCATCACAGCTTTCAGGTCATGACCCTTCTGGTCTGTCTGCAAGGTAGGAACATCCAGCTCCTGTGCCCACGGCTGCAGCATACTTCCCACTCTCCCCTTGGTTCTGGCCAAGGAGGTTTGTCCCCACTTTAGATCATATCACAAATCTCAGTTAGGAGCTTCTTTCTGTCTATGAACACCATGTAAGTTAGCTCGTCAATTTCTATGAGGTCCTTGTAAGGTAGGATCAGGAATGGCTTTCCTCCATCCCCGATGGAGACTGGGAATGCATGTGAAGTCCGTCCTGACACTGCTTCTCATATACTCCCCACCACTCACTAAATCAGCTCCAGCACTGGTTAGGGTTAAGGCCTTCCCCTGTGGCCTGGATTTCCAGGTTCCCCAGTGGGAGTATCTATCCTAGAGACAGTTTATCCTCCTCTCACACTCTGGGGACTTAGCAATTTTCAACCTGGCTCACAATATAGGCTGCAACCCAATGCTTCCGTCAAAAGATCTCTTGAGGAATTTGTTTAGCATTTCTAGCCTCACTTTCTTTGTATTAAAAAAATTTCTGGAATAATAAAACCTATAGGATTAAAGGTTGTACAAATAAATAGAGTGCCAATAAACAACAGAACTCAATACATAATAATTGTTAAAATTTTCTTTCTTTCTATTCATAATTGTTTTTAGATTGCCCCTGAAATATTTAAATGTTTTAACTTTTCACAACTTTATATTTTAGCCTCTGAGATAACTTTATTTTGGTTTATAACAAATCTAAATACTTTAGTGTATTGGTAACGCCTTAATAAAATAAATTATCTCAGTCTGTTATTATTTTGTAACCTCTACTTTTAAAATAAGAAGAATATTACATTTTTAATCCAACATGTATAAATTATATACAGGTATTTTAGTAAAGGAAGAAGTAGAACTTTCATCCCTTTGATTCTTTGCCTTGATTTGAATAATTTGAATGGTCCTGATTTGTCAGCTCATCCCCATCAACTATGTATTCTCCTTATAGTTATTTTGTGCAGTCTCCATCTGTCTCCAAATCCATCTTGCATTTTTGAATAAATATTATAAATTATAGATATTTTAGTTAAACAGATGGAATCTTAATAATAAAAGAAAATAAGATAAGAGTAGAGGAATGCTATATAAAATGAATCAATGCCATGCCAACTAATATAACACCAATGGTTGATCTGATTTTTAAGGAAGCAGTAAGCATACAGTTTATATAATGTGCTTTCTCTATTGCTTGATATGGCCATTTTTCAATATTCATGTATAAGTGGTGATATGTAATGCATATAGCAGGTTATTGATTCTAATTTAGATTACAGCTTTCCATTCTCGGAACCATAAACTACAATATTTATCATTATGTCACATTCAAAACACACTGGACTACCTTTTTTATACATTTCCAAATCTAGTCTAAATTGAGGCAGAGCTCTTTCTTTCATTCCCCTAGGGAAAAAGCTGTCTTAAAATGTAAGGTTGGACAAGGAAAATAACTGATATATTATGACTCGATGGCCACCTCTATCTGATTCATTACTCTCTATGTTGTGATGTCTACACTTTAAATTTCTTATTATTTGTCCTCTCAAATGAAATATATCTTTCAGATTTCTAGAACATATTTAAAATTAATTAGTAGTCCTCTAACATTTGAAAGTAGAGTTTCTCCTGGCTCAAATTCATTACTGATTTTGCTGTGTCACCTAAAGGTTAATTATTAAAATGACACTTTAATCCTAGTGAAACTGGTTCATTTATTAGAATGAGGAACAAAAATGCCAACAGACGATCAGAACTCCAAAAATACTAATTTTTGATTTTTTCCCACAGGATAAGGTATATTAATTTGGAAATATATGCAAAAAATAAACTTCAAGTGTTATAACAGTGGACATTCATGAGGGCAATGATACCTGACATTGTGGTTCCTTTTTAGTCATTTAATAACTTGGATCATTAAACATCGTTCACTCTCTATTTTTCATGGCTCCTCAAGCTAGTCATAAACTCCATAGGAAGGAACATGAACAATGGAATTATTGCCTAATTGTAGTTACAGTCTTTTTTCTCCTGTTTAACATGTAGGTATAGAACTAATATCAGAAACGTTATTATTTCCAGTACTTTTGTAGTGATTGATACCCTCAGTGAATTATTTTTAAATCTGTTTTATAAAAGAAGATTGGGTACACTGTTTTGCTTTTTTTTTTTTTTTTTTTGAGACGGAGTCTGGCTCTGTCGCTCAAGCTGGAGTGCAGTGGCGCGATCTCGGCTCACTGTAAGCTCTGCCTCCCAGGTTCACGCCTTTCTCCTGCCTCAGCCTCCCAAGTAGCTGGGACTATAGGCCCCCTGCCACCACGCCTGTCTAATTTTTTTGTAGTTTTAGTAAATACGGGGTTTCACCATGTTAGCCAGGATGGTCTCAATCTCCTGACCTCATGATCCGCCTGCCTTGGCCTCCCAAAATGCTGGGATTACAGGCGTGAGCCACCGTGCCGGGCCTCTGTGTTGCATTTTTTAATTTTTTTGGAGAATACACAGAAAGTTACCAAAATCCATGTTAAAACGCTAATTAAAAACTAAAACTTGAACAGTATTGAAAAGTAACTGAAGTAGAAAGCTACATTTGAAATAAATTTGCTCTCTGATATATAATTAGCTTAGTTTATATTTACTGACTTTGAATGTTTGTTTTCCAATGGACAAATCAGTAAAACAGAAGTACATATTCTATCCTTTTTATGGTTAAATATTTAATGTTCGTTGTAATAATAAAACTTATACCACTTTTAAATTACTTGTCTTTCATGGTGCCATTTGATTGTCCTAGAATAAGGGGGGTTCTTTTTTCTATTGATAGTTTTTGGGTTAGACTCTAGACCACAGATAATTAAATGCAGCTCACAGGCCACATTCACCTCATACAAACCTATATATATGTGTTTGTGTGTATACACATGTATAAGTGTGTATATATACATATATAATGTATGTGCATATATATACATATATCATTTTTTAAAAATCCATTAATTAAAAACAATTAGAATTCTAGAAGAAAACTAAGAGAAACCTTTGTGAACTTAACTTAGGCAAAAATTTATCAGATACAATGTTGATAGCTCAATCATTGAAAGAAAAAAATAACACATTGGACTTTATCAAAATTAGCAATGCACACTTTTCAAAATATAATATTAGAAGAATAAAAAGACTAACAGAAAATGCTTTTCAAGGCATAAATCTGACAAAGAACTTGTATGCAGAATTTATTAAGAATCCTTAAGATTGAATAGTACAAAAAACCCAACAACCTAATTTCAAAAATGGGCAAAGGATATTAAAAAAAAAACTTTACAAAATAAGATATACATATGGAAAATAAACATATAAAATTATGTTTAACATAATTAGCTATTAGGGAAATATAAATTAAAACCATAATGAGATATTACTACACACATATGATAACATAATAGCTTAAAAAATATCTGACAATACCAAATATAAGGATATGGAGCCACTGTAACTATCATGCATTAAATGCATCTCAAAACATTTTTCTAGTAGAAATTTCTTGTATGGTTAAACATGAGCTTACCACAAGACCCAGAAACATCACCCTAAGTGTTCACCCAAATGAATAAAAAACTAAATTCACACAAAAACCTCCATATGAATTTGTACTAGTAGTAAACATTCCCATGTAACAATTTGATTTGTATTTTCATCCCTTCATTGGTGGGAGGGTTCTGAACAAGCATTCATAACGGAATGCAGCTTGAGTGATGGTGATGGTGCTGATAAAAATTACATTTATTTAGCACTTAATATATGTAAAATATTTCACTTAAAGTTCAATTATCACAATAATCTTGCAAATTACATAAATATTATTGACCTACATTCACAGAAAAGAAAACCAAATTTTGGAGAAGGTAATGTAGTTAAGTTTCCACAGCATCACAGTTATCACTTAAACACAGATCTGTTTCTTTCCAAAGAACATTTAAAAGTGATCACCATAGGTCAGTGACTCATAACCATTTTTTTTTTTCTTTCTGTTCCAACGCATATGCGGGATAGACCCATTCCCATCAGTAACTGGAACAGTGTTACCATAGTAACAAGGGGAGAAGTATTAAGTATGTGTCAGACTATCCAAGGGAAGCATAACTTGAAAAAAACAGATACTTTTGAAATACTTGAAGATCCCTCTTAAAAGAAGGGAAATATGCCTTTCACTTCCAACTTCCCTTATAGAGACTAACTGACATAATGATCAGATTAATATAAATGTCCTTGTCTAAATACATCTACAAATTGCAAACCCTTCTCATTTAATTATACCACTACTTTTTATAATAGAGATTTAAAAATGTTTACATAAAGTCATTTAATAGAAAATGTGTTAAAATTAGCTCCGTTAGAAATGAAAAAGAAGGCATAGCAACTGAACACAGAAATACAAAAGATCATCAGAGACTATTATGAACAGCTAGATGCTCACAAAGTAGAAAACCTAGAGGAACTGGATAAACTTCTGGAAACATACAACCTCCAAGACTGAACCATGAAGAAATGGAAAACCAAACATACCAATAATGAGTAGCAAGATTGAATCAGAACAGAGACAAGATAGCTGACTAGAAACAGCTCGGGGGAACTTCTGCCACCAAGGGACCGGGACATTGAGAAGACTGGTCCACTCCTAGCACATCTTCAGAGTGAAGGCATTGAGAGTGGGCAGAGGCAAGACACAGATACTGGGCTGAATGAGGAAGAAGCTGAGAACCCCGCGTAGGGCTACCACACACCAGGACTTGTTCTTGGATGCAAATAACTCCTTGGGAATGGGTGAGGTGAGCAGGCAAAGAGCAGCTCACCTCTCCAGGAGCCTATGGCAACCTACCAGCAGTAGACTCCACAACACCCATGGATGCTCAACCTGGCAGGGAGAACTTCTTAGAGAAGTGGTAGGGGTAGAATTCCAGCCCATGTGAAGCCCAGAGGGTTTGGTGTGGAGGTGTCTGTAATGGAGCACAGCCAGGGATGCCTATCCTTCAAGGCTCAACTTTCTCCCTCAGCAGACTTTAGCCTTAGTGAAACTGCTAGACCTGGACAGTGATGGGTGGTATTTCCCATGAGAGAGGGCCAGTCTGACGTAAGCAACCTTTGGTCTTCTGGCCTCTCCCAAGGTCCCAGCCTAGCTGTGCCTGCTTGTAGTGTACCCTTGGATGCCCAGGCAGGGTACATCATAGCTCCTGCACTGACAGATCATACTTGAGCACCCCCATGGATGTGCACCACCCTGCTCTTGCCCTCCACCCACAGCAGCCTCCCTGGAGCTGCTTTGTCTGCACATACTCACGCATGACCACCCTCCACATCACTTTGTCTGTAAGTGTGGGTGTGGGTGGACTTGGCTCCTATTCCCTGACAGTGCATATGTGCATATGCACCTGCCATGCCCTCACAGCTCCCCATGTGAGTGCATACTGCCCCATCAACCACCCGTTCTGCCTCCATTGATGTCAAAGCGTTCAAAGGCATGAACATCATCAGTCTCATGTCCACCAGCTCATTGCCCCAACATCAACACTGACGCCATCCCAAAACTACACAAGGGGAACAGTGGACCTACCTACACTCCAGTGGCAGCCTCTGCCTATGTGAACATGCATGAAAAGGATGCACACAGTCTGCTCACACTGGCACCCCGTCCCCATGCTAACATCACCACTGGCACAAATGCACATGGATACTGGCAGAATCCCTTACCCCCATACCATGCTGCCACCACCACCCTGCAAATGCCTGCAAAGAGGCCAGTAGGCCTGCACCTGCCAGCATCTTGCTGTAACTAGTGACTGCGCACCCTGTCATGCTGCCACTGCTGCTATCATGTGGAAATGAGGATGAATCTATGAATCCCAGGGCCACCACCCTACTAAGCACTGTAGCTGACACCACCTATTGGAATGTTGTAACCAGCAGTACAGGAACAATTCAACCCCTCCAGCATGGTAGGTTCCTAACCTTTAGGGGCCAAAGAACAAAGCCACGGGCTTGATATCAGTCCCCTGGATTAATAGTACACAATCCAAGTGTCCTGAGCTAAGCCTTGGCCCCTAAAATCCTCCAGAAGTGAATCCAGTTGACTGAACCCACATCATATCACATTAACACTCCCAAATAAATCAAACAGGATTTTTAAAACCCGAAACGTCAGCAACTTCAGTAATTAAAGGAATATCAGCCCACAAAGATGACAAAGAACCTGTGCAAGAAATCTGGCAACCCAAAAAGCCAGTGTCTTCTTACCTCCAAACAACTGTACTAATTCCCAGCAATGGTTCCTAACCAGGCTGAGATGGCTGAAGTGACAGAAGTAGAATTCAGAATATGGATAGGAACAAAGTTCATTCACATGCAGGAGATAGTTGAAACCCAATACAAGTAATCTGAGGATTACCTAAGAAATAGTTACAGTAGAAAACAACGAAATAAAAAATAATACGAAACGAGTAATCTAATGCTTGCCAATAAAATCAAACAGGAGAGGATAGACAAATGGTCATTATAAGAAAAAGAAAAACTTATCTGATAGAGCTGATAAACACTCTACAAGTATTTCACAATGCAATAGCAAGTATGAGCAGCAGAAATGATCATCTGAGGGAAGAACCTCAGAGCTTGAACACTGGCTTTCTAAAATAACTCAGTCAGAGAAAAATAAAAAAATAAAT
The DNA here is from genome assembly GCF_009764315.1 of Trachypithecus francoisi. NCBI lineage: Eukaryota > Metazoa > Chordata > Mammalia > Primates > Cercopithecidae > Trachypithecus > Trachypithecus francoisi. The sequence goes on along the minus strand of NW_022681471.1, from coordinate 14,425,950 downwards.
AAATAAACAAAACCTCCAAAAAATATGAGATTATGTAAAGAGACCAAATCTATGACTTATTGATGTGCCTGAGAGACAAGGAGAGAAATCAAGCAACTTGGAAAAAATATTTCATGATATCGTCATAAAAATTTACAACCTCACTAGCGAAGCCAACATGCAAATTAAGGAAATGTATAGTACCCCTGAAAAATACCACAGAAGAAGGTAACCCCCAAAACACATAGTCATCAGATTCCCCAAGGTTAAAATGAAAGAAAAAATTTTAAAGGCAGCTAAAGAAAAGAGACAGGTCACCTGCAAAGGGGACTCCATTAGGCTAACAGTGGATCTTTCAGCAGAAACCCTACAAGCCAGAAGAGATTTGGGACCTATATTCAGCATTGTTAAAGTAAAGAATTTTCAGCCAAGAATTTCATATCTGGCTAAACTAAGCTTTATAAGTAAAGGAAATATAAGATCATTTTCAGACAAACAAATGCTAAAAGAATTCATCATTGTGGGACCTCAGACCTGCCTCACAAGAGGCCCTACAGAGAGTGTTAATTATGAAAAGAAAGATCATTAATGACCAGCCATTACAAAAACACACGTAAGTACACAGACCAGTGACACTATAAAGGAACCACGTATGCAAGTCTTCATAGTAACCAGCAGACATCATGATAACAGGATCAAATACACAAATATGAATACTAGCCTTGAATATAAACGGGCTAAATGCCCCCAATTAAAAGGCATATAGTGGCAAGTTGCATAAAGAAGCAAACCCCATGATATTTTATCTTCAAGAAACCCATCTCACACACATAGACTCAATGTAAAGAGATGGAGAGAAATCTACCAAGCAAATAGAATACAGAAAACAGCAAGAGTTGCAATTCTAATATCAGAGAAAACAGACTTTAAACTAGCAAAGATCATAAAAGACAGAGAAAAGCATTACATAATGATAAAGGACTCAATTCGCAAAGAAGAACTAACTATTCTAAGTGTATACACACCCAACACAGAAGTACCCCAATACATAAAGCAAGTTCTTAGAGACCTAGAAATTTAGATAATTGCACAATAATAATAGGAGATTTTAACACCCCAATGACAGTATTAGACAGATCATTGCGGCAAAAAATTAAAATAATATATTCAGGACTCTAACTCAACACTTGATGAAATGGACCTAATAGACATCTATAGAACTTCCACCCCAAAACAAAAGAACATACATTCTTCTCATCTGCACATGGCACATACTCTAAAATTGATTATATAATTGGTCATAAAACAATCCTCAGCAAACATAAAAATATAATTATACCTACCACATCGTTGAACCACAATAGAAATAAAAATTGAAATCACTGCTAAGAAAATCACTCAAAGTCATACAATTAAATGAATATTAAACAACCTGCTCTTGAATGACATCTAGGTATATATTGAAATTAAGGCAGAAACCAACGAGTTATTTGAAACTAGTGAGAACAAAGATACAACATCACACAATCTCTGGGACATAACCAAAGACATGTTAAGAGGGAAGTTCACATATCAAAACATTCACACATCAAAAAGTTAGAAAGATCTCAAATTGACAACCTAACATCACATCTAGAGGACATAGAGAAGCAAGAGCAAAGTAACTCCGAAGTTAGCAGAAGACAAGAAATAATCAAAATCAGAGCTGAACTGAAGGAAACTGTGATGCAATAAACCATATGAAGATCAATGAAACCAGGAGCTGGTTATTTGAATGAATTAATGAAATAGATAGATCATCACTGAGACTAATAAAGTAAAGAGAGAAGATCCAAATAAACACAATAAGAAATGACAGAAGGGATAACACCACTGACCCCACAGAGATACAAAAATCCTCAGGGTCTACTATGAACACCTATATGAACACAAACTAGAAAACCTAGAAGAAATGGATACATTCCTGGAAACATGCAACTTCCCAAGATTGAACCAGGAAGAGACTGAATCCCCAAACAGACTAATAACAATTTCTGAAATCGAATCATTAATCCAAAGTCAACTAGAAAAACCCCAGGACCCTTTGTCAGATGAGTAGGTTGCAAAAATTTTCTCCCATTCTGTAGGTTGCTGTTCACTCTGATGGTAGTTTCTTTTGCTGTGCAAAAGCTCTTTAGTTTAATTAGATCCCATTTGTCAATTTTGGCTTTTGCTGCCATTGCTTTTGTGTTTTAGACATGAAGTCCTTGCCCATGCCTATGTCCTGAATGGTACTACCTAGATTTTCTTCTAGGGTTTTTAGGCGCTAATATCCAGAATCTACAAAGAACTCAAACAAATTACAAGAAAAAAACAAACAACCCATCAAAAAGTGGGGAAAGGATATGAACAGACATTTCTCAAAAGAAGACATTCATACAGCCAACAGACACATGAAAAAATGCTCATCATCACTCACCATCAGAGAAATGCAAATCAAAACCACAATGAGATACCATCTCACACCAGTTAGAATGGCAATCATTAAGAAGTCAGGAAACAACAGGTGTTGGAGAGGATGTGGAGAAATAGGAACACTTTTACACTGTTGGTGGGATTGTAAACTAGTTCAACCATTATGGAAAACAGTATGGCAATTCCTCAAGGATCTAGAACTAGATGTACCATATGACCCAGCCATCCCACTACTGGGTATATACCCAAAGGATTATAAATCTTCTACTACAAAGACACATGCACACGTATGTTTATTGCGGCACTATTCACAATAGCAAAGACTTGGAATCAACCCAAATGTCCATCTGTGACAGACTGGATTAAGAAAATGTGGCACATATACACCATGGAATACTATGCAGCCATAAAAAAGGATGAGTTTGCGTCCTTTGTAGGGACATGGATGCAGCTGGAAACCATCATTCTTAGCAAACTATCACAAGAAGAGAAAACCAAACACCGCATGTTCTCACTCATAGGTGGGAACTGAACAATGAGATCATTGGACTCAGGAAGAGGAACATCACACATGGGGCCTATCTTGGGGAGGGGGGAGGAGGGAGGGATTGCATTGGGGAGTTATACATGATATAAATGATGAATTGATGGGTGCTGACGAGTTGATGGGTGCAGCACACCAACATGGCATAAGTATACATATGTAACAAACCTGCACGTTATGCACATGTACCCTAGAACTTAAAGTATAATAAATAAAAATAAAAAATAAATAAATAAATAAATAAAGCTTAACTCTTTCAAAAAAAAAAAAAAGAAAAGAAAAACCCCAGGACCACACAGATTGAGAGCTGAGTTTACCAAACGTGTAAAAAGAAGCTGGTACAATCTCTTGAAACTATTGCAAACAATGAGGAGGAGAGGAATACTTTCTAACTCATTCAATGAGACCAGAATCCTTCTGATATCAAAACCTGGCAGAGACACAACAAAAAAGAAAACTTTAGGCCAATATTCTTGAGGAATATAAATGCCAAAAATACTCAACAAAACACAAGCAAACAAAATCCAGCAGCACATTAAAAACATAATCCACCACAATCAAGTAGGCTTTATCCCTGGGATGCAAAATTAACTCATCATACACAAATCAACAAATGTGATTCATCACATAAACAGAACTAAAAACACAAACTACATGATCATCTCGATAGGTGCAGAAAAATATTTTGATAAAATTCAATATAACTTCATGTTAAAAATTCTCAACAAACTAGGCATTGAAGGGACATACTTCAAAATAATAAAAACCACCTATGAAAAATACGTAGCAAAAATAATACTGAATAGGCAAAAGCTGGAAACATTCCCCTTGACAACAGGAGCAAGACAAGGATGCTCTCTCACACAAGTTTCATTCAACATAAAAGTGAAGCCCTGGAAGGAAATCCTGGCCAGAACAATCAGTCAAGAGAAATAAATAAAAGACATCCAAATAGGCAGACAGGAAGTCAAACTATCCCTCTTGGCAGACAATACGATTCTATACTTGGAAAACCCTGTACTCTCTGCCCAAAGGTTTCATGATCTGATACACAACTTTGTATTTAAAGTTTCAGGATACAAAATCAATGTACAAAAATCAGTAGCATTCCTATACACCAACAACAGCCAAACTAAGAGCCAAATCAGGAACACAATCCAATTCGCAGTAGCCACAAAATGAATAAAACCCCTAGGAATACAACTGACCAAGGAGGTGGAAAATCTCTACGATGAGAATGACATAACACTGCTCGAAGAAATCAGAGATGACACAAACAAATGAAAAAACATTTTATGCTCATGGAGAGGGAAAATTAATATTGTCAAAATGGCCACACTGTCCAAAGCAATTTAGAGATTCAATTATATTTCTTTTTTCTTTTTTTTTTCACTATTTTCACAATATACCCATGTAACAATCTAGCACATGTAACCCCTGAATCTGGTGATTTTTTTTTTTTTTTTTTTTTTTTTTGAGATAGAGTCTCATTGTAGTCACCCAGGCTGGAGTGCATTGGTGCAATCTCGGTTCACTGCAACCTCCACCTCCGTGGTTCAAGAGATTCTCCAGTCTCAGCCTCCTCAGTAGCTGGGATTACAGGTGCCTGCCACCAGCCCGGATAATTTTTTTGTATTTTTAGTAGAAACTGGGTTTCACCATGTTGGCTAGGCGGGTCTCGAACTCCTGACCTCAGGTGATCCGCCTGCCTCAGCCTCCCAAAGTTCTAGGATTACAGGCATGAGCTACTGCACCCAGTCCTGAATCTGTTTTCAATGCTAACAAAAGAGAACAATGCATTAAACATAATTACTGGTTTAAGTTTTTGAATTCACAATGTACAAATGTGTAATTTTGTGGCATGAGTAACTAAAACAGGTTCAGATCGTGCTGAAAATACGCCAAGTTTGTGTAAGTTAATGAAAGTAAACTAATATGAATTCAAATGAGATTGTTATAACTTTAGAATATTAAATGTAATCCTGATGGAAACTACTAAGAAAATAGTTACAGAACATCCACAAAATAAATTAATGAGCAAATTACAATGTTTTACTATAAAATATCAACTAAATACATGAAATAGTAATGCAAGAAATTAGAGACAGAAAAACTATAAGGCATATAGGAAACAAATAGCAAAATGACAGATGTCTTGCCCTTTCTTATTAGTAATTACTTAAATGTAAATGGATTAAAACTTTCCATTAAAAAAGAGATTAACAGAATGGATTATAAAAACACAATTTATATATACGAAAAAGAAACAGTGTAGATTCGAAGAAACTCACTTTAGATTCAAAGACATTAACAGGTTGAAAGTGAAAAAATGGAAAATTCTATTCCAGGCAAAGAGTAACCAAAAAAGAGCAGGGATAACTGTACTAATAGAAGATAAAATGGGGCTTTAAATTAAAAAATAATATATAAGCAACAAAGAAGGATATCACCTATAATAACCTATTAATAACACCTATTTCAACACAAAAAATATAAAGCTTATAATCACTTGCATACTTAATAACATATCATCAAAATATATAAAGCAAAAATTGACAGACTTGGAGGGAGAAATACACATTTCTACAGTTATAGTCAGAAAGGTCAATATCCCACTGTCAATAATTCCTACAACACAGTAAACCAGCTAAATCTAATAGGTATAGAGGACACAAAATAGTAAAAACAGAACATTGTTATCAAGTGCACAGGGACATTTTTGAGAAGACACCATATGTTAGGTCACAAACAAAGTCTCAATAATTTTTAAAATACATCTCAAACAACAAAAAAGCTTTTTTTAACTGCAATGAGATGAAGTCAAAAATCAGTAACAGAATAAAAAATGAAAATCACAAAGTGTGGAAATTAAACATGCTGTTAATCAGTGAACTAAAGAAGAAATTACAAGAGAAACTAGAAAATACTCAGAGATGAATGAGAACGAAAACACAACATACTAACACTTGTAAGAAGCAGCAAATACAGTGGTAAGGGGGAAATTAAAAGCTATGCATGTTTGCATTAAAAAAAAGAAAGATCTCAAATCAACAACCAACTTTGTGATTTAACAAACTAGAAAAAGAAGGCCGGGCGCGGTGGCTCAAGCCTGTAATCCCAGCACTTTGGGAGGCCGAGACGGGCGGATCACGAGGTCAGGAGATCGAGGACCATCCTGGCGAACACTGTGAAACCCCGTCTCTACTAAAAAATACAAAAAACTAGCCGGGCGAGGTGGCGGGCGTCTGTAGTCCCAGCTACTCGGGAGGCTGAGGCAGGAGAATGGCGTGAACCCGGGAGGCGGAGCTTGCAGTGAGCTGAGATCCGGCCACTGCACTCCAGCCCCGGCGACAGAGCAAGACTCCGTCTCAAAAGAAAAAGAAAAAGAAAAATAAACAAAATGATTAACAAGCAAAAGGAAAGAAATAATACATAATATAACAGAGATAAAGAAAATAGAGAACAGAAAAACAATAGAGAAAATCAATAAAACTAAAAGTTGGTTCTTTGAAAAAAAAAATCAATAAACCTTCTACTCTGTGTCTCCATGAACTCAATTTGTTTTTATTAGCTTCCACATATGAGCAAGAACATGTGTTTTTTTTTCATTCTGTGCTGGGTTTACTCCACTTAACATAATGTCCTCTAGTTTTATTTACATCATTCACATAATGGTTGTAGAACGATGGTTACTCAAGGCTGGGAAGGTTAGTGAAGGGGAAAGAGTAAAGTGGGGATGGTTAATGGGTACAAAAATAAAGTTAGATAGAAAGAATAAGATCTAGTATTTGAATTCACAACAGGGTAACTAGAGTTAACAATAATTTGTTGTATGTTATAAAATAAAAGAGTAAAATTGGAAAGTTCCTACCACAAAAAATGATAAATGCTTGAGGTGATAAATATTCCAATTACTTCAACTTGATCATTACATGCTATATGCTTGTATCAAAATGTCACCTTTACCTGACAAACATGTACAACTATTATGTATCCATAACAATTAAAAATAAAAATGTTTAAAAATTGTATTAGTCAGGGTTCTCTAGAGGGGCAGAACTCATAGCATAGATGTATAGATGAAGGTGAGTTTATTAAGGAGTATTGACTCATGATCATTAGGTGAACTCCCATAATAGGCCATCTGCAAGCTGAGGAGCAAGAAAGCCAGTTTGAGTCCCAAAACCCCAAAAATAAAGAAGCCAATAATGCAGCCTTCCGTCTATGGCCAAAGGCCAGAGAGCCCCTGGCAAACCACTTGTTTAAGTCCAAGAATCCAAAAGGTGAAGCACTTGGAGCCCAATGATCAAGGGCAGGAAGCATCCAGCATGGGAGAAAGATGAAGGCTGAAAGACTCAGTAAGTCGGCTGTCTCCATTTTATTCTGCCTGCTTTATTCTAGCCATGCCCACAGCTGAATAGATGGTGTCTACCCAGATTTAGGGTGGCTCTACCTCTCCCAGCCCACTGACTCAAATGTTAATCTCCTTCGGCAACACACTTACAAACACACCCAGGAACAATACTTTGCATCCTTCAACTGAATCAAGTTGACACAATATTAACCACACACACAAATTAACAAATTACCTAGATAGACAAAGAAAAAAGAGAGAAGAGTGAAACGACTAAAATCAGAAACAAAAGTGGATATGTTATTATTAATTCTATAGAAACAAAAATAATTATAAGAAGTACAAGCAGTTGTACACCAACAAATTCGATAACCTCAAGTAAATGTATAAATTCCTAGAAACATGAGTTATCAAGTCTAAATTATGAAAAAAAATAGAAAATCTGAATAGAAGGATATTGGATCAATAATAAAAAATATTTCCCAAAATAAGAGTACTGGACTTCATAGCCTCACTGGTGAATTATCCCAATCATTAAAAAACATTGACATCAATCTTCTTCCAACTTTTCCAAAACAAAAATGAAAGGAGAGAATGCTCTAACTCATTCTATTGGGTTAGCATTACCCTGACACCAAAATCAGACAACAGCACTATAAGAAAAGAAAACTACAGATCAACATTCATTATGACTATTGCTGCAAAAATCATCATTAAAATAACTAGTAAACTGAATTCAACAGCATATTAAAATGCTTACACACTGTGAACAAATAGGATTTATTCTTGAAATGCAAAATGGTTCAGCATTTAAAAGTTGATTAATGTAATACACCACATTAAGAGAGTGAAAAAAAAAAAAAAACATAAGATCATCTCAATTGATGCAGAAAGCATTTAACAAAATTCAACACTTTCATAATAAAAACATTACACAAACTATGAATAGAAGAAAACTACCTCAACATAATAAAATCTTTATAAGAAAACCCACAGCAAACATCATACTCAAACATGAAATATTGCAAGCTTTTCCTCTACGTTCAGGAACAATGCAGGGATGCCTACTTTTGCCACTTCTATTCAACGTGGTATCCAAGGTCCTAACAAGTTCAATTAGGCTAGAAAAAGAAATAAAATACTTTCATATTGAACAATCAGTTGCATTCTGTACATTAATAACAAGCTCTTCAAAAAAAATTTAAGAAAACAACTCCATTTATAAGAGCATCTAAAAGAATAAAATACTCAGGAATCAGTGAAAGAGGTGAAACAATTATAAATGAAAACTATCAAATAATGCGGAAAGAAATTAAAGAAGATATAAATAAATAGAGGGAAAACTCATGTTCATGGATTGAGAGACTTAATATTGTTAGCATGTCAATAAAACACAAAGTAATCTACAGATTCAATGCAAACTCTATCAAATGCCAATGATGCATTTTTATTAATAGAAAAATCTATTCTGAAACTTATGTGGAATCTCAAGGGGGCTAAAATAGCCAGAACAATCTTTAAAAAGGACAAAGTTGTAGGTCTTACAATTCCTTATTACAAAATGTATTACAAAGCCACAGTAATCAAAATTGCATGGTATTGGCATAAAGACAGACATATGGATCCATGGAATAGAAAAAATAAAAGCCCAGAAATAAATCATTATATATATATTGTCAAATATTTTGACAATGTGTTAAGACCATGCAATAAATAATGAACAGTAATTTCAACAAATTATGCCGGAAAAACTGGATGCCTATGTGCCAAAGTATTACATTGAGCCCTTACCTACCATCATGCAAAAATATTAACTCAAAATGAATGAAATATCTAAATATAAGAGCTAAAATTATGTAACTTACAGAAGAAAACATAGGGCAAAAGTTTCATCACATTAGATTTAACAATAATTTTATGAATATGACACCAAAAGTACAGGCAACAAAAATAAAAATAAATAAATTGAACTTATGGAAATTAAAAATTTCTATGCATCAAAGGACACTGTCAAGAAGTGAAAGGACAGCCTATGAAATGGATGAAAATATTTGCCAACTGTATAACTGATTGAAGGGGTGGCCTGCCCCTCCACACCTGTGGGCATTTCTCATTATGTGAAACAAGAGACTTGAGAAAAGAAATGAGACACAGAGACAAAGTATAGAGAAAGAAAAAGTGGCCCAGGGGACCGGCACTCAGCATACAGAGGACGCTGGCACGGGTCTCTGAGTTCCCTCAATATTTATTGATCATTATCTTTACCATCTTAGAAAAAGGGAAGTGGCAGGATAATAGGATCATGGAAGGTCAGCAGTAAGACATATGAATAAAGATCTCTGTGACATGAATAAGTTTAAGGAAAAGTGCTATGCCTTGATATGCATATGCGAACATCTCCATAAATCTTTTTAGTGCATAAAGAGCAGCATTGCCGCTAGCACGTCCCACCTTCAGCCCTAAGGCGATTTTCTTCTTTGTCAGTAAACAGAACATACAATCGGGTTTTACATTGAGATGTTCCATTGCCCAGGGACGGGCAGGAGACAGATGCTTTTCTCTATCTCAACTGCCAAGAGGCCTTCTTTCCTCTTATAGTAGTCCTCCTCAGCACAGACCCTTCACGGGTGTCAGGCTGGGGGACGATTAGGTCTTTCCCTTCCCACGAGGCCACATTTCAGACTATCACATGGGGAGAAACCTTGGACAATACCTAGCTTTCCTAGGCAGAGGTCCCTGCCACCTTCCGCAGCGTATGTGTCCCTGGGTACTTGAGATGAAGAGAATGGTGATGACTTTTAACCAGCAAGCTGCCTTCAGGCACTTGTTTAACAAAGCACACCCTGAACAGCCCAAAATCCGTTAAACCTTGAGTCACCACAGCACGTCTCTTGCAAGGACCGGGTTGGGGGTAGGGTCACAGATTAACAGCATCTCAAATACAGAACAAAATGGAGTCTCTTACGTCTACTTCTTTCTATATAGACACAGTAACAGTCTGATCTCTCATTCTTTTTCCCACAACTGATAAGGAGTTAATATTCAAACATATAAAGAGCCCTTGAAACTCAATAACAGAAAACAACAACCTGATTCAAAAATGGGTGTGATGGCTAATTTAATGTGTCAAACTGACTTGACCACAGGATGCCCAAATATCTAGTTAAAAATTATTTCTGGGTGTCAGTAAGGATGTTTCCAGAAAAGATTAACATTTGAATTGGTGAACTGACTAAAGCAGATAGCTCTCTCCAATCTGCGTAGGCACCATTCAGTTACTGAAGGCCTGAATATAACGAGGAAGTTTGAATTTGCTTTCTGCCTTATTACTTTTTTAACAGATTCCCAACTAATGCAATAGTAAAATATTTGAAGACATTTCACCAAAGAAGATATGTCAATATGCACATAAAAATGCTCAATAGCACTAATTGTTAGGGAAATGCAAATCAAAACCACAATGAGATACCACTTCACATACAACAGGATGGCTACCGTCAAAAAAAGGGGGTGATAAAATAAAAAATATTGATGAGGATGTGGAGAGATTAGAAGCCTTGTGCACTGTTGGTGGGAAAGTGCACCTGAGATTGCATCCAATTTCAAAAACAGTATGGCAGTTGTGAAAAAAATAGCATTACCATGTAATGCAGCAATTCCATATCTCGATATGTGCCTAAAAGAATTAAAAGTAGGTTCTTGAAGAGATATGTGTACACTCATGTTCATAGCAGTATAATTTATAATAGCTTAATCCTGGAACTAATCTGAGTTTCCAAACATAAATGAATAAAAATGTGGTATGTACATGTGATAGAATATTATTGTTTTAAAGAGGAAGAAAACTATCACATATGCTACATGTGTGAATCTTGAGAACGTTATATTAAGTGAAATAAGTCAATCACAAAAGGTCGAATACTATGTAATTCCACTTCTATGAGGTACTTAAAGTAGTTAAAATTATAGAAACAGTAGAATGGTTGCTTCCGGGAGCATAGGATAGAAGAGGGAGGTCTTGTTACTGGGTACAGTTTCAGTTTTGCAAGATGAAAACAGTGATCCTGGAGATTGATGATGACTATGGTTACACAATAATATGAATGCACTTAATACCACTGAATACAATACACAATTTTAGTCATGGTGCCGATTACCCCCATACTGTTCTCATGGTAGTGAATATGTCTCATGAGATCTGATGGTTTTGTCAGAGGTTTCCACTTTTGCATCTTCCTCACTTTTTCTTGCTGCCACCATGTAAGAAGTGCCCTTTGCCTCCCACCATGATTCTGAGGCCTCCCCAGCCATGTGGAACTGTAAGTTCAATTAAACCGCTTTTTCTTACCAGTCTCAGGTATGTCTTTATCAACAGTGTGAAATTGAACTAATATAATAAATTGGTATCAATAGAGTGGGGCATTGCTCAAAAGATACTCAAAAATGTGGAAACAACTTTGGAACTGGGTAACAGGCAGAAGCTGAAACAGTTTAGAGGGCTCAGAAGAAGACAGAAAAACTTGGGAAAGTTTGGAACTCCCTAGAGATTTGTCGAATGGCTTTGATAAAAAATGCTGGTAATGATATGGACAATGAAATCCAGGCTGAGGTGGTCTCAGATGGAAATGAGAAACTTGTTGGGAACTGGAGCAATGGTGCTCCTGCAGAGCTCTTCTCAGAGCCCGGAAACAGAGTCTCTATGGGGCACCATCTAGTGGAGCTGTGAGAAGAGGGCCATCATCCTCCAGATCCCAGAATGGTAGATTCACTGACAGCTTCAACGGTGCACCTGGAAAAGCTGCAGACACTCAATGTCAGCCCATGAAAGCAGCCAGAAGAGAAGCTGTACCCTGCAAAGCCACAGGGGTGGAGCTGCCCAAGACCATGGGAACCTGCCTCTTACATCAGTGTGAACTGGATGTGAGACCTGGAGTCAAAGGAGATCATTTTGGAGCTTTAAAATTTGACTGTCATGCTGGATTTTGGACTTGCGTGAACCCTATAACCACTTTGTTTTGGCCAATTTATCCCATTTCAAACAGCTGTATTAACTCAATGCCTGTACCCTCATTGTATCTACAAAGTAACTAGCTTGCTTCTGATTTTACAGGCTTATAGGCGAAAGAGACTTCCTTTGTCTCAAATGTCAAATGAGACTTTGGACTGTGGACTTTTGGGTTAATGCTGAAATGAGTTAGGACTTTGGGGGACTGTTGGGAAGACATGATTGGTTTTTAAATGTGAGGACATGAGATTTGGAGGGGCCACGGGTGGAATGATATGGTTTTGCTCTACGTCCCCACGTAAATCTCATTTTGAATGAGATTGGGTTTTCTAGATATAGAATTATGTCATCTGCAAACAGACACACTTTGACTTCTTTTCTTCCTATTTAATACACTTTAGTTTTTCCTCGCCCAATTTCCCCATGCAGAACTTTCAACACTATGTTGAATCAGAGTGGTAAGAGAGAGCATCTTTGTCTGTGGCAATTTTCAAGGGAAATGTTTCCATCTTTTGCCTATTTAATGTGATATTGGCTGTGGGTTTGTAATAAATGGCTCTTATTATTTGAGGTATGTTCCATCAATACCTAGTTTATTGAGAGTTTTTAACATAAGGGATGTTAAATTTTATTGAGGCATTTTCTGCATCTATTGAGATAATCATGTTTTTGTCTTTAGATCTGTTTATGTTTCATGAATTTCAATTACTGATTTGTGTATGTTAAACCAGCCTTGCATCCCAGGGATGAAGCCAACTTGATTGTGGTACATAAGCTTTTTGATGTGCTGCTGGATTCAGTTTGCCAGTATTTTATTGAGGATTTTTGCATTGTTAATAAGGAAAATTTGTACGAAGTTTTTATTTTTTGTTGTATCTCTCCCAGGTTTTGGTATCAAAACTTGGATGATGCTGGTCTCATAAAATGAGGAGTATTTCCTTTTCAATTGTTTGGAAGAGTTTTGAAAGAAATGGTACCAGCTCCTCTTTGTACCTTTAGTAGAATTCAGCTGTAAATCAATCTGGTCCTGAGCATGTTTTTTATTTTTTGGTTGGTAAGCTATTTACTACTGTCTCAACTTCAGAACTTGTTGATCTATTCTGGGATTCAACTTCTTTCTGGTTCAGTCTTAGGAGGGTTTATGTGTCCAGCAATTTATTAATTTTTTTCTAGATTTTCTAGTTTATGTGTATATAGTTGTTTATAATGTTCTTTGATTTTTTTTGTATTTCTGTGAGATCAGTGGTGATATATCCTTTATCTTTTTCATTGTATCTATTTCATTCTTTTCTCTTTACTCCAATATTTAGCTAGTGATCTATTTTATTAATGTTTAAAAATCAGCTCCTGAATTTGCTGATTTTTTGAAGGTTTTTAATGTCTCTGTCTGCTTCAGTTCCACTCTGATCTTGGTTAGTTCTTGTCTCCTGCTAGCTTTGCAGTTTGTTTGCTCTTGCTTCTCTAGTTTCTTTAATTGTGATGTTACGGTGTTGATTTGAGATATTTCCAGCTTTCTCATGTGGGCTTCTAGTGTAGGCATTACTCAAATAGTGAACACTAACCAACCCTCACCTCCCTCTAAATTTCCCACCTTTCAGAGTTCTCTGTGTCTACTAGTGCCATCTTTATGTTTACCTATACCCATTGTTTAGCTCCCACTTATAAATAAGAACATACAGTACTGGATTTTCTTTTTCTGAGATATTTCACTTAGGATAAGCCTTCAACCTCTTCCATATTGCTGCAATAAGACACAATTTTATTCCTTTTATGGGATAAAATTCCATAGTGTATTGTATTAGTTTGTTTTCACACTGCTATAAAGACATACCTGAGATTAGGTAATTTATAAAGAAAAGAGGTTTGATTGACTCACAGTTCTGCAGGGCAGCGGAGGCCTGAAAAAACTTATAATCATGGAAGAAGGAAAAAAGGCACATCTTACATGGCAGCAGGTGAAAGAGAGTGGTAAGCAAAGGAAGAAGAGCCTCTTATAAAACCATCAGAACTTGTAAGAACTTACACACCATCATGAGAACAGCATGGGGGAAGCCACCTCCATGACCCAATTACCTTCCACCAGGTCTCTTCCTTGACAAGTGGGAATTACAATTTGAGATGGAATTTGGGTGGGGATACAAAGCCAAACCATGTCACAATATACCCATGTAACAAATCTGCACATTTATTCTCTGAATTCAAAGTAAAATAAAACATTAAAAGAATCAAAAACGTATGCGCTTAAATCTATAAATTTTTTGCTAAGCATTGGGTTATCTTTTATAAATTTTGATATGTTTTTATTTTTAATTTCATTCACGTCAATAATTTTTTAAATTTCCCATGTGAATTATTCCTTGACTCATGGATTATTTTAAAGGGTGTTTTTTTTTTTAAATTAATTTACAAGTATTCAAAAAAATCTTAGATATCCTTCTGCTACTAATTCCTAATTTAATTTTGCTGTGGTCAGCAGACACATACTCTATAATTTATATCATTTTAACTTTATTAAGATTTTCTGGTCTAGCATATCTTTGTCTTGGTTAATTGTTCATGTCTCCTTTAATATTATGTTTATTCTGCCCTTTTTGATATATTTTATAAATGTCATTTAGATCTAGTATTTTGTATCTTTTTTAAGTCTAGTTATTCTATTACTGAGAAAAAAGTGCTAAGATCTCCAACATAATTGTGGATTTGTACTTTTTTTAATTTCTGTTAGTTATTCCATTATATTTTGAATTTCTATTATTAGGTATATCTATATGTATCAGTCTGTTCTCACATTACTGTAAAGAAATACTTGAGACTGGGTAATTTATAAATAAAAGAGGCTTAATTGGTTTATGGTCCCACAGGTTGTACAGAAAGCACGGTTGGGGAAGCCTCAGGAAACTTACAATAATGGTGGAAGATGAAAGGGAGCAGGCACGTACATCTTACATGGCCAGAGCAGGAGAAAATAGAAGAGGGGGGAGAAACTACACACTGTTTTTCTTTTTTATTTCTTTTGAAAAATTATACTTTAAGTTAATTATACTTTCCTTTTTAATTTTAATTTAATTATACTTTAAGTTTTATCTTATGTAATTTAAAACAATCCTTTAACCCTCAGCAAAAATTTACATTTTCATGCCTTCTTATAACCTTTTACTAAAAGAATACACTACATTTTACTGTTCTTACACACCTTGTATGTAAATCTATTTCCAGTAGTCTCAACTACATGTTATAATGGTAACTCTTAGAAATTTGTGACTTATTATTATTATACTTTAAGTTCTGGAGTACATGCGCACAACATACATGTTTGTTACATAGGTATACACGTGCCATGGTGGCTTGCTGCACTCATCAACCCATCATCTACATTAGGTATTTCTCCTATGCTATCCCTCCCCCAGACACCCAATCCCTCACAGGCCCCAGTGTGTGATGCTCCCCCTGTGTCCATGTGTTCTCATTGTTCAACTCCCACTTGCGAGTGAGAAAATGCAGTGTTTGGTTTTGTGTTCTTGTGTTAGTTTGCTGAGAATGATGGTGTCCAGCTTCATCCATGTCCCTGCAAAGGACATGAACTCATCCTTTTTTATGGCTGCATAGTATTCCATGGTGTATATGTGCCACATTTTCTTTATCCAGTCTATCATTGACGGGGATTTGGGTTGGATTCAGGCCTTTACTATTGTGAATTGTGCTGCAATAAACATACATGTGCATCTGCCTTTATAGTAGAATAATTTATAATCCTTTGGATATATACCCAGTAATGGGATTGCTGGGTCAAATGGTATTTTTGGTTGTAGATCCTTGAGGAATTGCCACACTGTCTTCCACAATGGTTGAACTAATTTACACTCCCACCAACAGTGTAAAAGTGTTCCTATTTCTCCACATCCTCTCCAGCATCTGTTGTTTCCTGACTTTTTAATGATCACCATTCTAACGGATGTGAGATGGTATCTCATTGTGGTTTTGATTTGCATTTCTCTAATGACAAGTGATGATGAGTTTTATTTCATATGTTTGTTGGCTGCATACATGTCTTTTTTGAGAAGTGTCTGTTCATGTCCTTTGCCCAATTTTTGATGAGGTTGTTTTTTTTTCTTTTAAATTTGTTTAAGTTTCTTGTAGATTCTGGATATTAGCCCATTGTCAGATGGATAGATTGCAAAAATTTTCTCCCATTTTGTGGGTTGTCTGTTCACTCTCATGATAATTTTTTTGCTGTGCAGAAGTTCTTTAGTTTAATTACATCTTATTTGTCAATTTTGGTTTTGTTGTCATTACTTTTGTTGTTTTAGTCATGAAGTCTTTGATTATGCCTATGTCCTGAATGTTATTACCTGGGTTTTATTCTAGGGTTTTTTATGAATTTAGGTCTTACATTTAAGTATTTAATCCATCTTGAGTTAATTTTTGCATGTGTAAGGAAGGGATCCAGTTTCAGTTTTCTGCATATGGCTAGCCAATTTTCCCAACACCATTTATTAAATAGAGAATCTTTTCCCCATTGCTTGTTTTTGTCAGGTTTGTCAAAGATCAGGTGGTTGTAGATGTGTGACATTATTTTTGAGGCCTCTGTTCTGTTCTATTGTTCTAAATATCTGTTTTGGTACCAGTACCATGCTGTTTTGATTACTGTAGCCTTGTAGTATAGTTTGAAGTCAAGTAGCATGCTGACTCCAGCTTTGTTCTTTTTGCTTAGAATTGTCTTGCCTATATGGGCTCTTTTTTGGTTCCATATACAATTTAAAGTAGTTTTTTTTCTAATTCTGTGAAGAAAGTCAATGGTAGCTTGATGGGAATAGCATTGAATCTATACATTACTTTGGGCAGTATGACCATTTTCATGATACTGATTCTGCCTATCCATGAGCATGGAATGTTCTTCCATTTATTTGTGTCCTCTCTTATTTCCTTGAGCAGTGGTTTCTAGCTCTCTTTGAAGAGGTCCTTGACATCCCTTGTAAGTTATATTCCTAGATATTTTATTCTCTTGGTAGCAATTGTGAATGGGAGTTCACTCATGATTTGGCTCTCTCTTTGTCTGTTATTGGTGTATAGGAATGCTTGTGATTTTTGCACATTGATTTTGTATTCTGAGACTTTGCTGAAGTTGCTTATCAGCTTAAGGAGATTTTGGGCTGAGAGAGTGGGGTTTTCTAAATATATAATCATGTCATCTGTAAACAGAAACAAACTGACTTCTTCTCTTTCTATTTTAATACCTTTATTTCTTTCTCTTGCCTGATTGCCCTGGACAGAACTTTCAATACTATGTTGTATGTTTTTTCAGTGACTGGTACCAGTTTTTCCTTTCCATATTTAGTGTTTCCTTCAGGCGCTCTGGTAAGGCAGACCTGGTGGTAACAAAATCCCTCAGCATTTGCTTGTCTGTAAAGGATTTTATTTCTCCTTAACTTTTGAATCTTAGTTTGACTGGATATGAAATTCTGGGTTGAAAATTCTTCTCTTTAAGGATCTTGAGTATTGGTCCCCACTATCTTCTGGCTTGTAGGGTTTCTGCAGAAAGATCTGCTGTTAGTCTGATGGGCTTCCCTTTCTGGGTAATCTGACCTTTCTTTCTGGCTGCCCTTGACATTTTTTCTTTCATTTCAAACTTTGTGAATCTGACAATTATGTGTCTTGGGGTTGCTCTTCTCAAGGAGTATCTTTGTGGTGTTCTCTGTATTTTCTAAATTTGAATGTTGGCCTGTCTTGCTACATTGGGGTATTCCTCTTGGATAATATTCTGAAATGTGTTTTCCAGCTTGGTTCCATTGTCCCTGTCAGTTTCAGGCACACCAATCAAACGTAGGTTTGGTCTTTTCACATAGTCCATATTTCTTGGAGGCTTTGATCGTTCCTTTCCACCCTTTGTTCTCTAATCTTGTCCTCACGCTTTATTTCATTAAGGTGTTCTTCAACCTTGGATATCCTTTCTTCCACTTGATTAATTTGGCTATTGATACTTGTGTATGCTTCACGAAGTTCTCGTGTTGTGTTTTTCAGCTCCATCAGGTCATTTTCTTTTTTCTTCTTTAAACTCCTTATTCTAGTTAACAGTTCCTGTAACTTTTTATGAACATTCTTCACTTCATTGCATTGGGTTCGAACATGCCCCTTTAGCTCGGAGGAGTTTGTTATTACCCACTTTCTGAAGCCTACTTCTGTCAATTCATCAAACTCATTCTCCATCCAGTTTTGTTCCCTTGCTTTTGAGGAGTTGTTATCCTTTGGAGGAGAAGTGGCATTCTGGTTTTTGGAAGTTTCAGCCTTTTTGGGCTGGTTTTTCATCATCTTCGTGGATTTGTCTACCTTTGGTCTTTGATATTGTTTACCTTTGAATTGGGTTTTTGCGTGGGCATCTTTTTTGTTGATGTTGATGCTATTGCTTTCTGTTTGTTAGTTTTCCTTCTAACATTCAGGCCCCTCCTCTGCAGGTTTGCTGGAGTTTGCTGGAGGTCCACTCTAGACCCTGTTTACCTAGGTGTCTCCAGCAGAGGCTGCAGAACATCAAAGACTGCTGCCTGCTCCTTCCTCTGGAAGCTTTATCAAAGAGGGGCACTTGCAAGATACCAGTCAGAGGTCTCCTGTATGAGATATCTATCGACCCCTGCTGGGAGGTACCTCCCAGTCAAGAGGCAGAGGTGTCAGGGACCCACTTGAAGAGGCAGTCTGTCCCTCAGCAGATCTCCAGCGCTGGTAAGCAAGAACGTTTAAGTCTGCTGAAGCTGAGCCTACAGCTACCCCTTCCCTCAGGTGCTCTGTCCCAGGGAGATAGGAGTTTTATCTATAAGCCTCTGACTGGGGCTACAGCCTTTCTTTCAGAGATGCCCTGCCTTGAGAGGAGGAGTCTAGACAGGCAGTCTGGCTACAACAGTTTTGCTGAGCTGTGGTGGGCTCCGCCCAGTTCAAACTTCCTGGCAGCTTTGTTTACATTATGAAGGGAAAACCGCCTACTCAAACCCCAGTAATGGCAGGCGTCCCTCTCTTCACCAAGCTTGAACATCCCAGGTTGACTTCAGACTGCTGTGCTGGCAGCGAGAATTTCAAGCCAGTGAATCTTAGCTTGTTGGACTCTGTGGGAGTGGGATCCACTGAGCAAGACCACTTGGCTTTCTGGCTTCAGCCCCCTTTCCTGGGGAGTGAATGGTTCTATCTTGCTGGAGTTCCAGATGCCACTTAGTTGGAAATGCAGAAATCAACGGCCTTCTGCATTGGTCTCACTGGGAGCTGCAGACCTAAGCTGTTCCTATTCGGCCATCTTGCCAACCTCCACTACACACTTTTAAACAGCCAGATCTCACAATAACTCAATGTGGCCACATCATGAAGGGGGAGGGCATTAAACCAAGAGAAACCACCCTGATGATGCAGTCACCTCCCGCTGGGCCCTGCCTTCAACACTGGGGATTTCAATTCAACATGAGATTTGGATGAGGATACAGATTCAAACGGTATGACTCTGTTTAAGATCTTTATGGCTTTTTGATGAAGTGACCATTTTATTATCATAAAATATCTTTTTTAATCTCTCATGACTTCTGTTCTGACTTTTGTTCATGACTTCTGTTCTGACTTTTGTTCATATCTGAGGTTATCCTTTCTCATATTAGCATAGCCACTCCAGCTCTGTTCTGATTGGTTTTACATGGCTGCATTTTCTATGTTTTACTTTTAACCCATGTCATTAATGTGAATTTTTAATATAATTTATAGTTGTATTTTGCTTTTTAATAGTCTGATAATCTTTAACATTCTTTTTTAATTATTTATATTGAATGCAATTAGTGATGTTTGAATTTAAACTACCATAATGCTATATTTTTATTTGTCTCAAAATTTTTTGTTCATTTAATCATCTTTGAATTCATACTTTTGAATATATTGTGCATTTTTGTACCATATTATTTTATCTAATATATTGGTATATTATCAATAGAATTCATTTTAATTTTTAATGGCTATTTTAAAGTTTATGGCATGCTTCTTCAAATTATTACATTATACTTTATATTTTACTATTTCACATACATAAAGTTTTGTAACAATATATTCTATTTTTTCTCCATTCTTTTGTTTTCATACATTTTATTTCTACATATGTCATAAACTTACATTATTATATTTTTAACTTAAAAGGTAAATTATCTAACATTTTACTCTTTATCATATATGCTTCTTTTTATCTTGAGTGTTCTACAGAGATAAGGGAGCTACAACTTTTTATAAGTTAGTTCATTTTCAAAAGTCATTGTTTCACCTTCATTTAAATATATATATTTCCACCAATATAGATATTTTGGTAAGTAGTTTTCTCTTTCAGCATGTTAAAGATATTCTTCCAGCAGTCATTCTCATATTTTTCCTCCATGTGTAATATGTTCTTTTATTCCCTCTCTGGCACCTTCTAAGATTTTTCTCATTATCATTGGTTTTATTTTTAAAATTTATTTTTAATTTTTGTAGAGATAGGGTTTCACAATGTTGCACAGGCTGGCCTCAAACTCCTGGTCTCAAGCCATCCTTTCACCTCAGGCTCCAAAAGTACTAGAAGTTTAGGTGTGAGACGCAGTGCCTGGCCTCATTATCATTTGTTTTAAACAATTTGATTATAATATGCCTTGGTGTGACTTTCTTCATGGTTTTCCTTTGCTCAGTCTCAAGAAGTTTCAATCCATGCATGTGCAGCTTAGCATTCAATCCAAAACTCAAGAGAATCCCCATACAGATTTCTAGAACTTATTCTCACGTAGCTTCTTGCCCTCTTTTACTCTTTCAAGTATATTTCAAACATCTAGGTATTGCCATACTCAGATCCCAGTCTCTTCAACTCAGTAAATCGCTGTGCTCTGTATGGATTCTCAATCTCTGGGCTACAGTCAAGAACGTGAGTAAAAGATGAGGTAATCACATGACTCATATAGTTCCCTTATTATAGGGATCACATTCATGTACAACCTTTTATCTGATGCTGGAATTGGTAATTTCGTGTATTTTCTCAGTGCGATAGTTGTTTATGTCAGGAGTTCAAGTTAGGTATCAATTACTCTGACAATGCATCGCAAAAATCCACTATTGCTACTTTGAAAATTGAATGTAAGTGTAACGTTTTTTTGTCTTTTTTTAAACTTTTATTTTAAGTTCAGGAGTACATGTGCAGAATGTGCAGGCTTGTTACATTGGTAAACGTGTGTCAAGGGGGTTTGCTTTACAGATTATTTTATCAACCAAGTATTAAGCCTAGTATTGGTTATTTTTTTCTGATCCTCTCCCTCCTCCCAACCTCTGCCCTCTGGTAGTCCCCAGTGTGTAGTGATTTCCTCTATGTGTCCAGGAGTTCTCCTCATTTAGTTTCCACTTATAAGTGAGAACATGTGGTATTTGGTTTACTGTTTCTGCGTTAGTCTGCTAAGGATGATGGCCTGCAGCTCCATAAGTCCCTGCAAAGGATATGATCCTGTTCCTTTTACGGTTGCATAGTATTCCATGATGTATATGTACCACATTTTCTTTATCTAGTCTATGATTAATAAGCATTTAGGTTGATTCCATGCCTTTGCTATTGTGAATAATGCTGCAATGAATGCATGCATGTGTCTTTATAATATAATGGTTTATATTCCTTTTGGTATATACTTAGTAATGGCATTGCTGGGTTGAGTGTTGTTTATAATAGAATGATTTATATTCCTTTTGGTATACACATTGGTATTTCTGTCTGTGGGTTTTTGAGGAATTGCCACACTGTCTTCCACAATGGCTGAACTGATTTAAACTCCACCAACAGTGTAAAAGCATTCCTTTTCTCAACAATCATGCCAGAATAAATTATTTTTTGACTTTTTATTAATAGTAATTCTGACTGGCATGAGATGGTATCCTGTTGTGGTTTTGATCTGCATTTTTCTAATGATCAGTGATGTCGAGCTTTTTTTCATATGATTGTTGTCATGATGTTTGTCTTTTTGTAAAAAGTGTCTGTTCATATCCTTTGCCCATTTTTAATGGGGTTATTTGTTTTTTCTTGTAAAATTGTTTAAGTTCCTGATAGACTCTGGATATTCGACCTTTGTTAGATGCGTAATTTGCAAAACTTTTCTCCCATTCTGTAGGTTGTCTGTTTACTCTGTCAACAGCTTCTTTTGCTATTAAGAAGCCCTTTAGTTTAATTAGATCACGTTTGTCAATTTTTGCTTTGGTTGCAATTACTTTAGGTGTTATTGTCATGAAATCTTTGCCCTTGCCTATGTCCTGAATGGTATTGCCTAGGTTTTCTTCTAAAGTTTGTATAGTTTGGGGTTTTACATTTAAGTCATTAATCCATCTTGAGTTGATTTTTGTATATGGCGTTAAGGAAGGAATCCTGCTTCACTTTTCTGCATATAGCTAGCCCGTTCTTCCAGCAGAATTTATTCAATATGAAATCCTTTCTCCATTGCTTGTTTTTGTAAGCCTTGTCAAAGATCAGATGGTTGTAGGTGTGTGGTCTTATTTCTCAGTTCTCTATTCAGTTCCATTGGTCTATGTGTCTGTTCTTGCACTAGTACCATGCTCTTTTGGTTACTGTGGTCCTGTAGTAGAGTTTGAAGTCAGGTAGCATGATGCCACCAGATTTCTTTTTGGTTAGGATTTCCTTGGCTATTTGGGCTCCCTTTGGTTCTGTAACGCTGCTGCAGTTTGCTGGGGGTCCACTCCAGACCCTAGCTGCCTCAGATTTTCTAGCACCTGGAGGTATCACCAGTGAAGGCTGCAAAAGAGCAAAGATAGCAGCCTGTCCCTTTCTCTGGGAGCTTCATCCTAGGGGGTTATGGACCTGTTGCTGACCCAAATGCACCTGTAGGAGGTGGCTAGAGACCCCAATTGGGAGGTCTCACCCAGTCAGGAGGAATGGGTTCAGGGACTCACTTAAAGTAACAGTCAGTCTGGCTGCATTTTGGTACAGCAGCTGTGCTGTGTTGTGGGAGCCGGTCTGGCCCTGATCAGTTTGGACTCTCCAAGGCCCACAGGTTGGAATAGCTGAGGTGCCCAAACAGCAAAAGTCCCGCCCCACCCCACAGGCACTCCATCCCAGAAAGAAATTAAAACTCTGCTGGCCGCAGAACACCGGTGGGGATGGCCGGAGACCCTGCCTGGGGGGTCCTGCCCAGTGAGGATGAATGAATCAGGATCCCATTTAAAGATGCAGTCTGGCTACACCTCAGTAAAGCAGCCATGACATGCTGAAGTACTGCCTCTGCCCCAATCAATTTGGGCTCTCCAAGGCCCACAGGCTGGAACAGCTGAGATGCCCAAAGAGCAAAGGTAGTGGCCTGCCCCTTCCCCTGGACACTTCATCCCAGGGAGAAATCCAAACTCTGTTTGTAGAATGCAGGAAAGGTTGGCTGGAGGCCCTGGCTCGGAGGTTCCACTCGGTGAGGAGGAATAGATGGGGTTCCCACTTAAAGAAGCAGTCTGGCCACATTTTGGTAGAGCAGGTTTTCTGTCCTGGGGGATCCTTTTCTCGTGCAAACTGTTTAGACTCTACAAAGTCCACAGGCTAGAATGACTGAGTCATTCAAACAACAAAGATGGCAGCCCACACCTCCTCCTGGGAGCTCCTTTCTGTCTCAGGTAGGCACTACCCTGTTGCTGGTGGCTGACTGGAATTCCAAGCCAGTCGGTTTTAACTTGTGAGATGCCATGCAAGTGGAGCCAACAGACCAACACTGCTCAGGCCCTTGGATTCAGCCCCCTTCCTAGGGGTATGTACAGACTTCCAACCTTGCCTGAGTTACAGTCACCTTTGCTGGAGATCCTGGGGCCAGGGTATGTAAATCTCCTGGGTCTCTGTGCAGCCCCGAGCAGCTATTCTGCTAAGACTCCACACAGCTTTGTGTGTCAGTCCCAAGGCCCTGGCCGAGTGGATTCCCAAGGGGATCTCCTGAGCTGACTGCAGCAAAAATCCATGGGAGAAGTGTGGTTTCTTAGGTTCACACAATCACCAATTGCTTCCCTTGGCTCAGGGTGGGAGGTCCATTGGCTCCATGTCACTCCCAGGTGGGAAGTCACCCTGCCCTACTTTTCTTCATTGTCTGTGGATTGAGTTGTTTCCCTGCTCAGTCCCAAGTGAGTACCTGGTTGTTTCAGTTGAAAGTTCTGTATTTACATGACCCTTTTGTTCCTCTCCATGAGTTCCACATACTGTAACTGCTTCTAATCAGCTATCTTGGCCGAAGCTTATTCTTATAAAGGTTGATCTTATTGATTTTGGCTAATTGGTTTAGTTATCAAGATCTTTTTGAAAGTACTATGTTAATGAATTTAGTAGCTATTCTCCAAATATTGTGTACTATTCCAATTTGGTATCTTTTCCATGTCTTCATAACACACTGTTTTCAAGTAAAAATATAATAATTGATATTATCACATTGAGTGGTCCTTTCTGTTACCTAGGTACCTCCATTTTCTTTTATCTTTTTAATTGCTAATTCCAGAACTAACTATGCAAAATTAAGAAAATAAGCAACCAAAGTTCTCACATGTACAGCTATACAATATTGAGGAAAGACACTGAAAAAAATGAATAATTGAACTTACTGTGTTTCATACAGCTAAATTCTTCTGTGATTTTTCTTTAGTAATTTAAACAATTTATATCAATGAGTAGCATTTATTTATTATATGCTATATGCCAGGCTCTCTTCTAGGAGCCTTTATATACATTACAGTATTTTAGTTTTAAAACAATAGAGTGGCTTTGGTCTTTTCATTGCATTTTATGCATGCAGAAACTTATGATTTTAGTGACTTAAATGCCTTCCCAGAATTACATAGGCAATATGTGGAACAACTACTACCCAAACTCAAGTTTTTGATGTCCAGTAAATATTTATTGATGCAACATTGGAAAATATTCAATAAAACATCTATAGTATTACTTTGAAAGTTTCATAGTATCCTTAACATTATCTTACTGTGTGTTAATGTCAAATGATTTATCTGGACAATTATATATTCAATATTAGCTAATATTGTGATAACTTTTCAAAAACATATTTCATATATAAAGTGAGAAATATATATAGTAAGGTGAGAAATCTATCTATCTATCTATCTATCTATCTATCTATCTATCTATCTAGACAGAGAGAGAGAGAGAACAGATTTACTTGAACTGAATCATTTTGTGTCTTTTAGAATTAGGTAGGGAGAATATTGCAACTGACTAGCCATAGCGAGATAATTCTTTGAGATTTTAGTCTACGGACAAAAAGTGCTGAGAGGTGGGTAGAGAGAGAAGGAGATATAAAGTTTCTTGAGATATATACTTAGAAGGTATTCCCTTTAATGCCATAAGGACTTCTGAAACAGTGAAGAATCTTTAAAGTAGTCTAGGTAGAAATAATAGTTAAAACTCAAGATGAAAAATTTCTAGTATCTCTGAATCAAAAGCCCATTTAGGCTACCACCAGTACTTCTTAAAATCAGTAACTTTAAAAATAGCAATATTATATCTTATTGGCGCAATTTGTGTATGCATGTAATCAGTTTCAGTGCTACATACTTTCTATTTTAGAACAATCATCCATAACTTTAAGACAGAAAACATATGCTATTCATTTTTCAATTGAGATTTTATGGTTTATTGTAAGATATTTTCTCCCATAAGAGTGAAAGTCAACCTGATGTTTTGGACACTGTTTTGACTTTTATTTTATTTTTTATTCTGTTCTTCCCAGTCTCAGTATCTTCCCATATCAAGCAAAGAGTTTCCAGAAATGTCCCTGCTATTCCTTTTTCTTATCTTTAGAAACAGTATTAGTTTTATTATGTATAATTTGCTTTTAATTCAAATATGGCTTCTGTTATGTACATACTCTTCATGAGTTTTTGTCTCTAATATCACAATTATTATTGTATCATGAGGGTTTTAATTTCAGTATGTTGATGCTCTTATGGAAATTATTTTAGTTAATTCTGCTATGGCAGATGTTATGGTGATTGGTTTATTATCTTCACCACTGACAGAAAAAAACACACATTTAAATATGTATTGGAAATGGAAAAGGTATGTTCTGATATTCTGTTAACCATTTACAAAGTGTTTTCCAGAACACTGAATATTAAATATTGGTCCAAATTAGTAACAGAAATATGGAAATATGAGCTCAAAACTGGAAAGGCTCTTACAGCAATGTTTCTCAAAATCTTCTTGAGATACATGATAAAAATGCAGATTTCCAGGCTCCACCTCCAGAAATGCTGAATAAGACATCTGTGTTTTGACAGGCTTTGCTGATAAATTTGATGCACCCTAAAGCTTGAAAACTACTTTTGTAGAAAACCACTGTGTGCCTTTCCAGTATTCTAGATGGGAAACTGAAAATCTCACATAACCGATTAAAACAGAGTCAGGTTTTAATCAAGCTTAGTCAGGTTAGGTTATTTTATATACTCACTGCTCAGGTAACGATATATGCATGTACATATATTGTATGTATGTACATTCACACAGTCATTATCTTAAATAAGCTGAATTCTGTAATCTTTCAAAAAAGTGTTTTTGTTCTTGTTTTTCCCTTGAGTCCTTGAGGAGAATGTTGTGATGTACTCTCCAAATCTCCCTTCTGGATGGAGGTACTCATTCCTTTAGATGACAGGAGTGTAGGCTGTTGGTGGCTCATAGATAAGTATCAATGAAGGAATTGCCTTGAACAAAACCACACCCATTTCCCAAGGTCAGCTGAGTCTAGTGATCAGTGATGCTTTGGTTATAAAGGCTCAGCTGCCTTGTCACAATTTGGGAGAATTTCCAAGGGCCATCCAAATTTCATAAATTTATATCAGAATAGCTAAGGTCTTTCTTACTATTGCATTGCAACTTGAGTCCTTCTTCTACCCACTGTTCTGTTGTTCCTCATCCCCTAGAGATGTTGTGCCCAAGAGAACTTTACAATAAATCTAGAGTCTGCTTTGCGGAGAACCTTACCTGAGACACTCATGAATGAAATGTTGGGCAGATTCCACAGCCTTTCCAGGCACTTTCATTCAGAACAGGATGTATCATTTCAGTAATAAATTTTCTAGTTAAGAGTTACCAGAACTTCACATTTCATCTACATTAAAAATTTCTCCTTCCCCTAGCTTGATCTTTCAGGTTTAGAAGCCCACCATGGAAGAAGAGTTTGTGTTTTGTCTCTTCTGTTTTCTCATTCCTCCTTACCTCTCATTATCTGTGATTTCATACTTCTTCAGAAAGGGAGCCTGGATGGAGGGTGGGATTAGGATAAAATGGAATAGTCTTTATGTTTGCTTTCTAGCATAAGAGTCTTATAGGTGGAAAATCAACAATTGCTGACTCTCATAGCACATTTAGAAGATTATTTGTATCATGGGAATTTTGAAATACATGAAAGTGAATCAAAAAGTAAAATAAAACCTCATGTACATTTCCCAGTTTAACGATTATCAACATTTTGTCCATTTTATTTCTTCTACATTCTTCCACTTTTACTCAATTTTACTATTTATTTATTCATTTATTCTTTTGCTTGATTGTTTATTTCTGAAGTGTTTAAAGCAAATGCTTGACTCATCACTTTATTTCTAAATACTTCATTATTTACTGACAACAGATAGGATCTGTTTAAATAAACTGTAAACTATTCATCTGACTAGGGATTAATAACCAGAACATACAAGGAGCACAAACCACTCTATAGAAGAACATCTAATAACCTGATTCAGAAATGGATTAAAGATTTCAACTGACATTCCTCTAAAGAGTACATACAAATGGCCAACAGTTATTTAAAACAGTGCTCAAAATCATTGATCAGCAGGGAAATGCAAATGAAAACTACAATAAGATATCATCTCACCCCAATTGTGGGGTATGACAAAGTTTCCTAGGCTCTTCTCATACATTTCCTGTCCTTATTTCTCCAAGAAAATAATATTTTGAGGTCTCCATCTAGACCACATTTTTTATATTGTTTTAGACTACTTCAATAAACAAAAATAGAAAATATATACAAATTTTTTAAATTTTAAACATGTAAAACGTTTATATGTGCCAAAATTTAAAAAAAGAACTAAAAATAAGTACATTCAGAAAAGTCTAATTCTAGTATGAAATTAAATCCAGGCTCCTGTACTTATTAGGTATATGAAATTAAGCAATTTTCTTACCACCTCTGTGCTTAGATAAGTAATATCTACCTCATAAGATTAGTATGAAGACTAGCCGAGTTAATATTTGCAAAGCACTCAAAACAGCACATGGCATATGATAAGTGTGCTATAAGGCAACATTTTAAAATAATAATTAAATAAATGAACAAATAAATATGATACTTTGGTATTTTGAACATTTTGAAAATGTTTGAACATTTTGAACTGAACATTTTGAACATTTTGGCTGTTCCAAACACCCAAACATTTACTCATTGGTGCTTTGGCCAGAAAACCTGAACTTTTGACTCCTTAGCTAACTTCAAACTCCAATAATTTTATAGCATTTAGCCACTATCCTAGCTAGAGTCCTACCCAAATGTTTGTCATCTCTTCAATTGATACTCTGGCATTATATGCCCTTTTTTTCCAAGTTTCTTGATTATTTCTGTTCCCTTTCCTTAAATAAAGACAATATTCAGCACTGTACTCCTAAATGGGTGGAGTGTTTTCAAAATAAAGTTTTTGAGAGTGTGTAAAATTTTGATTGAGATAAGCAGAAAACAAAAAGCCCAAGGGACAAAAAGTGAGAAAATAATACAACTGATTGTATATGATACTTTTTCTCTTTAGATTTATAAAATATGTATGTATGAATCAGTTACAATTGAAGCCTAAAATGTAATCTAAGTGCATTCAAACTAGATGAATGATAACATTTACAATATAATTAAATTCAATATAACCCCAAATCTGCCAAAGTGCCAATACATCTCTAGAGCCAATACTGAACATGTCTTTTCTACATGGTCAACATTAGATATAACGTTATTTTAATATTCAAATTGACTAGCTAATATTGACAAAGTTAGAACTTTGACTCCAGTGCACAATGAAGTTATGTTACTCTGTTTCTTTGGTAACATTGCATCTGACCATGTGTGGGAAGGATGTGCAAAAGGTCAAAGAGTGTAAAGGCAGTGAATGTAGGTTAGGAAAACTCAAGAGTAACAGGATCACAGTAATTTTCATAGCCTCTAAACATATATTCTGTGAGGGCAAAAATATTAGAACATGGTCTAATTGAAGAGTAGGCCATGGAAGGCCAGCATGAATCATGAAGGCCAGCATGAATAAAAAATTTTCGTGATGAGATATAATGAATAATTTCTCTAAGAACAATTGCAAGTTGAATTTAGGACTGCTATACCCGATTGTCGAGTTGCTGCAAATTCATGGCTGGAGTCAACCTGCCTAATCACATTCTTTTGTCAGATATTGTCCATTCTGAAGCTACTCCACAACTCTGTGATAATATGTATATATTTGCTTCAAATGTACTGAAGCAGAAGGGTATCTTTTTACCATCCTCCCTTGTACATAATTCTATGCTCAGAAATCTAATTATATGTATTCTGAATACTCCAAAAATAAACAGGAATTTAGGCAATTTTGTAGTTAAATTACTGTTTTATCTCCAATCCTATGTGTCAGGACGCACAACTATCTTTGTTTAAAGATACAAGAAAATTCTCATAGTCTAATTGGTAGCAAAAGAAGCACCTTCTAACATGTTACATCAAACAATAGTAATTTCACTAGTCATGTATAATTCAGAAAAGAGATGTGTAATTACCCATTTTTGTTAATCTCAGTAATTTATTTCAATTTGTTTCTAGATCAGCTCTTTGATGTCCTGACCATTGTTGTTTGACTTTATTGTTTTTTGGGGTTTTTAGCTGGCAATAGAGAATTTAAAATTTTGTCTTGTATTTTGGTTAACCCTGCTTTTCTTTTTTTATTTTCAGTTGACTCATAATAATCGTACACATTTATGGGGTACAAAATGATATTTTGATACATGTATAAAATGCATAATGATCAAATTGGGGTAATTAGTATATGCATCGCCTCAAACTGATAATTTCTTTGTGTTTGGACCATCTAAAATCCTCTTTTCTAGCCTGTATATGTTCAATATACAATAATTATTGTTAACTATATTTATTCTACAGAGTTGTAGAACACTAGAACTTATTACTCCTATTTAAGAGGAATTTTGTCCTTTAAACCATCTCCTCCATCCTCCCTTCCCCCTATGCTTTCCAGCTTATTACTCCTATTTAAGAGGAATTTTGTCATTTAAACCATCTCCTCCATCATCCCTTCCCCCTATGCTTTCCAGCCTCTAATAACCATGATATTACACTCTACTTCAGTGAGCTCACTTTTTTTTAATATACTGCATATGGGTGAGAACATGTGGTAATTTGTCTTTCTGTGCCTGATTTATTTAACTTAGCATAAAATCCTTTTTATGTCTGAATAGTATTACTCTGTGTGTGTGGTGTGTGTGTGTGTGTGTGTAACATTTTTTTATCCATTCATTTATTGATGGGCATTTAGGTTGATTCCATATCTTGGCTGATGTGACTAAGGCTATAATAAATACAGGAGTGCAGATATCTCTTCCTATATTGATTTTCTTTCCCTTGGATATATACCCAGTAGTGGGATTGGTGGGTGTTATGGTAGTTCTACTTCCAGTTTATAGAGAAACCTATACACTGTTTTTCATAATGGCTATACTAATTTATATTCCCACTAACAATGTATGGATTCCCTTGTCTCTGCATCTTCACCAGTTATTTTTCATCTTTTTGATAATAACCATTCTAAGTGGGATGACAAAATATATCATTGTGGTTTTGATTGTATTTTTCTGATGAGTAGTAATGTTGAACATTTTTACATACATATTGGCCATTTATATGTGTTCTCTTGAGAAATTTATATTCCGATCTTCTGCCCATTTTAAATCAGATGATTTGGGTGATTTTGCTGTTGAGTTTGTTGAATTTGTTGTATATTCTGATTATTAGTCCCTTGTCAGATGAATAGTTTGCAGATATTTCCTCCCATTGTACAACTTGTCTCTTCAGGCTCTTGATTGTTTCCTTTACTAAGCAGAATTTTAAAAAATTTTTTTTATTATAAATTCAGGGGATACATGTGCAAGTTTCTTATATGGATACATTGTGTAATGCCAGGAATTGGGCTTCTACTGAACACTATTGAACACTATTACCCAAATAGTGAACATAGTACTCAATAGGTAGTTTTTCAACTTCACCTCACTCTCAGCTTCCCCCCTTTTGTTGCCCTTGTGTCTATTGTTTCCATCTTTATGTCCACGTGTACCCATATTTAGCTCCAAATTCTAAGTGAGAACATGCAATGTTTGATTTTCTGTTTCTGAGTTATTTCACCTAGGATAAATGGCCTCCAGCTCCATCCATGTTGCTGCAGAGGACATGATCTCAATTTCATTCCTCTTATGGCTGCATAGTATTCCAACATAAATATATGCTACATTTTCTTTGTTTAGTCAACCTTAGAGGGACACAGGTTGATTCCATGACTTTGCTATTGTGAATAGTGTTGTGATAAACATACAAGTGCAGATGCCTTTCTGATAAAGTGATTTCTTTGGGGTAGATACACAGTACTGGCATTGCTGTGATGAATTATGGTTCTATTTTTAGTTCATTGAGAGATATAGATACTGTTTTTCATAGGGATTGAATTAATTTACATACCCACCAACAACGAATAAGCATTCCCTTTTCTCCATGTCTTTGCCAACATCTGTTACTTTTGACATTTCAGTAATAGCCATTCAGACTTGTGTGAGACAGTATCTTTCAATTTGCATTTCTCTGATGATTAGTAATGTTAAGCATTTTTTCATATATTTGTTGGTCACTTGTATGTCTTCTTTTGAGAAATGTCTGTTCATGTTCTTTGATCACTTTTTAATGGGGTTAAAACAAAAATGACCATGCCTCACAAAACAATCTACAAATTAAACTTATTTTCTGTCAAATTACCAACATAATTTTTCACAGAATTTGAGAAAACAATTCTGAAATTCACGTGGAACAAAAAAAGCCCCAATAACCAAAGTAATCCTAAGCAAATTGAAAAATAAATGGAGGCATCATATTACCAGACTTCAAACTATATTACCAGGCTATAGTAACTATATTAATCTGTTCTCTCACTGCTATAAAGAATACCACTAAGACTGCGTAATTTATAGAGGAAAGAAGTTTAATTGACTCACAGTTCTGCATGACTGGGGAGGTCTCAGGAAACTACAATCATGGTGGAAGGTGAAGCAGACAAGTCTTACATGGTGGCAGGTTTCACATTTCAAAATGAATCATGCCTTCTCAACAGTCCTCCAACGTATTAGCTTATTTCACCATTAATTCAAATGTCTACAGTCCAAAAGTTCATCTGAGACAAGGCAACTCCCTCCTATGAGCCTGTGAAATAATAAAACAAGAGTTAGTTCCTTTCAGGATACAATGGGGATACAGAAATTGGATAAATGCTTCCATTCCAAATGGAAGAGATTGGCCAAAACTTAGGGGCTACAGACCCCATGCAAGTTCAAAATCCAGTGCCAGTGGGGTAGTCATTAAACCTTAAAGCTCCTAAATAATCTCCTTTGACTCCATGTTTCATATCCAGGTAATTCTGATGAAAGGTGTGGGCTCCCATGGTCTTGGGTAGTTCTGCCCCTGTGGCTTTGCAGGGTACAGCCCCACTCCTGGCTGCTTTCATGGACTGGCATTGAGTGTCTGTAGCTTTTTCAGGTCCATGGTGCAAGCTGTTGGTGGATCTATCATTCTGGGGTCTGGAGGACAGTAGCCCTCTTCTCACAGCTCCACTAGGCAGTGCCACAGTGGGAACTCTGTGTGGGGGCTCCAACCCCACATTTCTCCTTTGCATCACCCTAGCAGAGGTTCTCCATCAGGGCTTCACCCCTGAAACAGACTTCTGTCTGGAGATCCAGGCAATTTCATACATCCTCTGAAATCTAGTTGGAGGCTTCCAAACCTCAATTCTTGACTGGTTTGGGGCTTGAACCCTCTGAAGCAATGGCCTGATCTGTATATTGGCCACTTTTAGCCATGGCTGGGATGCAAAGTACCAAGTCCTGAGACTGCAGAAAACAGCAAGGCCCTGGGCCTAGACCATGAAACCGTTTTTCCTTCCTAGGCCTCTGGGCCTGTGATGGGAGGGGCTGCTGTCAAAAACTCTGACATATCTGGGAGACATTTTCCCCATTGTCTTGGCAATTAACATTTGGATCCTCATCACTTGGGCAAATTTCTGCAGCTGGCTTGAATATCTCCCCCCAAAATGGGTTTTTCTTTTCTATGGCATCACCAGCCTGCAAATTTTTCAAACTTTTATACTCCTCTTCCATTTTAAACATAAGTTCCAATTTCAGACCATGTCTCTCAAGTTCTAGGTTCTACAGATCTCTATGGCAGGGGTAAAATGCCCCCAATTTCTTTGGTAAAGCATGGCATGAGTGACCTTTACTCCAGTTCTCAATAAGTTCCTCATCTTCATCTGAGAATACCTCGGCCTAGACTTTATTGCTCACATCACTATCAGCATTTTGGTCAAATCCATTCATCAAGTCTATAGGATGCTCCAGACTTACCCACATCTTCCTGTCCTTTTCTGAGCCCTCCAAACTGTTTCAACTTCTGCAGTTACCAAGTTCCAAAGTCACTTGCACATTTTCCAATATCTTCATAACTGTACCCCACTCTCTGTGGTACCAATTTACTGTATTAGTTTGTTCTCACACTGCTGCAAAGAATACCACTGAGACTGGGAAATTTATAAAGGAAAGAGGTTTAATTGACTCACAGTTTAACATGGCTGGGGAGGCCTCAGGAAACTTAAAATCATGGTGGAAGGCAAAGCAAGCATGTCATACATGGAGGCAAGCAAGAGAGAGAATGTGTGTGTAGGAAGAACTGTCAAGCAGTTATAAAACTGTCAGATCAGGTGAGAACTCACTCATTATCTCAAGAACAGCATGAGGGAAACTGATTCCATGATCCAATCACCTTCCACCAGGTCTTGCCCTCGACACATGGGGATTATGGGAATTACAATTTGAAATGAGATTTGAGTGGGGACACAGAGCCAAACTATATCAGTAACCAAAACAGCATGGTACTGGTACAAAATAGACATATAGATTAATGGAACAGATTAGAGAGCCCAGAAATAAATCCACATATCTACACCCAACTGATCTTCAACAAAATCAACAAAAATAAATAATAGGGAAAGGACATCCTATTCAACAAATGGTGCTGAGAGAAGTGGCAAGCCATATGCAGAAGAATGAAACTGTACCACTACTTCTCACCACATACAACATTTAACTCAAGGTAGATTAAAGACTTAAATGTAGCACCTAATCACTAGAAAAATTCTAAAAAAAAACCCAGGAAAATCTCTTCTGTACGTTGGCATAGACAAATAATTTATGACTAAGACCTAAAGGCAAATGCAACAATAAAAAATGAGATAAAAGAGGCTTAATTAAGCTAAAATGCTTCTGCACAGCAAAATAAACAATCAACAGAATAAACAGAAAACCTACAGAATGAGGGAAAATATTTGCACAGTATACATCCTACAAACAAATCAACAGAAACTCTTTATTTTGATATAGTACTATTTTTCCATTTTTATTTTTGTTGCCTGGGCTTTTAAATTCTTGCCCACAAAATATTTGCCTAGGCTAATGTGCTGAAGCATTTCTCCTATGCTTTCTTCTACTAGTTTTCTAGTTTCAGGTCTTAATCCTGCTTTTAATTACTCCATAATTTCTAGAGACAGGAAATTCCAAGAGTTGCAATAGTTAAAGGTTTTGTACTACAAGACAAGGAATATGAGAGAAGACAAAAGCATAGCCCTGAACTATCAAAGTTAACTGTAAACACTTTTATATATAAGGCACAATTGGTGTCATATAGTGCAGGGAAGACTTGATGACATGAAATATGGATCACTTAACTCATGCATCCCCAGTACTTAGTCCAGGATCTGACACTTAAATAAATGAATATTTGATGAATGAGGGATTTAATATCTGAATGTAAAGGAGATAATGCAATTCACATTATACAAGATACAATTTTATAACCTTGACTAATTGTCCACACAGTATTTAATTTTATCTTTTAAAATTTTCATGTGAGATGTGCCAGATTATTTAAAATGGAGCGTTATCCCTTAATGTTTTGAAAGCCATTTGCTCTCTTAATAAACATAAAGTTTCATGACTTTGTTTGAAAATTCTGGGCCAGGAGCTATGGCTCACACCTGTAATCCAAGCACTTTGGGAGGCCAAGGCAGGTGGATCACCTGAGGTTAAGAGTTCAAGACCAGCCTGGCCAACATGGTGAAACCTCATCTCTACCAAAAATGCAAAAATTAGCCAAGCATGGTGGCCTGCCCCTGTAGTTCCAGCTACTCTGGAGGCTGAGACAGGAGACTTGCTTGAACCGCGAAGGCAGAGGTTGCAGTGAGCCAAGATCATGCCACTGCACTCCAGCCTGGGTGAAAGAATGAGAGTCTGTCTCAAAAAAAAAAAAAAAGAAAAAGAAAGAAAAAGAACATTCTGCTATCCATCCCCCTTGTGCATATATAGACAATCATTGCAGTATTTTTTCCATATTCCCAGGAGACAAGGAAATTGTGTCAAACATTATTTTCTATAGCATTTATGAAAATAATGTTCTTTTAAATTTACCAAACACAAAACTGTGTCATAGTATTGAATATGAATGTTGAAATGTTCTCCCAGGAAAAACTCATATGTTACACATGTTGAAAATGCTAATTGAATTTGTAATCAAGCAATGTATAAAACTAAAAAGCCAACAAATTCAATCTCAAAGGCATTTCTTTTCAAAAAGAGAGCAACTAATTGTGGGCTAGTGGAAACAGCACTGGATCAGAGTCAAACAGTCCTGAATTTAATTTCTAGCTCTACAATTTACTAGGTGTTTGATCTTTCATCACTAGTTATCTGACTAAGTTGCTTACTCTCTTTGTCTGTCTGTTTCTTTATCTATAAAATATTGAAAATCATGTTACTCTTCCATAAAATTTATCAGAAATTTAGAGGGCACACAAGAATGATTTTGATTTTTGGTTTTTGGTTTGGTTTTCTGCTTTTTTTCATTTTTTTATGTTTAATTTTTCAATTTTTATAGATTTAGGAGGTACAAGTGCAGATTTCTTACATGCATATATTTCCTAGTGGAGAAGTCAGGGCTTTAGTTTACCCATTATCCAAATGGTAAACATTGTACCCAACAGATGATTTTTCAACCCTCACCTCCTCCCACGTTTTGTAGTCTCCAATGTCTATTATTCCACTCAATATGTCCATTTGTGCCCATTGTTTAACTCCCACTTATAAGTGAGAACATGTAGTATCTGATTTTCTGTTGCTGAGTTATTTCACTTGGAATAATGGCCTTCAGTTTCATACATGTTGCTGCAACAGACATGATTTCTTTGTTAAGGCTGAGTAGTATTCCATGCTATATATGTATGCCACATTTTATTTATCCACTCCACCATCAATGGACACATGTTGATTCCAAATCTCTACTATTGTGAATAGTGCTGTGATAAACATATGAATGCAAATATCTTTTTTAATATAATGATTTATTTTGGGGGGAAGATATACAGTAGTGGGATTGCTGGATAAAATAGTAGTTCTATTTTTAGTTATTTGGGAATTATCCATACTTTTCTATAGGAGTTGAACTAATCTACATTCCCACCAACAGTGTATAAGAGTTCCCTTTTCTCCACAACCTCACCAACATCTGTTGCTTTTGCACTTTTTAATAATAGTCATTCTGACTGGTGTGAGATTGTATCACATTGTGGTTATAATTTGCATTTTTCTGGTGATTAGTGATGTTGAGCATTTTTTTTCATATGTTTTTGGCTGCTTGTATGTCTTCTTTGGAAAAATATCTGCTCCTGTCCTTTCCCCAATTTTTAACAGGATTATTTGTTTTCTCTTGCTGAGTTGAGTTCCTTCTAGATTCTGGATATTAGCCCTTTGTCTGATACATAGTTTGCAAATATTCTTCCCGTTCTGGGAGTTGTGTGTTTGCTCTGTTGATTGTTTCTTTTGTTGTGCTGAAGCTTTCTAGTTTAATTGTCTCATTTGTCTATTTTTGTATTTGTTGCATTTGCTTTTGAGGACTTGGTCATAATTTGTTTGCTTAATCCAATGTCCAGAACAGAGTTTCCTAGGTTTTCTTCTAAGATTTTATAGTTTCAGGTCTTATGTTTAGGTCTTTGATCCATCTTGAACTATTATTTTCATATGGTGAGAGGTAGGGGTCGAGTTTCATTCTTCTGTATATGGCTAGCCAGTTTTCCCAGCACCATTTATTTAATAGAGTGCCTTTTTCCCAGTTTATGTTTTTGTTTACTGTGTCAAAGATGAGTTGGTTGTAGGTATGTTGTTTTATTTCTGTGTACTCTCTTCCACTAGGCTCTGTGTCTGTTTTTGTATCAGTACTATGCCATATTGGTAACTGTAGACTTATGGTATAGTCCTAAGTCAGGTAATGCTGTGACTCCAGCTTTGTTCCTTCTGCTGAGATTTTACTTGGCTATTGGGCTCTTTTTTGATTCCATATGAATGTTCAAATTAGTTTTCTTAATTCTATGAAAAGTGACATTGGTATTTTGATAGGAATTGTATTGAATCTATAAATTGCTTTGGGCACTATGGTCATTTTCATGATATTGATTCTTTCAATCTATAAGCATAGTTTTCCATTTACTTGTGTCATATATGATTTGTTTCATCAGTGTTTTGTAGTTATCCTTATTGACATCTTTCACCTCCTTGGTTAAGTACATTCCTTAGTATTTCATTTTTTGTAACTATTTAAATAAGATTGCCTTCTTAATTTGTTCGTCTGCTTGATTCTTGTTGGTGTACAGTAAAGCTATTGATTTCTGCATTTAATTTTGCATTCTGAAACTACTGAATTCATTTATCAAATTTAAGAGCTTTTTGGTGGAGTGCTTAGGGTTTTCTAGATATAGGATCATATCCTTAGATAATAGGGATAATTTCACTTCCTATTTTCCTATTGGATACCTTTTATTCTTTTTCTCTTTCCTGATTGCTCCGATGAGGACTTCCAATACTATATTGAACAAGAGCGTTGAAGGTGGACATCCTTGTCTTGTTCCAATTATTGGAGGCAATGCTTTCACCTTTTTCTCATTAAGTATGGTGTTGGAGTAGAACAGCTCCTCATCAGCTTTTACCGCAGATCATCTCTGTGATAAATCATGTAATTTGAACATCAAATTCACTTCTTAAACTTCAAATTTCTCATAAAACTTGAGTATTTTTTCTTATTCTTTCACGGTTGTAGAAACTACATGAGATAATTAATAAAGAAGGTTTTAATGTATTAGCTTTTCTCTGCTGCATTTTCTTTCTAAATGGAAGGGCATATTATTTTATGTCTTGATTTGTAGTTACTTTAACTTCCTCTCAGAGGTTGACATTTTTGGGAAGCAGACTATGAGACAGACAAGTAATCCAAGGAAATTTTTAAAGGTGTGCTCTTCTAATTAACTACCTATGGAAAAGAGAGGAAAGAAGTAAGATTGAACAGAGGGAAAGATTGAGCCATAATGTAGTCTCAATTAAAGCTTCAACTGACCCTAAAGGGAAATCTAAGGATAGGATGACTCTTTAAGGTTGATCAAAGTTAGAATAAGAGGGGCAGGATTTTATACCCTTGCATCAATCTGTCACTGAATGTGGGTTATGCATGACCTCAGTTAAGGCAACTGTTTTCAGCTGAGACAATCTTAAATGGAGGATGACAGCTGGTGCCTGTGTACTTGAAGCATTCTCAGTAGTTGGGGTAAAAAGTCCTTCATTTCTAAGGAGGATGCTAAGGGGTGAATCACATTGTCCACCACAGTCCATTCCCTGAAGTCCTCAGATTTTCGTCCTTGTCAAATATTAAAGCGGCACCTTTAGGATTCTTATGGGCATCACTTCCTCCAAACTTAAAGAAAAGTTAGTGCAATGAACTATTGTCCCCTTTCTTACAGTTGGTTTCAGGGACAAAATTGATACACAATACCCTTTTCTACTATCTATTTTAGGGTTCTCTCATCAGTGATATACTGGTAATTTTCTAAAATACTTTATTTTTAAAAGCAATTTTAGGCTCATAGTAACATTGAGAGAAAAGTACAGAGTTTTCCCTTATACCCCATATCCCCACACATGCATAGCCTGCCCCATTATGATTTGCCCCACTAGAGACATACATTTGTTACAACTGATTAACCTACATTGATATATGATAATACTCCAATGACCACAGTTAACGTTAAGGGTTCACTCTTGGTGTTGCACATTCTATGAGTTTGAACAAACGAAAAATGACGTGTATCCACCATTATAGTATTATACAGAGTAGTTTCACTGCCCTAAAAATCCTCTGATAATCTATTCATCCTGCCAACCCCAGTTCCTAACAACCACTACTCTTGTTTTTACTCTCTTCATAGTTTTCCCTTTTCCAAAATGTCATATAGTTTGAACCATACAGTGTAACCTTTTTAGATTAGCTTCTTTCACTTAGCAATATGCATTTAAATTTCCTGCATGCCTTTTCATGGCTGGATAGTTCATTTACTTTTAGCATTGATTAATATTGCATTGTCTGAGTGTACTACAGTTTATTTATTAATTCACCTACTAAAGGACATCTTAGTGGCAATGTTTAACATCCATTTTTTTAGTAGCCTTGGTTTGTAGCATTTTCTAATTTTTTGTAGTGTAAATGCTCCCACCATGGCTTAATTCAACCTCCCAAGTTAAAACCACTGAATGGGGAGTTGGGAAGTGGTACTAACAATTGAATTCTTAATTGCTGGTGTGAGCAAGCACCAGGACACCTCTGCCCCTCACCCTCAGCCAGCACCTCTGCTGATTTCAGTGACTCATCTGGTAGTGCAAATCAGAATCTTATTCCTGAAGCTCTGAGCACCATGGCCTTCTCAGACTGACCACTGCAGAATTCTCTTTTTTAGATATTATATAACTTTTCAGCTGGACTGAATGACATCAACATGAATTATGTTAACATATAAACTTAAAATATCCATATTATTACTACAACACAGAATCTGACCACCATTCATTTCTATATCCCCTTGTTTTTTTGTGCCATGAAATCATATGTTACTAGAGTGAGTGGCAACAATAATCATTGCCACCCTAGTACACATGCAACAAATGTTAATTAAATCAATGAATGAATTTTTTAAACCTATAACCAATTTTCAAGATTTATTTTTGAACTTCAACATTATATGGTTTAGTATGTGACAATGCAAAATCAGTAAGCATTGTCATCTAAGATAGTTGTTCTTAATTTGTTGTTGAATGGTGGGTCTTCAAATCCTTTGCATATTTGGTGAAATAGAAATTATTATATGCACAGTCTTACACAGTTTTGCATAGAATTTCAAAGAAGGTTACAGACTTCCCAAAGTCCATTCATTGATCCCAAGTAAAAGACAGTCTAGTAAACTTTGGCTATGATTTTCTAGCCTAGGTCTATCCAATTGGCATATAATATGGTTCACATTTGTGAGTCATACAATAATACAACGTGCTTATTCATTAATATAGTAAATAATAAGATCTAGCAGTTGGAATAATAAATGACATAATTTCAATTTGATAATAAGTACAAAAATATTTCAAGATATTTGTAACAGTTATGATATAGAAATGTCATTAATTTTTATTGCTCAACATCACTAGTTCTGTTAATACTATAGCAGTTTATAGCCTACATTCATAATGCTAAGTTTCACTTAGAGGTAAATTAAAATACAGAACTAATTTTGTTCCCATCCAAATCAAGAAATTTCTGATTGAAGAGCCCCAGATCAATAACATTTGCTGTAGGGTATTGATTTGCAAATGGGCACATGGAGAATTTTAGGTGAACGAAATGTCATAAACCTGAAATGTGTGATGGTTTCATGACTCTATAATTATTTCTAAAAGTAACTGAATTGCATGCTTACAACAGGTAAATATTATGGTTATAAATTATACTTTAATAAAACTGTTAACAATTTTTATATTATTTTATAGAGAACCTCTGGTCTAGCCCAGCACCGTTCAATAAAAGTATAATCTGAACTACAGTGTGAATCGTGTAATCTTAGCTAATACATGCGGGGTTGAAACCTAGATGATGGGTTGATAGGTGCAGCAAACCATTATGGCACATGTATACCTATGTAACATATCTACATGTTCTGCACTTGTATCCCAGAACTTAAAGTAAAATTTTTTAAAAATCAAGCAGACACATTAATTAAAGAGTAAAATAAAACACATAAAATTAATTTTGATAATATATTTTATTTGATGAAGTACATCTAGAATATTAATCAATATAACTAATGCTGACTATTTTACATTCTTTTTATTGTAGTGCGTCTTTAAAATCCGGTAGAAATTTTATAATTACAGCACATGTCAATTCAGACTAGCCACATTTCAAGTGTTCAATAACCAAATGTGGCTAGTGGCTGCTAGCCAGCACAAATCTACACCAACATCAAATTATGACATTTAGTTACATGTTAAATAAATAGCTTAAATGTTTAAAACATAGTATTGTTTAAGGATGTTCAAAAATTATTCAAATATGTTATAGTTTTCAAGGAGTACATCTTTGATCATGCTCTCTTGGAGGAGTGCCATACAATTTTTCTTGGCCTTTGTTTTCACTCTAGGTTATAGGATATTGTAGTCAAGGTATAGAACACACTAAGAGAAAGCAGAACACACGTGAAGTCCATGGGCTACTTCAGAATGCAGTAAAAATGTAATTGGTGATGGATTTATATGCTGAAGGGAATTTTAGGCTGCTTTCAGCATTAAGGGAAACACATACCATACTAGATTAAAATGCCTGCTATGGTCATATGATTTAAATAAGATAGCTTATGTAGATCAATACTAGAATCAAAAGTCTAGCAAGGACTTCTGCTTTGGTAGAATGGCAGACAAGATATTCTAAATACTGTATTTAGATACTAAATAAATAAAAACACAAGTTATTTAAACGGATTTTTGAACCGCCACTAAATGAAACCCTAAGGGCCAAAACCAAAAACAAGCAACACATAAAAGAACAGTGAGTTGAAATTTGAGAGATGAATAGTAACAGAACTTGAATTCTGAGGATGTCGTGGGTGCAAATGCTGAAACTAGGAAATACTAACCAAAAGAGAGCTGTGGTAGCTATATTAATATCAAAAAATGGAAAGTTGAAAACCTCATTTGGGCTAATGAATATTCACTCATAATAAAAGGGATTATTTACCAGGAAAGTATCACAAATCTAAACTTGTGACACTATAGGGTGACTATGGCTATTAACAATGAATTACATATTTCAAGATGGCTGACAGAATTTTGAATGCTATCACCACAAAGAAATGATCATTGTTTAAAGTGGTCTGTAAGCTAATTATCTTGATTTGGACATTATACAACTTATACATGCATTGAAAAAAACACATTGTACCTCATAAATATGTATAATTATAGTGTATCAATTATAAATTAAAGTTAGAACTATAAAAATAAACTTGTAGTGCCTGATAATATAGCCTTCAATGTATAAAGTAGTAATTGATAGAATTAAAAGAAAAATCAATAATTCTACTCCATAATAGGAGAAATCATCATACCTCTCTCAAATATTGATAGGTCAAGAGACAATTAAAATAGTAACTATATAGAAGATTTGAATAACACAATTAACATACTTAAAAGAAGGTACATATATAAAATCCTGCCTCCAACAGTTTTCAAGTACATAATATTCTAAAATAAGCGTAAAATATTTGGGAAAATTGATCATACGGAAGTTCACACAGCATATCTCAAAACATTTAAATAATTTTTATCATACAATCATGTTCTATAATCTCAATGAAATAATCAAAACACTACCCATTTGTAAATTAAAAACACATTGCTAAAATTCTAAAAGTCAAAAACAATTTATAATAAGAAATATAAAATAATTGTAACTGTACCAATTAACATTTCCACAAAAATTGTACAAGGGTTCTCTGTGGTGTAGACCATAACTAACTCTTTTTATCTCTTGTCTTTTTGATAATAGACATTTTAACAAGTGTGTGATTATATCTCATTGTGGTTTGGTTTACACTTCCT
The DNA here is from genome assembly GCF_009764315.1 of Trachypithecus francoisi. Classification (NCBI taxonomy): domain Eukaryota; kingdom Metazoa; phylum Chordata; class Mammalia; order Primates; family Cercopithecidae; genus Trachypithecus; species Trachypithecus francoisi. Next base: position 14,382,266 of record NW_022681471.1, on the reverse strand, counting down.
TGATGATTAGTGATCTTGAGAATGTTTTTGTGTATCTGTTGCCCATTTTTGTGTCTTCTTTGGAAAAATGCCCATTCAAGCATTCAAGTCTTTCACCCCTTTTTAAAATGCGTTATTTTGGTTTTTTTGTCTTTTTTTTTTTTTGCTATTGAGTTGTAGGCATTCCTTATATATTTTAAATATTAATCCTTTATCAGATGTATGGTCATCAAATATTTTCTCCCATACTGTAACTGCCTTTTTCTTTTAATTGCTTCTATTTTTATATTAGATTTGGTTTTCATCATAGAGCATGCATAACAGGGTGAAGTGCTGCACACACAACTACAAATCATTTTTGGGAAAAAAGCTGTTAAAAAAAAATAAAACTGCAACTGCTTTAATTATGCAGTCCTGACTTGAGAAATCCATGCTAGCAAAGGAGTTCTGGCCCCTGAGAGGGGCTTCCTGATGATAGCTGCCCCAGATTTCTGCAGCCTATGAGGTTTCAGGCCCAGACCTCTGTACACAAAGCCCTCAAAGTGGTGGTAGCCTGGTTGCTGGGAGGGCCTCTGCTCTTGGCAAGACCGGATCCTGGCCTGGCTGACAGGAAGACATGCCTAATGAATCTAGATCCACAAAACCTTGCTGCCTTCCAGGATCTGAGTGGATAGAAATTACCAAAGACTTCACTTTTTTCTGTTTATTATTTTTTGAAAGCCCCTTTTGCTGTGCAGAAGCTCTATAGTTTAACCTATTCCCACTTGTTTATTATTGCTTTTGCTACCTGCGCTTTTGGTGTCATATTGATAAAATTAGTGCCAAGAACAAAGTCCAGCAGCATTTTCCTTGATTTCTTCTAAGAGTTTTATTAAGTTTTATGTTTAAGTCTTTAATCCATTTTGAATTGATTTTTACACATGGTGTGAGATAAGGATCCAATTTCTTCCTTCTGAATATGGATATTCCATTTTCCCAACACCATTTATTGAATAGACAAGCTTTTTCCCATTGCTTATTCTTGGCAAGCTTGTTGAAGACCAGGTGACCATACATGTGTGGGTTTATTTCTGGACTCTGCATTGTGTTACATTGGTCTATATGCTTGTTTTTATACCAGTATTAGACTTTTGCTGACTATAGCTTTGCAATGTGTTTTGAAATCAGAGCATTTAATACCTCCAGTTTCGTCCTTGCTTCCAATTGCTTTGGCTTTCTGGGATTTTCTTGTGGTCACAACTATATTTTAGAATTATTTTTTCTATCTCTGTAAAATATGCCATTGAGATTTTGATAAGAATTGCATTAAATTTGTATACAAATTGGGATTGTGCTTTGGGATTTATGGACATTTTATCAATATTTATTCTACCAAGGTATGTCCTTCCATTTATTTGTGTTTATTTCTTTTATCAGTGTTATAGTTCTCAGTATACAAGTTTTTCACTTCTTAAATTTATTCCTAATTAACTTATCTTCTTTGATATTGTTATAAATGAAACTGTTTTCTTAATTTTCTTCTTGAGTAGGTCATTGTTAGTGTATAGAAACACAACTCATTTTTGTATGTTGATTTTTGTATGCTGTCACCTTACTAAATTTGCTTATTAGTTCTATCCGTTTTTTTCCTTTGTGGAGTTTTTAGGGTTTTCTACATATAAGATTATGTCATCTTCAAGCAGAGATTGTTTTCCGTTTTTATAATGTAATTCCCTTTATTTTTTTTTTTTTATGCCTAACTACTCCAGGTAGAACTCCCAGTAACATATTGAACAGAAAAAGTGAGAGAAGGCATACTTGTGTTTTTCCAGATCTTAGAGTGAAAGCTTTCAACTTTTCACTGTTAAGTAAAATGCTTGCTGCAGGATTTCATAAGTGGTCTTTATTGTGTTGAAGTTCCTTCTGTACCTAAGTTGTTGAGAAATTTTTGTATGGAAGAGCATTGAACTTTGTCAAATGACTTCTATTTATATGATTGTATGATGTTAATCTTTTATTCTTTTAATGTGGTGTTATCACATTGATTAATTTACGTATCTTGAACCATTCTTGCATCACAAAAATAAATCCTACTTGGTCATGGTGTATGATCCTATTGTGCTGTTGTATTCAGTTTGCTTACCATTTGATTCAGGAATGCTACTTGTCAGTATATATCCAAAGTAATTGAAATCTGGATCTCATAGAAATAACTGCAGTCCTTTTGATTCCAGCATTATTCGCAATAGCCAAGATACAGAAACAACCTAAATAACCATCAAGAGATGAATGGATAAAATATATGATATATACATACACTACAAAACAGGCTTTAAAAAGAAGAAAATCCTATCATTTAGGACAACATAGATGGACCTGGAAGACATTATGTTAAGTAAAATAAGCCAGACACAGAAAAACAAATGCCACATGAACTTACTTATATATTGAATTGAAAATAGCGAAACTCATAGAAGCATAAAGTAAAATAATGGTGTACAGAAGTTGGAGGTTGGGAAAAATTGGAAGGTCTTTGTCAAAAGGTACAAAGTTTCAATTATGCAAAACAAATAATTTTTGGAGATCTACTATACAGCATAGGGCCTATGATTAAGATTACTATACTGTGTACTTAACATTTTGCTAAAAGGATAGATCTTATTTTAAGTGGTCTTACCACAAAAGGGAAAAACTAAACTAAGCTAAACTAAAAAATACAGAGATGTGGAAGGACACTTTTGGAATGATGGATAAGGTTCTTGCATTGATCGTGATGATGGTGTCATAGGTGTGTACTTATCTCCAAACTCACCAAGTTGTATATATTAAATATCTGTAATTTTTTGTATGTCAATTGTATCTCAACAAAAGCAGTGTAAAAATAATTATATCTGTATAATAAAAATTATTTTTATGAAAACTGTAGAATCCATCTGAATTGGTACTTTTCCTTAATGATAGTAGCAAACATTTTTTATGGCTTATTAAGTAACTGAGGCTCACACAGAAGAAAAACGAAAGAAGTCTAACAGCAGAAGATGCAGGCAGCAAAAGAGGAAACCTTTTTAATGGAATCTGTAAAATATTGATGCAAACAGTAACTTGCTCAGGGTAAATTACTACAAAATTAAATAAATAATATTTGCGCTATAGCAACATAGTTTTAGAATCTGTAACTTTAATGAGTATATCATGCTCCTACCTTCTTACCTTCTTTCCTTTTTTTAATTCTTCCGTCCTTCCTCATTTCTTTTTTTTTTTTTTTTTGAGGCGGAGTCTCGCTCTGTTGCCCAGGCTGGAGTGCAGTGGCGCAATCTCGCTCACTGCAAGCTCCGCCTCCCGGGTTCACGCCATTCTCCTGCCTCAGCCTCCCGAGTAGCTGGGACTACAGGCGCCTGCCACCACGCCCGGCTAATTTTTTGTATTTTTAGTAGAGATGGGGTTTCACCGTGTTAGCCAAGATGGTCTCACCTTCCTTATTTCTTTATTCTCTGAAGGAGACTTACATTGAAACTACTTCATGTACTTCTCTGCCACCATCTTTACTTGCAGCAATAAGATTGAGGACAACTGAGATTGTGAGGCTAAGAGTAGTGAACACAGAACTGTAACAGAGCTGCCACAAATGTTGTCATAGATTAAGAGCTACAACTGGGCCACTTTTGTTGTCTTATTTTAAAAATAAAGAAAACTAATATCTTTGAAAGCTTAAACATATCAATCAATTGAAAGCTTTGTCTTAGAGCATATATCTAGACATTATCACAGTCTCCTTTTAAATAGGCAATACTGTGTTTGAGATTAAGTGTTTATATCCACACCAACGGGAATTCTTTTTGCACATATTGATTAAGTTTCCAACTTTATTTACATAGTTAGAAATCAATAGTCCAAAGACAGAAAAGTGAAGACATTTGTATATTTTAAATGAACTGCATATTTCAAATTGTAACAACTATGTTAAACTATTGCTAACATCGACAATTAATGATTATACAATCTTTCTTCAAGTCATAGAAATAATGTTTTAATACTACCAAAGTAAACAAAATGTTGAGGCACTAAGTTGAAGATGATGAAAAATCAATTACACAAGTATTTTCACTAATGCTTAAGAGGAAATAGATATGTTCTTCAAGATATTTCTAATGTTCATTGCCTACGCATACAGCTAATAGTGGCTTATGTCAGGGAGGATATGTTAGATAATATGTTATCCTTCTGTTTAATGCAATTAGTTTTTTTAAAGCTAAATATTGTTGTTTAGTTTTATACTTTGATTACAAGTGTCAATATATGTAGTTGCATACTAAGCACAACTCCCAAGAGTAAAATTCAGGTTGTTAGAATAAATAATTGCTAATTCACATACGTACTTTCATATTTTTATTTATGTATTTATTGTTCTCTAAATGATATCTTAGTTTTACTCAGGAATGCCTCAAACATGTTTTCCATACTGTTACATTTACAAATATAATTTAATGCCTACTTTCTATGCTGTAATTTACTTATTTAACTATTTCAGGACATTTATCTGGGTTCCCAATCTTTGCTAATATAGATAATGCCCTAACAAATATTTCCGTAGACTCCATTTCCAAGAGCAAAATAAGTGGTCAAAATTTTGTATCTCTTGATATATATTGCCAAATTGCTTTACTTGTTGTGATAGTTTACACTGTGCCAGGGCAAGAGTGTACTAATTTAATCAGAGACTTACCTTCTTTGAGTACAGTCAATTTTTCTAATTTAATAGGTGTAAATGACATCTCATTATTGTTTCAAGTTACATTGCTTTATTATTAGTAAGGCTGAATATCTTTCTTATGTTCTCTTTGTTTATTATTTTCTATTTTACCGTCTGTTCATTTCCTTCATTCATTGGCATCTTAATTATATGCCTATGAATTAGGATCCTCTTTTTGTTCATTATTAATGTTAATCCTTGATCTGTCATACTTGATACCACTACATAGTTTTCTGTTTTATTTTCATTTCATGTTCTGTTGAATAGCTGTCTCACGTTTTATATAATTGAATATGTCAATCTTCCTTTGTAAATTTTTCTCATTACTTCAAATTGTAGAAGGTTTTTAGACATCTAAGGAGTTTATATATAACTTATTCTGTTTTCTGCTAGCTTTTCTATGGCATAACATAATGTGTAATTTCTTAATTCTTCTTGATTTTATTTGGATTTGATATAAATTATGTGTCTAAACAGAATTTTTTAAATCAAATTTTTTCATAAAGATACTATCCAATTATCTGAAAACTCTTCATTAAATAATTTATTTGTATATTACTTTGAGAGTCTTATTTTAATACATACTTAGACAATAAACTCAGGTCAATTTTTAGGACAACACAACCTCTTTTCCTCTGAAATTATTAATATGATTTCTGTAGTCCTCTATAGTCCAACATCTGCTGCAGTTGATTTCCCCTGTTGCTGTAGTGTTTTCTGACTTTTAAAGTCTCACGTGCTTATATTTAACTTAATGTAAAGAAGAATATTATTGTGTTTTAAAACAAATTTTGTTGCAATTTATTGGTATTTTCTGAATATGTATGTTACCATATAACAAAGTGACATAGTTTTCTAGATAATTATTTTAGGTATTCTGTCACCAATTCAAGCTATCAGCAAATAAGAACATACAAGTTGCTTCTATTAAAATACGTTTTCATGTATATACTTCTTCAAGGCTCACGATATTGGCCAAAATTATACAAATCACTAACAAATAATGCCCAGCTACAGAAAAGTGACCTGAAACTCTCACAGTCATTTTTTGAAACTTTTGGCAGATCCATCTGTGCAATGCAGATAGAAGCATTATGCTGATATATCAGAGAACTACTATCATTGATATTACCCAGTTAATCCCTCATATTTGAGTTCTGTGTTTCCCATGTATAATTATTTGTTAAATAACACAACATGACTTGCTGAAATAAGCATTTCAGATATTTCAGAAAATGACTTTTTAAAATAACAGTATTGTCTTCCTATTTTTCACTGGTCAAGTCTCTTACTTGTACAGGAAATAAGCAATATTAAGTATATCACTACTCTTCTTTGGGAACAGTTATTATTTACCATGTAAAGAAAGTTTATTGTATTCTTAATGTATATTCATTTTTATTGGCAACAAGCGATAACTTTTATCTGATGCTTTTAGCACCTCTTATAATTATCATATTGATTGTCTTAAATAAATAATTTGGTTTATTAATCAATTTTCCCATGCTAGGAATAATCACTGCTATTGATTACATGCTTATTGTACAGGTATTTTGCATATATTATCTCATTTAATCCCCACCATAAACCTGCTAATTAGGTATTTTATTAGTGTCTTAGTCCATTTGTGTTGCTACAAAGGAATACCTATGGCTGGGCAATTTATAAATAAAAAAGTTCCAATTGGGTCATGGTTTATCAGGCTGTAAAATAAGCACAGTGCTGGCAACTGCATCTGCTGAGAGCCACAAGCTGCTTCCACTCAGGGCAGAGCTGCTGCATAAAGATCACATTGCAGGAAGTAAGAGAGGGGAGATAGGTACCAGACTCTTTTTAACAACCAGTTCTTGCAGGAACTAATAGAGCAAGAACTAAATTAATTTCTGCGAAGACCCAAGCCACATGTGCTCTGATGACCCAAACACCTCCAATTAGGCCCAAATGCCAACATTGGGGTTCAAATTTCAACAGGAGATTTGGAAGAATCAAACACACAAATCATAGCAATTAATTTCTTACCAAAAACTAGGTGGCTTACAGCAAGAGAAACTCATTTTCTTAGAGTTCTGGAGGCTAGAAGTTTAAAATCAAAGTGTTGGCAGGAATCCACTTTATCTGAAAGCTTTAAGAGACAATCTGTCCTTGACTCAGCTTCTGATAATGCGAACATTCATTGGTGATTCTTGGCTTATAGCTGCACCACTCCAGTCTCTGCCTTTGTCTTCACTTGGGTTTCCCCATCTTGTTTGTCTCTGTCTTCTACTTTTCTGTTTCTTATGGGGACACTGTGATTGGATACAGGGCTCATCCTGAATCCTGGATTGTCTCGTGTAGAGATCATTAACTTCATCACATCTGCAAAATATCCACTTCCAGATAATGTCATGTTTAAAAGTACCAGGAATTAGGGCTTGAACATATCTTTTGGAAGTAGCTATTCAATCTGCTATAGTCCACCCCCTTGTCCCCTAAAATTTATGTGTATTGCAAATGCAAAATATGTTCACTCAATTCCAATGTTGGAAATTCTCAACTCATCTACAGCATCCACTCTAATTCGAAACTTATCTAAATATCTCAGCTAATAGCTGAGCTGATAATATTTTAATGAGTCTAAATATCACATTCTAACTCACCCAAATATCACCTTCTACATAATCTATATCAGGTATAGGCAAGAGTATGAATTTGGCCTTTCAAAATTTCTCACCTTCTGTGGACTTGTGAACCTTGAAAACAAGTTGTTTACTGTCAGAACAAAATGATAGTGCAGATATAAGGATATTCCCATTCCAAAAGAGAAAGTTATGAAAAAAATAAAAAGATCCCTATCCACAGGAAAATAAGAAATCTAGCAAGGTAAATTACATCAAGTCTCAATGCCTGAAAATAATCCTGTACTTCAATCCTCTACTATCTGGGCCTGTGATGACTCTGTTCTCTGGACCAGTTGGTGGCTTCACTTTTGACCCCTACTTCTGGGCCCACAGAAAGGGCTCAGTCAGCCTCTGCCTCCGCCTTGTCCTTGAACTTGCCTGTCTGTCTTCTCTCTCTGCATCTGTGGCTCTGTCCTCAGTCATTTTTTCCTTTTTCTTGAAGAGCAGCTATGTCAGCCCATTTCCTTCTTGAGGAAGTTTAGATGTCCTGTTGCCCTCTTTCACTTAGTTCTTTCTCTCTTTTTTCTTTAGTTCAATTTGGCAAAGTTTTTGCTGATACAACCTTCTGAAAAACCTCATTATTTTCCCATGGATGTGAAGTGGGTATACCCTATTAGATGAGACGGTTCTTCATAGATCCTTCCTGGATAACTCCATCACTCCTCCTGGCTTCTGTTGAGAGTATTCATTGGGTCTATGTATCATATATATAATTTATTAAGCAAAGCTGTTTCAGCTACACTCTAGGCCTTTCCAACACATGCTTCTTGACCAGGGAGTCTCAAATCAATGTTCCTGTGGGGATTTGAGGGCTAGAAACTCCTATTCTGCCATCTGGCTAACATACTTTCATATCAGCAACTTTCACAATCTGGATAGCCTATGAATTTCCCAAAACATCAAGTGCTGGTTTATTTTTGCTTAACACTTTCTTCCTCAATTTATGTCTCTTTTTCCTCACATTTCACTAGAATCAGCAAGAAGAAAGCAGGTTATTGTTGAAACACTTTGCTTGAAAATCTCTTGAGCTAAACACCCAGGTATATCACTTATAAGCTCTGCTTTCCACCCAACAATAGAATACAATCCAATCACGTTTGTATCACTTTATAACAGGAATCACCTTTCCTACAGTTTCCAATAATGTAGTCCTCATTTCCTTCTGAGACCTCACCAGAAGCACCCTTAATATTCATACTAACATTTGGTTCATGATGACATATATTTTTTAAGATGACAGAAGTTTATACTTCTCCTCATTTCCTTCTGAGCCCTCACTTGAATATTCTTTAATGTCTATTTGTACCAAAATCTCTTCAAGGTAATCTAGACATGTTGTATTATGTGTCTCAAACTTTCTCTAGCCTCTACCCATTATCCAATGTCAAAGCCACTTTCACATTTTTGGGTATTTTTTACAGCACCGCACAACATCCAATAACCAAAATCTGTACGTTTCCTAGGGTTGCTCTAACAAAGTTCCACAAACTAGGTGGCTTAGAACAACCGAAAGGTATTTTATTATCGTTCTGGAGGTTAGAAGTCTGAAATCAAAGTGTTGGTACAGCTATGCTTGTTCGAAAGGCTCTAGGGCACAATGTATTTCTTGAATTTTCCTTCCAGCTTCTGGTGAATGCAGACAATCCTCAATTTGTCAATGAATTATTCCAATCTCTGCCTTCATCTTTGCATGACCTTTCCCCCCTTGTGTCTCTATGTTTTCTTCTTTGCTGTCTCACATAGGGACACTGCTGGATATAGGGCACATCCTAACTGTAGCATGATCTCATCTTAAAAGCCTTCATTACATCTGCAAATAACCTGTTTCCATATAAGATAACATTCACAGGTACCGGAAAAGTGGAGTGTTCTTAAAACAAATCCTAAAATTGTGGAAGAAGTTTTGGAACTGGGTAACAGGCAAAAGCTGGAAGAATCTGGAGGAGCAAGCTAGATAAAGCCTGAATTTCCTTGAATGGAGCTATTACGGGTGATTCCACTGAGGGTCCAGAAGAAGGGGAAAGCTGTAGAGAAAGCCTGAGTCTTCTTAGAAATTATTTACATAGCTATTAACAAAATGTTGGTAAAAATATGGACAATAAAGGCCATTCTTATGAGGTCTTAGATGGAAATGAGGAGTATCTTATTGAAAATTGAGGAAAGGTCATCCTTGTTACAAGGTGGCATAAGAATTTGGATGAATTGTGTTCCTGCCCTAAAATTTTGTGAAAGACAGAACTTAAGATTGATGAGCTAAAATATATGGCAGAAGAAATCTCTAAGCAGCAAAGTGCTCAGAGTGCTGTGTGGCTTCTCTCAATTGCTTAGAGTAAAATGTAAGAAAAGGGAAATGATTTAGAGATGAAATTTATAATCAAGAGAGAAGCAGAAAATAAAGATTTGGAAAATTCTCAGCCTAGCAGTGAAAGAATAAAAAAGTGTGTTTAGGGGAGAAAGCCAAGGGTGTGGACAATCAGTCACTTGATAAGGAGATTAGTACAGCTAGAAGGAAGCCAGCTGTCATTCATCAAATCAATGGGAGAATGACCTCAAAGGCTTTTCAGAGATCTTCAGGACTGTCATATTCATTACAGGCCTGGAGTGCTGGGGCCTTAGGGGCAGAAGGTGTTTCCTGCCGGTGGCTGCCTTGGATCTCTTCTCCCCACATTATGGTGCAGTGTTCCTTACCTACCCCAGCTATGGCTCAATTTGACTCACATATGGCCCTGGCTGCAACTCTACGCGTCACATTGGCAACCTCCATATGGTGCTAATTCTACCAGAATACAGAGTACACAAGCTGTAGAAGCATGGTTTCCTCCACATGGATTTCAAAAAATTAGAACCCAGGCAGGGATCTGCTATAGGGGAGGAGCCACTGCAGAACTAGAACAAGAGTGTAGCCATGGGGGCAGGACTGGCTCCAAGACCCCAAACTTGTAGAGCCACTAGCTTGTAATGCCTGCCTGAGAAACTTTCAGGCATGTGACTTCAATATGCGAGTGCTAAAGCATGGGATGAAACCACGGGGTCAGGGCTGGCAAAAGCCTTGAGGACCCAACCCTTACACCAAGGTGCCTAAAGGAGGTTAGGCATAGAGTCAAAAAATTATTCAGACTTAAGATTTAATATATTACAACGAAACCAAAAATTAATAAATGGGGACTAATTAAATGAAAGTTTCTGCACAGCAAAAGAAACTATCAACAGACTAAACAGATAACCTACAGAATGGGAGAAAATATTTGCAAATTAGGCATCCAACCAAGGTCTAATATCCAGGCTACATAAGGAAATTAAACAAATTTATGAGCAAAAAAAAAATATCATTAAAAGGATGGCAAAGGACATAAGAGACACTTTTGAAAAAAAGACATACACACGGCCAATGAGCACATGAAAAATTGTTTAACATTGCTAATCATTAGAGAAATGCAAATCAAAACTACAGTGAGATACCATCTCACAATAGTCAGAATGGCTGTTATTAAAACATCAAAAAATAACAGATGCTTAGGAAGTTACAGAGAAAAGGGAATTCTTATACACTTGGTGGGGATGTAAATTAGTTAAGCTATTGTGGAAAACAGTGTGGTAATTCCTCAAAGAACTTAAAGCAGAATTATCATTCAACCCAGCAATATCAATATTGGGTATATAGCCAAAGGAATAGATATCTTTCTACTATAAAGACACATGCACGTGTATGTTCATTGCAGCACTATTTACAACAGCAAAGACAGAATCAATGTAAATGCCCACCAATGGTAGATTGAATTTTTTAAAATGTGGTACATATACATCACATAATACTGTATAGCCATAAAAAATAAGATCATGCCCTTTGCAGCAACATGGATGAAACTGGAGTCTATTATCCTAAGCAAACTAACAATGGAACAGAAAATCAAATACTATATGTTCTCATTTAAAGTGGAAACTTAACAATGAGAATACATGGACACAACAGAGAGGAACAACAGACACTAGGACCTACTTGAGAGGTAGAGGGTGGAATGTGGGAGAGGATTTAAAAAAAAAAACCTACCTATCATGTATTATGTGTATGGCCTGGGTGGTAAACCAAAGTCTCATGACATGCAGTTTACCTATATAACACACCTGCATATGTACACCTGAACCTAAAATAAAAGCTTTAAAAAAAGGATTTAATGTTTGCCCTGTTGAGTTTTGGACTTACTTGGTACCTCTTTCTCTTTCCTTTTTTCCTATTTCTTCTTTTTGGACTAGAAATATCTGTTTTGTGCCTGCCCCATCATTGTATTTTTGGAAGTATGTAACTTGTTTGATTTCACGGGCAAAATGCTGTAAGGAAATTTGCCTAAGGATGAAGCATGTCTTGAGTCTCGCCCATATTTGATATTTAGATGTGACAAAACTTTAGATTTTAAGTTGATGCTGGAATGAATTAAGACATTTGGGACAATTGAAATAAATGAATGTATTTTGCAGATCAGAAGTACATGAATTTTGAGGGTCAGGGGCAAAATGCTGTGATTTGAATGTGTCCCTCAGAAGGCATGTGTTTGAAACATGATTTCTACTGTGGAGGTGGTTGGAGGTGTGACCATTTGGAAAATGTTTAGGTCACGAGGCCCCTACTCTCATGAATTGATTAATGGCATTATAAGAAGGGCTTGCAGGAGTGAATTTGCTCTCTTCTGCTCCTCTGCCATGTGAAGACACAGCATTCATTTCCTCTTGCCCTCCCAACTTCTGCTATGGAAGGACACAGTAAGAAGACCATCTACAAATACTGGGAGCTTGGTCTTGAAATTCCCAGCCTCCACAACTGTGAGAATATAGATTCCTCTTCTTTATAAATTACCCACTCTGGAATTTTGAAATAGCACAAAGTAGAGTAAGGTATTTAACATTCTATTTTATAGTTATTTGTGTTTTTTTTTAAGTTTGTTTTATTTATTTTTAATTTTTATGGAAATGTAGTAGGTGTGTGTATTTATGGAATTCATGAGATATTTTGATACAGACATATAATGTTTAATAATCACATCAATGTAAATTGGTTATCCATTACCTCAAAAATTTAATAGTTTTTGTGTTATGAGCATTCAAATTGTATCATTTTTATTTTTAAATGAACAAGAAATTATTATTGATTGAAGTCACTCTGTTGTGCTATCACATGCTATATTTTATATATTCTATCTAGCTATACTTTTATCCATTAACCATCTCCAAATTCCCTCCTGTACTATTTATATCAGCTTCTAGTAAACAGCGTACTATTCTCTATATCCATGGGTTCATTTGTTTTAATTTTTAGCTCCCACAAATAAGTGAGAACACGCAAAGTTTGTCTTTATGTGCCTGGCTTATTTAACTTAACGTAATTACCTCCAACTCCATCTATGTTGCCAATGACAAGATCTTATATTTTATGGCTAAATAGTACTTTATTGTGTATATGTACAACATTTTTCGTATCCGTTCATCTGCTTATGGACACTTAGGTTGCTTCCAAATCTTAGCTATTGTGAATAGGGTTGCAATAAACATGGGAGTGTAGATATCTCTTCGATTTACTGATGTCTTTTCTTTTGAGTACGTATCTAGCAGTAGAATTGCTAAATCATATGGGAATTCTATTTTTATATTTTGAGAAACTTCCATATGTTTGTTTATACTGGCTTTACAAATTTATATTCTCACCAACAGTGCATGAGGGTTCCCCTTTCTGTACATCCTCACTAGTATTGTTTACTGCCTGTCTTTTGAATAAAAGCCATTTTAACTGGGGTGAGATGATATCTCATTGTATTTTCATTTGCATTTCTCTGCTGATCAATATTTTGGGCACCCTTTTAAACATCTGTTGGTCATTTGTATATCTTCTTTAGAAGAATGTCAGTTCAAATCTTTAATCCATTTCTGAATCAGATTATTAGATATTTTTCTATAGAGTGGTTTGTGCTCCTTGTCTATTTCTGGTTATTAATCCCTAGTCAGATGAATAGTTTACAGATATTTTCTCACATTCTGTGGGTTTTCTCTTCATTTTGCTGATTGTTTTCTTTGTTGTGCAGAAGCTTTTTAACTTGATGTAATCTCGTTTGCCTATTTTGGCTTTTGCTGGCTGTGCTTTTGTGGTATTACTCAAGAAATCTACCCATGCCAATGTCCTGGAGAGTATCCTAAAGGTTTTCTTTTAGTATTTTCATGGTCTGTTGCTTTAGGTTAAATTTTTTAATAAATTTTCATTTTACTTTTGTATATGATGAGAAATAGTGGTCTAGTTTTGTTTTTCTGCATATGGATGCACAGTTTCCCCAGTTTCATTTATTAAAGAGATGGTCATTTTCCCAGTGTATGTTCCTGACACATTTGTTGAAAATGAATTTATTGTTGAAGTATTGATTTATTTCTGGGTTCTCTGTTTTGTTCCATTGGTCTGTGTGTCTGTTTGTATGTCAGTCTTATGTTGTTTTGGTTACTATACCTCTGTATTAAAATTGGAAGTTTAGTAATGTTAATATTATGGTTTTGTTCTTTTTGCTCAGTATGGCTTTAGCTATCTTTGGTCTTTTGTGGTTCCATTTTTTTTTTTAAGATTATTTTCTCTTCTTTTATGAAGAACGCCATTGGTATTTGATATGGATTGCACTGAATCTGTAGAATATTTTGGGTAGTATAGACATTTTAACAATATTAATTATTCCAATTCATGCACATGGAATATCTTTCCATTTTTGTGTCCTCTTCAATTTCTTTCATCAATGTTTTATAATTTTATTGTAGAGATTTTTCTATTCTTTGGTTAAGTTTACTCCTAGGTTTTTTATTTTATTTGTAGCAATTGTAAATGGAAATATTTCTTGACTTCTATTTCAGAAGGTTTGTTGTTAGCTTCAGTGAATTTGTTTATCAATTCTTACAGTGTTTTGGTGGAGCCTTTAAGTTTTACCAAATACAAAATCATACCACCTGCAAACAAAGATAATTGGAATTCTTCCTTTACAATTTGAATGCTCTTTATTTCTTTCTATTATATGTTTTCTCTAGATGCAAATTACGGTACAATGTTGAATGACAGTGTTTAAAGTGGACATTATTGTCATGTTCCAGATCTTAGAATAAAGGCTTTTAGTGCCTCCCTTTCAAAATGATACAAGCTGTGAGTCTATCCTACATGGGTTTTATTGTGTTGTTTTATGATACCTGTATACTCAGTTTTTTTAGGGTTATTATCAGGAAGTGATGTTGAGTTTTATCATAGGCTTTTTCAGCATTTATTACAATGATCATATGGTTTTTGTTCTTCATTCTGTTGATATGATGTATTACATTAATTTGCATAAATTGAGCCATCTTTGTATCCTTGAAAAAAATCCCACATGGTCATGATGAATGATCTTTTTAATGTACTGTTGAATTTGGTTTGCTAATATTTTGTTGAGAATTTTTGCATCAATATTCATCAGATATATTAACCTGTAGTTAATATGTGTCTTTGTTTTGTTTTGCTATCACAGTAATCCTGGCCTATGGAATAAGACGGAAAGTGTTCCGTAGTCCTCTAATTTTTGGAATAGGTTGAGCACAATTGGTATTAGTTCCTCCTTATATGTTTGGTAAAATATGGCAGTGAAGCCATTGGGTCTTGAGTTTCTCTTTGATGAGATAATTTTTATTATGGCTTTGATCACATTACTTGTTATTAGTCTTTCCACATTTTGGATTTCTTCATTGTTCAATCTTGATAGGTTGGATGCATCTATAATTTATCAATTTATTTTTTGTTTCCCAACATATTGGCATATAGTTACTCATATTAGTCTATAGCAAACCATTGTATTTGTGTGGCATCAGCTGTAATATCACCTTTTCCATCGCATTTTTTAAACTTTGTTTCTAGGTTCAGGGATATATGTGCAGGTTTGTTACAGAGGTAAACTGCATGTCACAAGGGTTTGATGTACAGACTATGCCATCACACAAGGAATAACCATAGTACATGATAAGCAGTTTTTTGAACCTCTTTCTCTTCCCACCCTCCACCCTGAAGTAGGTCCTTGTGTCTGTTCCCTTTTCTGTGTCAATGTGTTCTCATTGTTCAGCCCCCACTTATGAGTGAAAATGTGTGGTATTTGGTTTTCTGTTCCTGCATTAGTTTGCTTAGGATATTGATCTCCAGCTATATCCATGTTGCTGCAAGGACATGATTTCTTTCTTCTTTTTAATAGGTGCATAGTATTCTATGATGTATATGTACCACATTTTTTAATCCAGACTACCATTGATGGGCATTATGTTGAGTCTATGTTTTTGATACTGTGAATAGCACTGAAATCAATATACATGTATCTTTATGGTAGAATAACTTATATTCTTTTAGGTATATACCCAATATTGGGATTATTGGGTTGAATGGTAGTTCTGTCTTTAGTTCTTTGAGGAATTGCCACACTGCTTTCCACAATGGTTGAACTAATTGACCCTGTCACCAAAAGTGTATAAGTATTGATTTTTCTTTGCAAGTTCACAAGCATATGTTATATTTTTACTTTTTAATAATAGCCATTCTGACTGTTGTGAGATGGTATCTCATTGTGATTTTGATTTGCATTTCTCTGATAAATAGTCATGTTAAGTAAGTTTTTATATGCTTGTTGGCTGTGCATATGTCTTCTTTTCAAATGTGTTTCTTTCATGCCTTTTGTCCACCTTTTAGAGAGGTTGTGTTTTACTTGCAAATGTGTTTAATTTACAAATTTACAAATATAGATTCTGGATATTAAACCTTTGTCAGATGCTGATACAGTTTGGCTCTGTGTCCCCACCCAAATCTCACGTCAAGTTGTAATCTTCAGTGTTGGAAGAGTGGCCTGATGGGAGGTGATTGGATCATGAGGGAGAACTTCCTCCTTTCTGTTCTCATGACAGTGAGTGAGTTCTCGCAAGATTTGGTTATTTAAAAGTGTATATCACTTTCCCTCTTTTCTCTCTCTCTCCTGCTCCACAATGTGAAGATGTGTCTGCTTCCCCTTTGCCTTCTACCATGATTATAAGTTTCCTGAGGCCTCCCTAGCCATGCATCATATACAGGTTGTAGAACTGTGAGTCAATTAACCCTCTTTTCTTCATAAGTCTCAGGTATGTCTTTTTGGCATTGCAAGAACAGACTAATACATAAAACTGGTACCAGGAGTGGGGCATTGTTATAAGGATACCTGAAAATGTGGAACCAGATTTGGACTTGGGTACTGGGTAGAGGTTGGAACAGTTTGGAGAGCTCAGAACAAGGCAAGAGGTGGGAAAGTTCAAAACTTCCCAGAGACTTCTTAAATTGTTGTGACCAAAATGCTGATAGTAATATGATCAATGAAGTCTAGGCTGAGGTGGTATCAGATGGAGATGAGAAACTTATTGGGAACTGCAGTAACGGTCACTCTTGCTATGCTTTAGCAAAGAGACTGGCAACATATTGCCCCTGCCCTAGAGATCTGTGAAACTTTGAACTTGAGATAGATAATTTGGGGTATCCGGTGGAAGAAATTTCTATTTCTAAGCAGCAAACCATTCAAGACGTGACCTGGCTGCTTCAAACAGCACATGATTACATTTGTGAGCAAAAAGATAATCTGAAACTGAAACTTAGGTTGAAAAGGGAAGCGGAGCATAAAAGCTTGAAAATTTTGCAGGATGGCCATGTGGTAGAAAAGAAAATCCCATTTTTCAAGGGAGGATTTCAAGCCCGCTGCAGAAATTTGCAAAAGTAACGTTGAATATTAATTGCCAAGACAATGGTGGAAATACCTGCAAGACATTTCAGTGATCTTTGCAGCAACCACTCTCATCACAGGCCCAGAGGCCTTGGAGGGAAGTATGGTTTTGTGGGCCACACACAGGGCCCCACTGTCCTGTGCAACCTCAGGACATTACTTTCTGCATCTCAGTCACTCCTGCTCCAATCATGGCTAAAAGGGCCCCAGATATGTCTCAGGCTGCTGCTCCAAAAGGTGCAAGCCAGAAGCAGCTAAGGCTTGCAAGTGGTGTTAAGTCTGTGGTGCACAGAGGGCAAGAGTTGAGGCTTGGAGGTTCTGCCTAGATTTCAGGAGCTGTACAGAAACACCTGGATATCCAGGCAGAAGTCTGCTGCAGGGGCAGAGCCTTCATGGAAAATATCTACTAGGGCAGCATGAAGGGGAAATGTGGAGCCCCCATACAGATCCCACTGCCTAGGCACTGTCTGGTGGAGCTGTGAGAAGAGGGCTACTGTCCTCCAGCTTCTGGAATGTTAGATTCACCAGCAGCTTGCACGGTGCACCTGGAAAAGCACAGGCACTTTTTTTTTTTTTTTTTTTTTTTGAGACAGAGTCTCGCTCTGTCCACCCAGGCTGGAGTGCAGTGGCCAGATCTCAGCTCACTGCAAGCTCCGCCTCCCGGGTTCCCGCCGTTCTCCTGCCTCAGCCTCCCGAGTATCTGGGACTACAGGCGCCCGCCACCACGCCCGGCTAGTTTTTTGTATTTTTTTAGTAGAGACGGGGTTTCACTGTGTTAGCCAGGATGGTCTCGATCTCCTGACCTCGTGATCCGCCCGTCTCGGCCTCCCAAAGTGCTGGGATTACAGGCTTGAGCCACCGCGCCCGGCCGCCACAGGCACTTAACGTCAACCAATGAAAGCAGGCAAGTGTGCTGTACCCTGTACAGCCACAAGGGCAGAAATGCCCAAGGCTTTGGGAGCCCATCTTTTGCATCAGTGTGGCTTTGTTGTGAGACATGGAGTCAAGAGATATTATTTTGGAGCTTTAAGATTAAATGACTGCCCTGCTGGGTTTTGGACATACAAGGGGCCTGTAGCTTTGGTGTTTTTGGCCAATTGCTCTCTTTTAGAATGGGAGTATTTAACCAACACCTGTACCCCCATTGTATCTTGGAAGTAACTAACTTCTTTTTATTTTACAGGCTCATAGACAGAAGATACTTGCTTTGTCTCAGATGAGAGCTTGGACTTGGACTTTTGAGTTAATGCTGGAATGAGTTAAGACTTTGGGAGACTGTTAGGGAGGCATGATGGTGCTTTGAAATGTGAGAAGAACATGAGATTTGGGTGGGCTCAGAGGCAGAACAATGTTGTTTGGATCTGTGTCTCCACCCAAATCTCATGTAAAATTATAATCCTCAATTTTGGAGGCGAGGCCTGGTGGAAGGTGATTGGATCATGAGGATAAACATCCTCCTTGCCCTTCTTGTGATAGTGAGTGATTTCTCACGAGATCTGGTTATTTATTTATTTATTTATTTATTTTTTTTTTTTATTATACTTTAAGTTCTAGGGTACATGTGCATAACGTTTATATCATGTATAACTCCCCAATGCAATCCCTCCCTCCTCCCCCCTCCCCATGATAGGCCCCAGTGTGTGATGTTCCCCTTCCCGAGTCCAAGTGATCTCATTGTTCAGTTCCCACCTATGAGTGAGAACATGCAGTGTTTGGTTTTCTCTTCTTGTGATAGTTTGCTAAGAATGATGGTTTCCAGCTGCATCCATGTCCCTACAAAGGACGCAAACTCATCCTTTTTGATGGCTGCATAGTATTCCATGGTGTATATGTGCCACATTTTCTTAATCCAGTCTGTCACAGATGGACATTTGGGTTGATTCCAAGTCTTTGCTATTGTGAATAGTGCCGCAATAAACAAACGTGTGCATGTGTCTTTGTAGTAGAGTAATTTATAATCCTTTGGGTATATACCCAGTAGTGGGATGGCTGGGTCATATGGTACATCTAGTTCTAGATCCTTGAGGAATCGCCATACTGTTTTCCATAATTGTTGAACTAGTTTACAATCCCACCAACAGTGTAAAAGTGTTCCTATTTCTCCACATCCTCTCCAACACCTGTTGTTTCCTGACTTCTTAATGATTGCCATTCTAACTGGTGTGAGATGGT
The DNA here is from genome assembly GCF_009764315.1 of Trachypithecus francoisi. Classification (NCBI taxonomy): domain Eukaryota; kingdom Metazoa; phylum Chordata; class Mammalia; order Primates; family Cercopithecidae; genus Trachypithecus; species Trachypithecus francoisi. The sequence continues at coordinate 14,362,965 of NW_022681471.1, read as the reverse complement.
ATCTCATTGTGGTTTTGATTTGCATTTCTCTTTAAATGTTAGACCTAATACCATAAAAACCCTAGAAGAAAATCTAGGTAGTACCATTCAGGACATAGGCATGGGCAAGGACTTCATGTCTAAAACACCAAAAGCAACGGCAGCAAAAGCAAAAATTGACACATGGGATCTAATTAAACTAAAGAGCTTTTGCACAGCCAAAGAAACTACCATCAGAGTGAACAGGCAACCTACAGAATGGGAAAAAATTTTTGCAACCTACTCATCTGACAAAGGGCTAATATCCAGAATCTACCAAGAACTCAAACAAATATACAAGAAAAAAGCAAACAACCCCATCAAAAAGTGGGGAAAGGATATGAACAGACATTTCTCAAAAGAAGACATCCATACAGCCAACAGACACATGAAAAGATCTGGTTATTTAAAAGTGTGTAGCATGTCCCCCTTCACTCTCCCTTTTCTGCTCTGTCATGTCAAGATGTGCCTGCTTCCCCTTTGCCTTCCACCATGGTTGTAAGTTCCCTGAGGCTTCTCAAGCTATGCTTCCTGTACAGCCTGTGGAACTGTAAGTCAATTAGAACTTTTTTCTTCATAAATTACGCAGTCTCAGGTATGTCTTTATAGCAGTGTGAGAATGGACTGATACAGATGCCTACTTTGCAAATATTTACTCCCATTCTATAGTTTGTTTGTTTACTCTGTTGATAGTTTCTTTTGCTGTGCAGAAGAGTTTTAATTAGGTCTCATTTTTTCCATTTTTATTTTTATTGCAATTGCTTTTCCTGTCTCATAATGAAATCTTTGCTAGGTTCTATGACAAAATGGTATTTCCTAGGTTATCTTCCAGGGTTTTTATTCTTTTAGGTTTTACTTTTAACTCTTTAATTCATCATGAGTTGATTTCCATATGTAGTGTAAGAAAGGGATCCAGTTTCAATCTTCTGCATGTGACTAGTCAATTATCTCAGTACCATTTATTGAATTTACAGCCCTTTTCCCATTGCTTGTTTTTGTTGATTTTGTCAAAGATAGAATACTTGTAAGTGTGTGATATTATTTCTGGGCTCTCTATTCACTCCATGGGTCTATATGTCTGTTTTTGTACCAATACCAGGCTGTTTTAGTTACTGTAGTCACATAGAATAGTTTGAAGTCAGGTAATGTGATGCCTCCAGATTTATTCTTTTGCATAGGATTGCCTTGGATATTTAGACTCTTTATTGCTTCCATATGAATTTTAACATGGTTTTTGCTAATTCTGTGAAGAGTGTCATTGGTAGTTTGATAGGAATGGCATTGAATCTGTAAATTGCTTTGAGCAGTACGGCCATTTTAACAGTATTGATTCTTTCTATCAATGATCATAAAATTTTTTTTATTTGTTTATATCATTTCTGATTTCTTTGAGTAATGTTTTCTAATTATAGATATCTTTTACTTTCTTAATTAGCTGTATTCTCAGGTATTTTATTCCTTTGTGGCAATTGTGAAAGGAAGTGCATTTTTGATTTGGCTCTCAGCTTGGATGTTTTTGGTGTATAGGAATACTACTATTTTTTGTACACTGATTTTGTATCCTGAAACTTTTTTGAAGTTATTTATTAGATCAATGAGCTTTTAGGCAGATACTACGTGATTTTCTAGGTATACAGTTATATCATCAGAAAACAGGAAGAGTTAAACTTCCTCTCTTCTTAACTGGATTCCTATTATGTCTTTTCTTGCCTGATTGCTCTGACCATGACTTCAAGTACTATGTTAAATAGGAGTGGTAAGAGATGGCATCTTTGTCTTGTTCTAGTTTTCAAAAGGAATGATTCCAGCTTTTTTCCATTCAATATGATATTGGCTGTAGGTTTGGCATAGATGCCTCTTAATATTTTGAAGTGTCTTCCTTTAATGCCTATTGGTTGAGGGTTTTTAACATGAAGGAATGTTGGATTTTAGCAAAAGGCTTTTTTGCATCTATTTAGATAATTGTATTTTTTAGTTTTGTTTATGTGATGAAACACATTTATTGATTTTCATATGTTGAACCCACTTTGGATCCCAGGAATAAAGCCTACTTAATTGTGGTGGATTAGCTTTTTGATGTGCTGTTTGATTCGGTGGGCTAGTATTTGTTAAACTACTCTTGCATTGATGTTCATCAAGAATATTGGCCTGAAGTTTTCTTTTTGTTGTGTTTCTGCCAGGTTTTGTTATTGGGATGATGCTTGCCTCATTGTATGAGTCACGGAGGAGTTCCTCCTCCCCATTTTTTTGGAATAGTTTCAGTGGGAATGATACCAGCTCTTCTTTCTACATCTTAGAATTCAGCTGTTCAGTCATCTGGTCCTGGGCTTTTGTTGGTTGGGAGCCTTTTGGTTACTGATTCAATTTTCAAACTCATATTGGTCTGTTCAGGAATTCCATATCTTCCTGGTTCAGTCTTTGGAGATTGTACGTGTCCACAATTTTACCCATTTCTTCTAGGTTTTCAAGTTTGTGTGCATGGAGGTGTTTTTAGTAGTCTCTGAGAGTTGTATTCTTTTTTTAATTTCTGTGGGGTCAATGGTAATGTCCCCTTTTTCTTTCTGATTGAGTTTCTTTGGATCTTCTCCCTTTTTTTAGTAGTCTAGCTAGTAGTCTATGTTTCTTAATAATACGTTCAAGAATCATTCCTGGATGTGTGGATCTTTTGTATTTTTTTTTTTTTTTTTTTGGTATGTTTTTTCTGGTCTTTTAGTTCAGCTCTGATTTTGCTTTCTGGTCTTCTGCTAGTTTGGGGGTTGGTTTACTATTGTTTCTCTAATTCCTTTATGTGTCTTATGATGTTATTAATTTACAATTATTCTGATTTTTTGTTGTGAACATTTAGTGCCATAAGCTTTTCTCTTAAGACTGACTTCTTATCTGTGTCCCAGAGATTCTAATATGTTGTATCTTTGTTCTCATTCGTTTCAAAGGTTTTCTTGATTTCAGCCTTAATTAAATGATTTACTCCAAAGGCCTTTAGGAGCAGGTTGTTTAATTTCCATGTAATTGTATGGTTTTGAGTGCTTTCCGTATTATTGTTCTTTATTTTTATTGTGCTGTTTTCTGAAAGTGTGGTTGGTGTGATATCAGTTTTTAAAAATTTGTTTATAATTTTTTATGTTCAATTATGTGGTCTATTTTAGTATATTCACCATGTGTTGATGAGAAGAATGTGTATTCTGTTGTTTTTGAGTGGAGAGTTCTACAGATGCCTATGAGGTCCATTTGTTCAAGTGTCACCTTCAGATCTTGAATATCTTGTTAATGTTCTGCCTCGGTGATCTGTCTAGTGCTGTCAGTTGGGTGTTAAAATCTCACACTATTATTATGTGAAAATCTAAGATTCTTCATAGATCTCTAAGAACTTGCTTTATGATTTAAATGCTTCCCTATTGGGTATGTACATATTTAGGATAGTTAAGTCTTCTTGTTGAATTGAACCCTTTATCACTATGTAATGTCCTTCTTTATCTTTTTTGATCTTTACTGGTTTAAAGTCTTTTTTGTCTGAAATTAAGATAATGACCCAACCTCTTTTTTCTTTTTGCTTGGTAGATTTTCTACATCTCTTTATTTTGAGGCTATAGGTGTCATTGCATGTAAGATGGGTCTCCTAAAGTCAGCATACCTATACTTGGTCTTGCTTTGCCACTCTGTGCAAAGCCTTTTAATTGGGGCATTTAGCCCATTTACATTCAAGGTTAATATGGATATGTACGGATTTGATCATGTCATCATGTTGTTAGATGATTATTATACAGACTTGTTCCTGTGGTTGCTTTATGGTGACAATGGTCTATGTACTTAAGTGTGTTTTTTTAGTGGCTGGTAACCATCTTTCCTTTCCATGTTAAGCACTTCTTTCAGGACCTCCTGTATGGCTATACTAGAGGTTACAAATTTCTTCAGCCTTTGTTTGTCTGAAAAACATCTTATTTCTTTCTTCACATATAAAGTTTAATTTGGCTGGTTATAAAATCATTGGTTGAAAATTATTTTCTTTAAGTATTCTGAATATAGGCCCCTAGTCTCTTTTGGTTTGTAGGGTTTCTACTGAAAGATCTTTTTTTAGCCTGATGGGATTTCTATTTTAGGTGATCTGCCCCTTCTCTAGAGCTGCTGTTAACATTTTTTCTTTCATATCAACCTTGGAGAATCTGAGAATTACGTGTCTTGGGAATGGTCTTCTTGTGTAGTATTTTACAGGAGTTCCTTACATTTCCTGAATTTGTATGTTGGCCTCTCTAGTGAGGTTGGGGAAGTTTTTATAGATAAGAGCCTGAAATACGTGTTCCAAGTTGCTTGCTTTCTTCCCATCTCTTTCAAGGACACCAATTAGTCATAGATTTTGTATCTTTGAAGAGCAGGAGGTTGACGGCTCACAGAGAGACTGGGCTCCTCTCCATATGGCAGCTCTAGCATGGTGGATGTACAGGTGAAACCCTCAGGCTCTTTGTTCCTCCCACTGATGGAGGGCAACTGTGGAGGAACCACAAACATGGCAGTGAGATGGGGCTTTTTGTTGGCTTTGGAATATCCTTCCCAAAGAAACGCAGTGACACTGCCAGTGGGTATGCTTAGCTGAAGGTCCCGAGCTGGGGACCATTCTTGGTGAAGAATGAGGATTGAGGGCTCACAGAAAAGAGAGACTGTCCTCTCTCCATATGGTGGCTGCAGTGTGCTGCAGGTGCAAGCATAGCAATCAAGCCCTTTATCCCTTCCTCAGCCCTATGTGTGTGGGGCATCACAACTACAGCTGCAATAATGGAGGAGCTGTGGGTTGTTTCTGGGATATATTCTTCAGAGAAATGTTCAGGCAGGAGCAGAGTAGTTGTGAGACTGCCAGGTGGGACGGAGTACCCAGAGAAACTCCAGTTGGCCTACGCACTGGGAGGAGTGTGCACTGGGATTCAGAAGTTTGTGCCTTTTGCAGTGGGGAGGAGCCTGGCCCCTCCTCTTCTTGGGTGGTACCTGGGATTCAATCTGTGAGGTGGGAAACCTATACTAGAAGAACTCTCACTCTGCTGAGTTTCTGTTCCCTGTTTTTGACCTTTTTGCCCAATACGTCCAATTATTCTCACCCTTCAAATTGTCTGCAAGCCTAATCTTTCACGGCTGTGTGACAAGGACCCTAACTTTAGCTGAACTGAAGAAAAGTACCACAACATTTTGGCATGAAACGTGGGGGCTCGAGAAGTGGTGAGTGAGATGCAAACCAAGAAATCATTTCCCTTCTTGTTTCTAAGCCTTTTCATCCTTGGACTGCTGAAGATAAGGGAAACCATGCCCCCACCACCATCACTCCCAGGGGTTGGGGGCCTTTCCATGACCTTTTTCTTCCTTTTTCGGGATGAACTGATGAACAGTGACTCCCGCCTCCTTCCCTTCCCTGCTGGGGCTGGGACACATGGCCCAGGGCACTGCAGGGGCATCGCTGATGTTTTCTGCCACATGTACATGGGGTCTCTTTCTCTCCAGGCCAGGGAGGCCAGTTCCATCTTACAGCAATTAAGTTTTTCTTCCTGATGGAGGATCCACTTCCATAAAAATAAGAGGTTCTTCCCTGTACATTTTTAAACTGTTTTTTTCTTCTCTTTCTAAACCCTGTCAGCAGTTAACTTTTAAGCAAGTTTGTTTTCTTGTTGTTGTTGTTTTGTTTTGTTTTGTTTTCCTTTTGGAAGACGTTTTGCTAGGCTAGGAATGATAAGGGTCACTGTTTATATTCTCTGTAAAGCTTTAATTGTAAAAAAGGATGTGTGAGACTGTCTTAAGCTGTAGCCAATCTGGTGTGCTTTGCATGCCTGTCCTTAATTACATTGGGAGTCAAACTTTGGCTACATCTAGCACACAATTAAAACAATTTATCAGATTTTACATCAAAGTTAAAAATTTCTAGGAGTTACCATTACATGTAAATGAGACTACTGAAAATAGATTTACATACACGGTGTGTAAGAAAAGTAAAATGTGGTGTTTTTGTTGGTTTGTTTGTTTGTTTGAGACAGTCTTGCTCTGTCACCCAGGCTGAAGTACAATGGCATGATTTCAGCTCACTGCAACCTCTGCCTCCCGGGTTCAAGCGATTCTCCCTGCCTCAGTCTCCCAAGTAACTGAGATTACAGGCGTCTGCCACCACGCCTGGCTAATTTTTGTATTTTCAGCAGAGACAGGGTTTTGCCATGTTGGCCAGGCTCATCTTGAACTACTGGCCTAGATAATCTGCCCGCCTCAGCCTCCCGAAGTGTTGGAATTACAGGTGTGAGCCACCGCATCTGGCTTTTTTTTCTGTAAAATATTTTAAGAAGGCATGGAAATGTAGATTTTTGCCTAGGGTTAAAAGATTGTTTAAAATTACACAAGATAAAGCTAAAAGTTCAAACAAGTGGTGGAAGATTTCTAAAAAGTAATCTTGCAGAAGAGGTTGTCTGTGTGAACATATTGATTAAGTTGAAAAAAAGGTATTATATGGTTTTTCTGTAAATTGAACATTAAAATAAAAGCACAATAAGGTTTTCTTAAGGTGCTAATCTTCTCTTTGGCAAAATTTGTAAAAGGTTATAAAAGGTTCTTGCTTCTTTAAAATTTTTGAGTCATCATTTTTGTAAAATAAATAACATAGTAATCTGCAATTCTATTCCATAATATCAAGTGTTTTAGACCTCAGACATATTTAACAGCCTTCCCAAAATCAAACTTCAGTTTCAATATTGTCTTTCCTGATGTCTGGCTTTTTAGATGGACCAGAGAGCCCCTGAAACATCCAGAAAAGGGCTAAACAGGATTATTTGTCATGTTTAGTTACATGAAATTGCCAAAATGATGTTCAATCTTCTTTAGGTTGTATTTTGGTGGATAATGCTAATATAGGTTCTAATATTGTATGGGATTTCTAAAATTCTAATGTCTGAGTATATGCTATCAATCATAATTAAGGTTGTTAGGTTAAGTTATTGTAAACCACAGAGATAAACAATTGTGTTTCTAACCGTAACTGCCCTGGACATTTTGCTATTCACAGACAATTGTTGTCTTGGTTTAATCCTTTTCAAATGATGGTTTATAATAAGCTATAGGACTCTGACAAGTGCTCTCAAATACAGGTTTATAATAATTTAGGAGATTGTAACATTGAAATATAGGAAAATGTACAGAACTCATGAAGAGCTAAAATGTTCACCAGTATCAAGCAAAACAAGAACTAAATGGACTAAACTCAGAAAGCTGAAACAACTTTTTAACTTTTGCCTGGAATATTGCTAATCTTAGCATTGTTTTTTGGAATCAAGGAAACTTATTTCGAACTATTTACAACCTTTAATAATTGAGTAAGTATACTCTGTGAAAAAAAATTTGGAGCACGTTTGTTTCTCTCTGACTGGTTCCTCTAGAATTTGAAAACTATCTGTGAGTATTCTTAACCTATGGCAGTACAGTTGTTTGCATCTTTTGCAACAGGACCCAATTGGAGAAACTCATTATTTTATCAAGACTTTGACTGGAAGCGTATATTTCCCTTTAAGGAGACAATCTTGACATGAAGAGTCAATAAAACCCCATGGGAAGATTGGTCTCATGCCCTTGCCTATGCAGTCCCTGTACAGGGTTCCTGACCTGTGGTAAGTAAAGAATGTCACTTTCTGACAGGTCCTGAGCTTCAAGTTTATTATGGGACCTTAGGAGGAAAGAATCACCCAACTCACAGGTATTTAAGGATACAAACCCATGGCTGGGCTCAGCTTTAAAAGGTCTTATCTGAGATTCCTTGTCTAACAGAGTTCCATCAGAGCCAATCTAAAAGGCCTTTGTAGAAATAGTTATTCTTGCTGCACTTTATGCAAATAATCAGGCTAATTATAAGACTAAAGTATATTTTGCAAACAACTCAGTCCTATCATCGTTTTTTTTTACAAAAATGAGGACTGGAGAAATTGTTTCAAAAGTTATCATGCATTTGTCATTAAATTCTAGACTCATTAATTGTTTTTAAGTTTTTGCCTACATTTTTAGTCTAACCCTGCTTGTTCCTGTGAACCAACCAGCAATCTCTGGCTGCAAGTGAGAAAGAAGACAAGGGATGTGTAAAGTAAAAATCTGGATCAATATTCTAGTTCTGAGCAATTATCCTGCAAATCCTGCTGGGTGATGGGAATAAATAGGATGCCCATCACTTGGGGGTTTCCTTTTTGGGAAAGTAAGACCAAGGGAGCTAACAAAAATCAAGCACCATGCACCCAAATCTTAGCAAGCATAACAATAGCCACCGGTTATCTGGGTGTGTCACAAAACATTATTTTTGCTCCCTTGTTGGAGGAGGACTCAATTCCACAGCTTAACCTTAGCATTCAGCTTACGATAAAGAGTCCATGTAACCCTGACCACCACCACCCCACTCCCGAGACACATTTCTGTTCCAAACTCAATTCCAAGCTTTGGGCCAAAGCCCTAGAATGTAAAACTGGATCTGAGGGATCCAGGGGCTGACGATAACAGAAGCTAAAAGACACAGTGCCGGTGAGTGTGGCTGATTCCTGATGATCAAGCCAATCTTCCCCTTTCATGGATAAAGGTCACGTTAGTATCGATGGCATAAATGAGGTCTAGGTAATTCAAGGCTGCTGACAGCAGGGGAGATAGGGCATAGGTGGGTAGCGTTGATAATTTCCAACCCCTAGACCACTCTGCTTCATGGGTGCAAGCTGCTTTGGCACACATGGTGGTGCCTTCCAAGGTCACCGGGATGCAGAAACGCAAGGACAGAAGAAGGAAAGAGGACACTCTTCCTTCTCTCCTTCATGTACCCTGGTATCTGCTAGGAAGTGATGGGAACCAGGGATGCCTGATCCCCTCTTTCTAGATGGGTAACCATTCATCATCAGTCTGTACCCTTTTCGAATGCATGCTGAACCCCTGGGAATCCTCTGAAAAAAACGCCTTATTTTTCCCTTTCTCCCCTTGGTTCTCTCTTAACAGATAGGTAATTGTGACTTAATTGTGCCTCTGTACTATAGAACATTCCCCTCAGATGCATCCTCCTAACTGGAAAGAGTTAACTTCCCAAATCTTAAACTGATTGGCTTATTATTTGGCTCAGGGCAAGGGAACCCAGAAACCAAACTTGCCAGCCAAAGGTTATTTTTTTTTTTTTAACCAGTCAGGTTTTCGGCTTCCCTCTCCCTGTGCAAACTGGTAAAATGCCTCGGGATTTTTTATTTGTTCTTATCCCTCCCCTTGTTTCATTTTGGCACATGTTTTCTAACAACACAGTTTGTCTGTCTTTTCTTGTCTTCGGGCTATCAACCTTCAAATGGTCATGCAACCAGAGCCTTGGACGATGACCTTTTCTGCTGGGAACCCTTAGAGAAGGCTCAGAGGGAGATCTGACTGCCATTTTCCCAAAACAGCACCCCCTGTCAGCAGGAAGCAGTTAAGATTAGTCTTCATCCTTATCCTTATTCTTATTCCAACAGCAGTTAGATGTACTTCTTTAGAGCGGGGAATGAGACAGACAGATGGGAAAGAGTCTCCAGAAAAACACCATCTAGCCTGTGCACTGGAAGGAGTGCACACTGGGGTGGAGCCACAGAAGTTCACACCTTTCGCAGTGGGGAGGAGTCTGGCCACTCCTCTTTCTAGGTGGAACCTAGGACTCTATTTGGGAGGCGGGAAGCCCACTGGCAGGAAACACATTGTCTCACGTTGCTAAAAGTCTCTGTTTCCCCTTTTCTTTTCTTTTTCTTTTTCTTTTTTTTTTCACTGAATAAAATCCAACCTTACTCATCCTTCAAATTGTCTGTGAGACTAATAGCTCATGGCCGTGTGACAAGGACCCCAACTTTAGCTGAATTAAGGAAAAGTCTTGCAACAGTTGCTCTGGAATCTCAGATCTAGAGTCCCTGCCCAGTGAGAAGTGGAAAATATTCTGACCCCTTTTCCATGGGGTGGCTGCATTGTGCTGGGAATCTGTGCCAGTATCAAATCATCATGCACCCTCCAGAGGCTGAGTGCAACAGTGGCAAGGGCTGTTGGGCAGCAAAAATGGTGGCCTGCCTCTTCCTCTGAGAGCTCTGTCCCGGGGGGTACACAGCTGTTATCAGCTTGAGAGCCCAGATATGACTGGTGTGGCCACATTGAGGTCCCAGGCCAATAAGCCTTATCCTGTGAGGTGCAGTGAAACCTGCAATTCACTGCTGCTCAGCCTCTTGAATTTGATTCCTTTCTTGGGGGCATGCACGGGAGCCTGACCTTCCCCACTGCCAGATCTACAGCTGCTGATGTCAGGATGCCCAGAGATCCAAGACTCTTGGAACTCCACATGTGTCTGGACAGCAGCTCTGATCACACTCCATATAGCTGCCTATGCTAGTCTGGAGGCCCTGGTGGGGAGGCTCATGGGAAATCTCCTGATCCCAAGTTTCAAAAGTCCATGGCAGAAGTGTGGGTCTTTTGGTACTCTCACTCATTCACCATTTCCCCACAGTGGTGGTCCTCCCCTGTCTCTGTGACATCCCTAGGTGGGCAGTCATCCTGTCTCACTCCTCTTTATTCTCCACGAATTGAATTGTTTCCTTGATGAATACCAATGTGTCCAGCTAGATATTCCAGTTGAAGAGTTAGTATTACTTGCCACTCTTTTTTCTCTCCATGAGAGAGGCACACACTATCTGCTTATAGTCAGCCATTTGGCCTCTTCATCTCTGATTTGAATCTTCTCCCCTTTTGTCTTCATTAGTCTGGCTAAAGGTTTGTCAATTTTGTTGAACTTTTCAAAAAACCAACTTTTTGTTTTATTAGTCTTTTGTATTGTATTCTTCATTTCAAATACATTATTTCTGCTCTGATTTTTATTATTTCTATTGCTCTAATTCTGAGTTTGGTTTGTTCTTGATTTTCTGTTTCCTTAAGATGCATCATTAGGTTATTTATTTGAAGTTTTTCTTTTTTATGTAGGTACTTATAGCTATAAAATTGCCTCTGAGTACCGCTTCCGCTGCATTTTGTAGGTATTGACATGTTGTGCTTCCATCATCATCTATGTCAAGCAATTTTTCAATTCCTTCTTGATTTCTTCATTGAACCATTGGTCATTCAGGAGCATATTTTTAAATTTCCATTTGTTTGTATAGTTTCCAAAAGCCCTCTTGTTGTTGATTTGTAGTTGTATTCCATTGTGATCAGAGAAGATGCTTGATGTAATTTCATTTTCTTTTAATGTTTTAAGACTTGTTTTGTGATTTAACATATGGTCTAGCCTTGAAAATGACCGATGTGCTAAAGACAAGAATGTGTATTTAACAACCGTTGGGTACAATGTTCTGTAAATATCTATTTGATCCATTTGATCTATAATGCAGATTAATTCTGATGTTTCTTTGTTTAGTTTCAGTCTGGAGGATCTATCTGTCCAATGCTGAAAGTGAGGTGTTGAAGTCTCCAGCTATTATTGTAATGGAACCCATCTCTCTCTTTAGCTGTAATAATATTTCCTTTATATATCTGTGTACTCCAGTATTGGGTACATATATATTCAAAATTGTTGTATCTTCTTGCTGAATTGACCCCTTTACCATTATATAGTGACCTTCTTTGTCTCTTCTTACAGTTTTTCTCTTGAAATCTATTTTGTCTGATATAAGTATAGAAACTCTTGCTCTTTTTTGTTTACATTGGTATGAAGTATCTTCTTCCATTCTTTTTATTCTCAGTCTATACATATCTTTATAGGTGATGTGTGTTTATCTATTCAACAACTCTATGTTTTTTGACTGGAGTTTAGTCCATTTACATTCAATGGCATTATTGATAAGTAAGAACTCACCAGTGTCATTTTGTTATTTGTTTTCTGGTTATTTTATCCTTCCTTCCTTCTTTCTTTCCTTCCTTCCTTCCTTCTTTCTTTCCTTCCTTCCTTCCTTCCTTCCTTCCTTCCTTCCTTCCTTCCTTCCTTCCTTCTTTCCTTCCTGTGCTCCCTTTTGTGAAAGTAATTTTCTCTGCTGGCAATGTTTTAATTTTTGTGTTTTTTGTGTGTGTTTTGTGTATTTGTTGTAGTTTTTCTTTTTTTGGATTTGAGGTTGCCAAGAGGCTTGCAAATATCGCCTTAAAACCCATTATTATAAACTGACAAAAACTGAACACCAATCGGATAAAGAAACTTAAAAAAAAGCAAAGAGAAAACTAATAAACACTCTACACTTCAACTTCATCCCGCTGCTTTTTAACTTTTTTTTTCTATTATATCTTGTTATGCTGTCTATGTCTTGAAAAGTTGCTCTGGATATTATTTTTGATATGTTTATCTATTAATCTTCCTACTCAAGATATAAGTAATTTACACACAATTACAGTATTATATTATTCTGTATTTGTTTTTCTACTTATTATTAACAATGATTTGTTTAACCTTCAGATGATTTCTTACTGCTTGTTAATGTCCTTTTCTTTCAAACTGAAGAACTCCCTTTAGCATTTCTTGTAAGACAGATCTGGTGTTGATGAAATCCCTTAGCTTTTGTTTGTCTGGGAAAGTATTACTTCTTAATATTTGGAGAATATTTTCACTGAATATTATATTCTAAGATAAAAAATGTTTGCCTTTAGCAGCATTTAATTTATCCTTTTGGATATGTTATGCTCCTTTATCCTGGCCTATAAGGTCTCCACTAAGAAGTCTGCTGCCAGATGCATTGGAGCTCTTTTATATGTTGTTGTACTTCTCTTCTTGCTTTTAAGATTCTTCCTTTATCCTTGACCTTTAGGAGTTTGATTATTAAAAAGTTTTCTTATAGTCTTGTTTGGGTTGAATCTTGGTGTCCTATGACTTTCTTTCTCTAAGTTTGAATATTACTTTCTCTAAGTTTGGTAAGTTCTCTGTTATTATCTCTCTGAATATAATTTATATTGTGATCTCTCTCTCTCTCTACCCCTTCTTTAATGCAAATGACTCATAAATTTGCCCTTTTGAGATTATTTCCTAGATCTTGTTGGTGTGCTTCATTCTTTCTTATTAGTGCTTCTTTTGTTTCATCTGACTATGTATATTTAAATAGCCTGTCTTCAAGTTCAGTAATTCTTTCTTCCTCTTGATCCATTCTGCTGCTGAGAGACTCTGATACATTATCAGCATGTCAATTGCATTTTTCACCTCCAGAATTTCTAGTTCAATGACTCTTTCTTATGTCATGTCCATGCTGATACTAAGCCTATCCTGTGAGTTTCTTTTGTATTTCAGTTAATGTATCTTTCAGTTCTAAAATGCTCATTTTTTTTCTACATGACATCTGCTATTAGGTTGGTGCACATGTAATTGTGGGTTTTGCTTTTATATTAGTTACAGAGATATGTCTTTAAAATCTCCCATTGTGATTATGAACTTATCTGTTTCTCATTTTAATCCTGTCTATTTACACATTACATGTTTTGATAGTATGTTACTAGGTAAATATAAATTATAATTGCTATATCTTCTTGGTGGATTGCCCTTTTTATCATAAAATATATTCAAATTTAATAATTCTTCTGGTACAAAATCTACTTTGTCTGATATTAGTAAAAAATCTCACTATCTTTCTTTTAGTTAGTGTTTCCATGGTGTATTTTCCATGGTGTATCATTTTACACCCTGCTACTTTCAACATTTCTTTATTTATGTGTAAGGAGTATCTCTTAAAGGCAGCATACAATACTCTTTGTCCTTTTGAAAATTTACTTTGATAATTCTTGGATAATTGGAATGTTTATTCAATTTTTAATGTACTTACTAAAATAATTACACTTAATTATCTTAGAAATTATTTTTTATTTGTGCAACTTTTTTTTCACTTGTATCTTTTTCTGCCTTCTATTGTGTCAATATTTCTATGATTACCTTGGTACTTACACATTTCTTTCTTTTTTTTTTTTTTGGAGACGGAGTCTTGCTCTGTCGCCCAGGCTGGAGTGCAGTGGCCAGATCTCAGCTCACTGCAAGCTCCGCCTCCCGGGTTTAGGCCATTCTCCTGCCTCAGCCTCCCAAGTAGCCGGGACTACAGGCACCCGCCACCTCACCCAGCTAGTTTTTTTGTATTTTTTTAGTAGAGACGGAGTTTCACCATGTTAGCCAGGATGGTCTCGATCTCCTCACCTCGTGATCCGCCCGTCTTGGCCTCCCAAAGTGCTGGGATTACAGGCTTGAGCCACTGTGCCCGGCCAACACATTTCTTTACTATCATTTTAGTACTTACTCTAAAGATAACAAAACGTATCCATGACATACTAGTGTATAATATAAATACTTTTATCACTTCTTAAAAAAGTAAGGTATTTTTTTCCTCTGTCACCTCTTATAACTGTCTGTACTTTAGATCATCATATACTTTATTTTTTATTTTATTTTTATTTTTTATTTTTATTTTTTGAGATGGAGTCTTGCTCTGTCACCCAGGCTGGAGTGCAGTGGTGTGATCTCGGCTCACTGCAAGCTCTGCTTCCCGGGTTCACACCATTCTCCTGCCTCAGCCTCCTGAGTAGCTGGGGCTACAGGCGCCCACCACCAGGCTCGGCTAATTTTTTGTATTTTTAGCCAGGATGGTCTCAATCTCCTGACCTTGTGATCTGCTCTCCTCAACCTCCCAAAGTGCTGGGATTACAGGCGTGAGCCACCGTGCCTGGCCAGATCATCATATACTTTCAATGCAACATGATATTTTTAGTTTTCTTACTTCATACAGTCAATGTTTATTGATATTCACACTCCAAGCTCATTAGAGAGTTGTTATTCAATAGTATCTTTCTGCCTCATTCGGAATAATTTTCCCATAGATCTCAGATTTCTGTAACAATGAATATTTGTGGACCCACATCTAGTTACACTTAAAGCCAGCATGCAGAAAATGAATCACCTTTGATTCACTATTGTGCAGTCACATGTGTGCTTGCTTATGCATTTCCACTATAAAACATTAAGAAACAAATTATTTAGAACAACTGGTAAAGAACATGAAATTCATTTTAATCTGTATGTTATCACCCAGAATTTATATGATAGAAAGTGGATCATGTTGATCTACTCACTCCTCCATGATTATGTTGATCTCATGATTTCTTACAGTCTATTTTGACGGATATAATTATTCCTCCTTTGTTATTAATTTATCCACTAATAACCAACATTTATCTGTCCAGGACACTTAACTTTACTTAAACATACTTGGACGTACTTTAGTATATCATATGCAATTCCTCCTACAATTCACCTGGAGAAATGGTACTTATAGGTAGATATAGAGGTAACAATTCTATGAATATATATTCTCATACTCTTTTAAGCTTTTGAACCATTTATTTTGTATTTTCAAAAGCATAATTACCCTACAATTGAAAACAAGCCAAAATAAACTGAACTGCATATAAAACTAATAATACAATGCCACAGAAAAGTAACTGTTTCAAGTGAATTTTGAACATAATATTGATAGTGAACATCTTTAGTAGGATATATTTTAAGGACAAGTCTAAAAAGGCAGAGAAAAATAACATCTTATTAATTTAACTCTTAGTGGCAGCATTGGCATTGCAATTTTAAAACTATCATTTATTTTATAAGCTAAATCAAATAGTTTGTGTTAAATCTTTGCCAAGAATCTAAGATAAAATATATACAGATATAAAAAACATGTTAAGAAAAGTTGACTTAGTGTTTAACTTTAGATGAGCATATAAATAAGAGTGTATGATATTCTTTGTTACCATTAATATATTTTCCAGTCTGTTCCACTAAAGACCTTGAATGTATCACACCCATACATGCATCTAATAAGGAGTGAAAATTTAAAATACATAAGGAACTCAAACAACTCTATAGAAATAAAACAAATAATCCAGTTTTAAAATGGGCAAGACATCTGAATAAACATTTCTTGGGATTCATACAGTCAATAAAAATATGAAAAAAACTGCTCAACATCACTAATCATTAGGGAAATGCAAATTAAATCTACAATTAAATATCACCTCACACCTGTCAGAATGGTTATTATCAAAAATACAAAAGATAATAGGTATTGGCAAGGCTGTTGAAAACAAGGAAACTTTGTACACTGTTGATGGGAATATAAATTGGTACAGACATTATGAAAAACTATATGGAGGTTTCTCATAAAACTAAAAATAGAATTATTATATGATCTAGCAATCTAATTTCTGGATGTTTACCCCAAACATTTGAAATCAGTATGTTGAAGAGGTATATGTATTCCCATGTTCATTGCAGCACTATTCTCAATAGCCATTATGGTATCAACCTAGTTGTCCATCAACACATAAATGGACAAAGAAAATGTCGTATATATACACAATGGAATACTATTCAGCCTTAAGAAAAAATATTGTCCTTTTTAACAACATAGATATAATTGGAGAACATTATGCTAAGTGAAATAAGCCAGGCAGGGTGTAAATTTTAAATGTTCTCACCCCCAAAAATGGTATTTGATGTGACAGATATGTTAATTTGCTTAATCTAATTATTTCACAATGTATTCATAAATCATAACATTATTTTGTACCCCATGAATATATGAAGCTATAACTTTTCAATTTACAATTTAAAATAGAAAATTTAAAAGAAGTAAAGGCACTACTAACAATAAGCACACCTAGTCCCCAGATCTTGATTTCTAAATACTATTGCCAATTAAAAAGCACTATGGTTCCTTGTTGAAATGGTTTATTCAAGGGCTGCAACTGAGGAAGTAGGTTAGCCAGAGACTTCTGGTTAGGGCAGAAAGCAAGGAAGAGCATCAATATTGTACAAATAAGAATAATTGGCATTTTTAAAAATAAAGATTTTAATGTTATGCTGTAATTTGATTTAAAAAATAGTGATTTCATAGAGCACCAAACAAAAGACATCATCAAAATATAACATATTTAACTTGTTCACAGTATGAGGACTTTTCTCTAAAGACATTCTATTGTGAATCAACATTCACTATGTTCTTACTGCTTCTTATAACTCCACCTTGGTAATTATCTCATTCATCATTATTCTGTATTCATTTAACAATACTTTTTATCTGAGTTATATATTTCTTCATTATTTTTGCATTAACTGTTTATTTGTTGTTGAAATCTCAAAAACATATTACTAGTGAGTTAATTAATGTTTTGGATGGTTTGAGTAATCATATGGTATGTGCCATATCCCTCATTTATTCCCGGCATTGTTTAATGGATGTATTGTAAAAGCTGTTGGTTTCTAATTGCATACTAGAATGTAGTTGAATGTATGTGGAGATATATATTTGTAAATGGGTAATGCTGCAATTTGTTTTTCTAATGGCTATTTCCTTTTTATATCATTTATTTGCTAGTGAATATCTCTTCTGCATGAACTAATTATTTCTTAATACAAGTTGATACCAAACTAGTAATTCATAAAATTATCTCAGTCCTCAGAGATTGGCCTAGTTGAAACTACATTCTTAACTTGTTCAGATATTAACCATCAAAATAATTAAATTGACAGTTACTTATTTTACCAATGCATGCTTTTATATAATCTTTATTGATAAAAGTTGAATATTAACTTCACTATTTTAAAGTGTATAATGCAATGATTTTACTATATTCACGGAGTTGTGTAACCTCATCGTTATCTAAATTTAGAAAATTTTCATTACCCAAAATGAAATCCCATACACTCACTTCGTTCACACCCCCTGAAAATTACTTATCTGCTTTCTCTCTTTGAATTTGCCTATTTTTGACGTTTTATATAAAAAATCATACAGTAGGGAATTTTTTTTCAACTGGCTTCTTCCACTTGCCATAATGATTTCAAGATTCATGCATGTTGCAGCATCAATACTTTATTCCTTCATATTGATGCATAATATTCTGTTGTACGGATATACTACATTATGTTTACCTGTTCACCAGTTCTTGGGTATTTGCATGGTTTTCACTTTTTTTGGCTATATAAATAATGTTATAAACATCCATGTACAGATTTTTGTATTAACATATGTTTTCAATAATCTTGAGTATACATACCTAGGAGAAGAATTGCTCAGTTTTATAGTACCTTGATGTGTTAAGTAAGCATGTCAAAATATGTGAGTGCATGTGTCCTTCTGGTAGAAAATTGTATTTTCCTTTGGATTCATACCCAGTAATGGGATTGATGGGTCAAACAGTAGTTCTGTTTTAAATTATCTGAAAATCTCCAAACTGCTTTCCATAGTGGCTTCACTAATTTACATTCCCACCAACAGTGTATAAGCATTCCCTTTTCTTGGCAGCCTTTCCAGCATCTGTTATTTTTTGACTTTTTAGAGATAGCAATTCTGACTGATGTAAGATAGTATCTCATTGTGGCTTTGATTTGCACTTATCTAATAATAAGTAATGTTAAGAATTTTTTCATATGTTTATTGGCATTTGTATGTGTTCTTTTAAGAAGTGTCTATGTAATTTGCCCACTTTTTACGGGGTTATTTGGTTTTTGCTTGCTCAGTTGTTTTTCTTATAGATTCTGGATATTAGACTGTTATCAGATGCATAGTTTGTGAACTATTTTGCCAAATTAAATGTTTTTCAGATATTGGATTTGGATTATACATTCTTACTCTCTGCCATGTACTTACTGGTGGTTGTGATAAGGAAAATGTCTATCTCTTCTAAAAAATGTGCCCTCTCTAACAAGTAGAAAATGATAGTCTAATAAGATACACATAACCGCTATGTGTGTTGGTGTTTTCTATATTTTCCAGCCAAAGTTGTTGTCAAATGAAAAATATAATATTAAGTTTCTCTTTGTATCGGGTTTCTTTCTACAAATTGTGGCTAAGTTTGAGGAAGGGAGAACAGAGACACGATATACACTGTTGGTGGGAATGTAAATAAAACATATTTTTGAAATAAAATGTAAAGATTTCTGTACCTAATCTGATAATTGTTTAGCATAATTTTTCTAATGGTTATTTTTATAGTGATGCATTTCTTATCAAGGTTTAATTTTCTTTCTGCTATTTTCTTAAGTTTACCTGACTATGAAATTCAAATTCAGTTTCAATCCAGCTGCAAATGGCTCTTCTCTGTAATACACTATAGCAGAAAATTACACAGGTCAACCATATCTATTGCAAAAAGCCCATTCCTTTTACACATTTTAAATTAACTGCCTTTTAGTCCCATCAATTGTCTCCAGGTTTTCAGAAATATGTTTAAGTCACTGAGGAGCTATGGATATCGACACTTACTATGTCCATTATTATTTAAGAGGTGTTAATCAGGGTATTTTTTTCAGTCTTAAAGGGATAATTTTCAATCCCTTCTTAAAACCCAAATGTTTCTATCTCTAAAGGAAGGCAAAATATGAAATACATTTATAACCATCCATAGAGATGGTGCTACAATACGTACTTTTTTGAACCTCTTATGTATAGAATATTTTCAGGACTTAATTTTATTTGTACTAGCAAGTTTTCAGTAATAATTTTTAGCTTCTTTTAAAAAATGTTTTCAAACTTATACATTCAAAATGTGGTTTTAAATCAAATAATATGTTTTAATCAAATAACAGAGGAGAACTTAATATGAAAACAATCTCAGGCTCTACCCCACTCCAGAGGGAACCAGTCTTAAACACTTCACTTAAATAGTTCTGAATGTTACTTCTATGTCTCTAATTTGCTTATATTATTAAATCTTGACTCAATTTTACACATTATCTTTTGACTTCCTGATGTAATTGTTTAAGAATGAACTCACTTGTTCTCCATCATATAAATACTACATAAATATAGTGACATCTCTATTTTTTAGTAACTATATTTATTGTCTTTGTAAATGATATACTTGTACACTTGTGTCTTGTTCATTAAACATAAACAAAGTCTCAATTTGTACCTTGTAAGATGAGAACATTAACACTAGTGTTTTCCCTTGAGTTCTCCTGCCTCTTTCCATTTTCTCACATTTGTAATCTATACTTATACTTATTCGTTGCAAATTTTAAAAGCATCTACATACTCTGCAGTAACAGAATTTTAGTTGCCCAGGCTTTTCCTACAGTTAATCTAAAAGTTGAACATAAGGGAACAATGTTTACATTAGTATGAGAATATGAAGACATGAATCAATTGTGTACTATCATTTTTTAATTTTTTACAACTCTTTACTTTTGTGGGGTTTCTTTTTCTGAATTTCAACTTTTTTAGAATAAGAGCGTACATGTGCAGGTTTGTTACAAGGGTATATTTCATGCTGCTGAGGTTTTGGGTATGATTGAACTCATCACCCAGTTAGTGAGCATAGTACCCAACAGGTGGTTTTTCAACCCTTACCCCCTCCTTCTCTCCCACTATTGTAGTCTCCACTGTCTATTGTTCCCATATTTATGTCCATGTGAATCCAATGTTTAGCTCCCACTTATAAGGGAGAATGTGATATTTGGCTTTCTGCTTCCTGTGTTAATTCACTTAGAATAATGGCATCCAGCTGCATACATGTCAGTGTAAAGAATAGGATTTTGTTCTTTTTATGACTGCATAGTATTCCATGGTGTATATGTGCCATATATTCTTTATTCAGTCCACCATTGATGGGCACCTAGAATGACTCCATTTCTTTGTTATGGTGAACAGTGCTGTGATAAACATACAAGTGCATGTGTTGTTTTGGTAGAATTATTTATTTTCCTTTGAGTATATACCCAGTAATGGGATTGCTGGGTCAAACAGTAGTTCTATTTTTAGTTATTTAAGAAATCAGCACTGTATAAGTGTTCCATTTTCTTGGCAGCCCTACTAGCATCTGTTACTTTTTTTTTTTTTTTTTTTTACTTTTTAAATAACTTCCTTGGAGAAGTGTCTGTTCATGTCCTTTGCCTACTTCTTAATATAGTTATTTGTATTTTCTTGCTGATTTAAGTTTCTTCTAGTTTCTTGATACTAGACCTTTGCTGAATGGATAGTTTGCAAATATTTTCTCCCATTCTGTAAGTTGACTATTTACTTTGTTGACAGTTTCTTTTGCTGTGCAGAAGCACTTTAGTTTAACTAGGCCATACTCAACAATTTTTGGTTTGGTTGTAATTGCTTTTGAGGATTTAATCATAAATTATTTGCCAAGGCCAATGTCCAGGAAGGTATTTCCTAGATTTTCTTCTAAGATTTTTATACTTTGAGATGCTACATTTAAATCTTTATTCCATCTTGAATTAATTTTTGTATATTGTGATAAATAGGGGTCCAATTTCGTTCTTCTGTATATTGTTAGTGAGTTAGAATAGCCCAATTTTCTGAATAGGGAGATTTTTGCTCATTGTTTATTTTTGCCGGGTTTATTGAAGATCAGTTGGTTGTAGATAAGTGGCTTTATTTCTGAGTTCGCTGTTCTATTTCATTGGTCTATGTATCTGATTTTTGTTTGTTTGTTTGTTTGTTTGTTTTTACCGGTATTGTGCTGTTTGGGGCTATTGGGTAATATGACCATTTTAAAGATACTGATACTTCCAATCCATGAAAGTGAATTATTTTTTCAATTCATTTGTGTCACCTATGATTACTTTCAGCACTGTTTTGTAGTTCTCCTTGTAGAGATTTTTTACCTCCTTGCTTAGATTTATTTCTAGATAGTGTACCTTTTTGTGTGTAGCTATTGTAAATAGGATTGTGTTTCTGATTTGGCTCACAGCTGGAACATTATGATGTATAGAAATGCCGCTAATTTTTTTACATTGATTTTGTATCCGGAAACTTTACTGAGGTCGTTTATTAGGTCCAGGAGCCTTTTCGTGGAGTCTTTAGGTGTGTTTATGTATACAATCATATTATCTGTGAAGAAAGACAGTTTGACTTATTATTTTCCTATTTGCATACCTTTTATTTCTTTCTCTTGCTTGAT
The DNA here is from genome assembly GCF_009764315.1 of Trachypithecus francoisi. Lineage (NCBI taxonomy): Eukaryota > Metazoa > Chordata > Mammalia > Primates > Cercopithecidae > Trachypithecus > Trachypithecus francoisi. The sequence goes on along the minus strand of NW_022681471.1, from coordinate 14,341,062 downwards.
TGCTCTTGCTAGGACTTTCAGTACTTTCCTGAATAGGAGTGGTATGAGTGGACATCCTTGTCATCGTTCAGTTTTTATGAGGAATGCTTCGAGTTTTTGCTTGTTCAATGTGATGTTGCCTGTGAATTAATCATTGTTGGCTCTTATTTTGAGGTATACTCCTTCAATGCCTAGCTTTCTGAGGGTTTTTATCATGAAAAAATATTGGATTAAATTGAATGCTTTTTCTGTGAATATGAACGTAACCATATGATTTTTTTAAATGTTTATAATTTTTGTGAGTATACAATAGGTGTATATACTTATGGGTTACATGAGATACTTTGGTACAGGTGTGCAATGCATCATAATCACATCATGGAAAACTGGGTATCCATCCTGTCAAGCATTTATCCTTTGTGTTACAAACAATCCAATTAAACTTGTTTGTTTGTTTGTTTGTTTTTGAGATGGATTCTTGCTCTGTAACCAGGCTGGAGTGCAGTGGCACAATCTCGGCTCACTGCAACCTCCGCCTCCCAGGTTCAAGTGATTCTCCTGCCGCAGCCTCCCAAGTAGCTGGGACTACAGGCGTGCATCACCATGCCCAGCTATACTTGTATATTTATTTTTAAATGTACATTTAAAGTATTATTGACTGTTATCTAAGGATTCAAAGCAATCCCTATCACAAGGCCAATGACGTTTGTCACAGAAATTGAAGAAACAATCCTAAAATTTATATGGCACTACAAAAGACCCAGAATAGCCAAAGCTATCATAAAAACAAAACAAAACAAAAAAACTTGAGGAAGCACATTGCATGACTTCAAATTACACTACAGAGGTATAATAGCCAAAACAGCATCAGATTGGCATAAAAACAGACACAAAGAGCAATGGAGTAGAACAGAGAACCCAGAAACAAATTTACACACCTACAATGAACACATTTTCAACAAAGGCGCCAAAAACATACACTGGGGAAAAGAGAGTAAATGGTGCTGGGAAAACTAGATATCCATAGCAGAAGAATAAGACTAGAGCTCCATCTATCACCATATACAAAAATCAAATCAAAATGGATTAAAGACTTACATCTAAGACCTCAAACTATGAAACTATTACAAAAAAGTATTGGGGAAACTCTCCAGGACATTGGTCTGGGCAAAAATGTCTTAAACAATTCCCCATAAGAACAGGCAACAAAAGTCAAAACTGGGAAAATGAGATAACATCAAGTTTAGAAACTTCTGCACAGTATACGATACAATCAACAAAGTGAAGAGACACCCCGCCTAATGGGAAAGAATATTTGAAAACTACCTATCTGACAAAGAATTTATAACCAGAATATATAAGGAGCACAAACAACTCTACAGGAAAAAATCTAATAATTCGTTCCAAAAAATGGGCAAAAGATTTGAATAGACACTTCTCAAATGAAGACATACAAATGAAAAACAGGCATATGAAAAGGTGTGCTTAATGTAATTGATCATCAGAGAAATACACATCAAAACTACAATAAGATATCGCACCACAGTGAAATTGGCTTATTGCCAAATGACAGGCAATAACAAATGCTGGCAAGGATGTAGAGAAAAGGGAATTCTCACACACTGTTGATGGCAATGTAAATTAGAACCACCACTATGGAGAACCGTTTGGAGTTTCCTCAAAATACTAAAAATACAGCTGCCATATGATCCAGCAATCCCCCTGCTCGCTATATACCCAAAATAATGTAAATCAGTATATTGAAGGGATAGCTGTGATAGAATTCAGCTGTGAATCTGTCCATCCTGAACTTTTTTGTTGTTGTTGGCAATTTTAACGTTTCCATTTTAATCTCGCTGCTTGTTTCCTATCCACCATTTTACCATGTGCTTCCAGCTGTTGGTGTTAATCTTGATCAGCTGGCTGAGTTAGTGTTTGTCAGGTTTCCTTTCTCCTTTAACGTTGTACTTTTGTGAAGGAAGTCTTTATAGGTAATCCACATTTAAGGACTGGAGAATTATGCACCACCTTGAGGGTAGACTATTAAGTGAAATTATTTTGAATTCTCTTAATGAGATATTTGTCTCTTCTCCTCAATTTATTTGCTATTCAGTAATTTATTTACGTCAATATATGCTCATGGATATTTTATACTTTGGGTTATAATCCAGTATTTATTTATTTATTTATTTTGTTGTTCAAATTATTTCAACTTTGACCATTGAGAGTTCTTTCAGTCATTTCTTTGGTTTCCTTGACATACTCCCATCTCTTTAAGTCTCTTTAGCACTTCCTTATTCTCTGGAACTAAAAGATCCTCCAGGTTCATCTTTTACGTATTCTTAGCCCCAGTCCTTGAATCGGCCATTTCTCCAAAAAGTCCTAGTTATTTTTTTTGGAGAATAATTTTAGAAACCTAGATTGCGTGGTGGGGTGCTTATTACTACTTGGATCCCATTGTTTATAGACCCTCCAAGCTGATGCAGCAAGAAAACATATGTATGTATATTAACCCATATACGTACACATATTTATGTGTATACAAATATGAAGGTATATATAAATATGGATGTATCTGTATCTGTATTAAGCTAAACACCATCATCAACTACCTTAATTGTTCAATTCTTGTACACTTGTATAGTGGTTTCAGAATTGTTAAACCATACACCATGGGAAACAACTTTACTGACTTAAATATAGTGCTTATGGATATTTTAACTTTAGCCTCATAGAATCCATTTATTTCCAACATTACTCAGATTAGCACCTTATTCTCTCACCCTCTTCATGAGGTTGTTCCATACATTTGTAATAGAGTTAGATTATTTTGTTATGATCTGAATTTTTTTACTGTGATCCCTTAACCTCTTAAATTATTTTATTCAGAATTTAAATACTTAAAGTTCATTCTTTGTGCTATAAAGTTCTATGGGTTTCAACAAATGTATAGTGTCATGTATTTACCATCAGAACAGTTTTGCTGCTCTTATGCTTCACTTTTTTAAACGTATGAAATACAGTTATAATTCTTATATGTCTCTCAAATAATATTTCATGAAATGACATTTTGTTTCATTATAATATTTGTATACTTTTGCTTAATAGTATTGCTATAACAGCAATAATATTAATCAATTAAAATGCTTAAATTCCCCATAATAATTTTACAAATTATTCCTGAAATGACTTTCAATATTCCTAAGCATAGTTTTTTTGTTATATTTTGAGGACTTTTTTATGTGAACATATATCACATTTTGTCATGTATGTTGATGTGTAAATGGTTTAAAGTATAAGCATTTTCTTTACATTTAAGTCAAATAATATCTCTTCAATAAAGACAAACTAAATAATCATCTTTGTCTATAAAAGAACCATTTTTCCTCATACCGTTGACATAAAAATGACAATGGTGTTAATCAAGAAAACCCTATGTCTATGCCGAAAGCCCAAATAAATGGGTAATGTGCTAAACAAAAGTTGATTAAACTAAACTCTTAAGAGAGTTAGATATAGATGATTAGACAGAACACTCCAAAATGACTAAGAATGTACTATGATACATTCTTTTAATTTTTTAAAAAAATTTCCATAGGTTATTGGGGAGCACATGGTGTTTCATTACATGAGTAAGATCTTTGGTGGTGATTTGTGAAATTTTGATGCACCCATCACCCGAGGAGTATACACTGCATGCAAATTGTGTTCTTTTATCCCTCACCCTCTTCCTACCCTTTCCCCCTGAGTCTCCAAAGCCCATTATGTTTTTCTTATGCCTTTGCATCCTCATAGCTTAGCTCCCACATGTAAGTAAGAACATACAATGTTTGGTTTTCCATTCCTGAGTTACTTCACTTAGAATAATAGTCTCATTGATTGATGGGCATTTCGGTTGGTTCCACTTTTTTGCAATTGCAAATTGTGCTGCTATAAACATGCATGTGCAGGTATCTTTTTCCTCTAGGTAGATACCCAGCAGTGGGATTGCTGGATCAAATATTAGTTTTACTTTTAACTATTTAAAGAATCTCCACACTGGTTTCCATAGGGTTGTACTAGTTTACATTCCCAACAGCAGGGTAGAAGTGTTCCCTGTTTGCTGCATCCATGCTAACATCTTTTTTTATTATTATTATGATGGACATTCTTGCAGATGTAAGGTGGTGTTGCATTGTGGTTTTGATTTGCATTTCCCTGATCATTAGTGATGTTGAACTTTTTTTCTTTTATTTATTGTTCTTATGTATCTTCATTTGATAATTGTCTATTCATGTCCTTAGACCACTTTTTTTTTTTTTGAACTTATTTGGATTTTCTCTTTTCTTTTCTTGCTTAATCTTGCTAATGTTCTATCAATTTTATTTATAAAGAACCAGTTTTTTGTTTTATTTATCTACAGAAGATAAATACAAAATTTTTGTTTCTATTTAATTTAGTTCTAGTCTGATCTTGGTTATTTTCTTTATTCTGCTGGTTTGGGTTTGGTTTTTTCTTGTTTCTCTAGTTCCTTGAAGTGTGACACCGGGTCATCTGTTCGTGCTCTTTCAGACCTTTTAATGTAAGCATTTAGGGGTATAAACTTTCCTCTGAGCCCTACTTTTGCTAAATCCCAGAGGTTTTGATAGGTTGTGTCACTACTGTCATTCAGTTGGAATAATTTGTTAATTTCCATCTTGATTTCATTTTTGACCCAGTGATCATTCAGGAACAGGTTAGTTAATTTCAATGTATTTTCATGGCTTTGAAGGTTCCTTCTGGAGTTGATTTCCAGTTTTATTCCACTATGGTCTGAGAGAGTGCTTGATATAGTTTCAATTTTCTTGAATTTATTGAGGCTTGTTGTGTGGCCTATCATACAGTCTGTCTTGGAGAAAGTTCCATGCACTGTTGAAGTGAATGTATATTCTGTGGTTGTTGGGTAGAATGTTCTGTAAGTATCTGTTAAGTACATTTGTTCCATGGTATCCTTTGAATCCATTTTTTCTTTGTTGACTTTCTGTCTTGATGACTTGTCTAGTGCTGTCAGTGGAGTATTGAAGTCCCCTACTATTATTGTGTTGCTGTCTATATCTCATTTCTTAGGTCTATTAGTAATTGTTTTATAAATTTGAGAGCTCCAGTGTTAGGTACATATACATTTAGGGTTGTGATATTTTCCTGTTATACAAGGTCATTTGTCATTATATAATAACTCTCTCTGTTTTTTTTTTTTAACTGTTGTTGCATTAAAGTTTGTTTTGTTTAATGTAAGGATAGTTACTTCTGCTTGCTTTTGGTGTTCACTTGCATGGAATGTCTTTTTCCATCCCTTTACCTTTAGTTTATGTGAGTCCTTATGTGTTAGATGTGTCTCTTGAAGGCAGCAAATACTTGATTGGTGAATTCTTATACATTCTTCAATTCTGTATCTTTTAAGTGGAGTTTTAGGCCATTTATATTCAACGTTAGTATTGAGATGTGAGGTACCATTTCATTCATCATGCTATGTGTTGCCTGCATACCTTTTTGTTTGTTTGTGTTTTTTTAATTGTGTTTTTGTTTTATAGGTCCTTTGAGAATTATGCTTTAAAGAGGTTCTGTTTTTATGTGTTTCCAGAATTTGTTTTGATGTGTTTTCAAGATTTAGGGCCCCTTTAAGCAGTTCTTGTAGTGCTGGCTTGGTACTGGCGAATTCTCTCAGCATTTGTTTGTCTTAAAAAGACCATCTTTCCTTCATTTATGAAGCTCAGTTTCCCTGGGTACAAAATTTTTGGCTGATAATTGTTTTGTTGGAGGAGGCTGAAGATAGGGACCCAATCCCTTCTAGCTTGTGGGGTTTCCGCTGAGAAGTCTGCTGTTAATCTCATTGGTTTCCTTTATAGGTTACCTGGTGTTTTTGCCTTACAGCTCTTAAGATTTTGTCCTTCATCTTAACTTTAGATAATCTGATGATAATGTGCCTAGGCAGTGATCTTTTTGTGATGAATTTCCCAGGTGTTCTTGTATTTGGATGTCTAGTGCTCTATTAAAGCCAGGGAAGATTTCCTCCATTATTCCTCCAAATCTATTCCAAAAATTTATATTTCTTTTCTTCCTCAGGAATGCTGATTATTCTTAAGTTTGGTTGTCTAAAATAATCCCAGACTTCTTGGAGGCTTTGCACATATTTTCTTATTCTCTTTTCTTTGTCTTTGTTGGATTGGGTTAATTAAAAAACCTTGTATTTGAGCTGTGAAGTTCTTTCTTCTTGTTTGTTTGATTCTTTCTTCTGCTTGTTTGATTCTATTGCTGAGACTCTCTAGAGCATTTTGCATTTCTATTTGAGTGTGTCCATTGTTTACTGAAGTTTTGACTTATGCTATTTCATTGAATATTTCTCCCTTTACTTCTTATATTATTTTTTAAATTTTCTTACACTGGGCTTTGCCATTCTCTGGTGCCTCCCTAATTAGCACAATAACTAACTTTGTGAATTCATTTTCAGGTAAATCAGGGATTTCTTTTGGTTTGGATCCATTGCTGGTGAGCTAGTGTTATTTTTGGAGGGGTGTTAAAGAATTTTCTTTGTCATATTACGAGAGATGATTTTCTAGTTCCTTCTCATTTGGATAGGCTCCATCATAGGGAAGGTCTAGGACTCAAGGGTGTTGTTCATTTCTTTTGTTCCATGTGTATTGCCTTGATGTAGTACTCTCCCCTTTTCCTAGGGATGTGGCTTCCTGAGACTCAAGCTGTAGTGATTATCTCTTTTCTGGATCTAGCCACCCAATAAGTCTACCAGTCTTTGGACTGGTACTGGGGGTTTTCTGCAGAGTCTTGTGATGTGAACTATCTGTGGGTCTCTCGGGCATGGATACCAGCACATGCTCTGGTGGAGGTTTCAAAAGGGTGAAATGGATTCTGTGAGGGTCCTTATCTTTGGTTGACTAGTGCATTATTTTTGTGCTGATTGGCCTCCTGCCAGGAGGTGGTGCTTTCAAGACAGCATCATCAACTGTGCTAGTATGGGGGGGAACAGATGGTGGGTGGGACCCTAGAATTCCCAAGAGTATATGCCCTTTGTCTTCAGTTACCAGGGTGGGTAGAGAATGACCATTAGGTGGAAGCAGTGTGGCTAGGCGTGTCTGAGCTCAGACTCTACTTGGGCAGGTCTTGCTGCAGCTGCTATGGGGGATGGGTGTGAGGTTCCCAGGTCAACGGAGTTATGTTTCTAGGAGGATTATGGCTGCCTTTCGTGTGTCATGCAGGTTGTCAGGGAAGTGGGAGGAAGCACGCAGTCACAGGCCTCACCCAGCTCCCATGCAACTCAAAGGACCAGTCTCACGCCTACCATGCCTCTCTCCCCTACCAAGAGCACTGAGTGGGTTTCCAGGCAGTGGGCAAGCGGGCTCAGGCTACTTACCTCCCAGCTGTGAAAGTAAGTAGGGCTTCCCTTCTTCCCCTGCCTGCGGAGTCTGCAGACTGGATTTATGCCCTCTCTCGAGTTCTGGCCAGGAGGCTTCTCAATTGGTTCAAATTGTTTCAAAATTCAGCTGGAGGTTTTCTTATCCCTGTGGCCTTTTCCCAGTGCTTCTGGCAGCTCTCCTCAAGGACCCCTGTGAGGCAAGGCAGAAATGGCTTCCTAGGGGACCCAGCAAGCCCACAGGGATTTTCCCACTGCTTCCTCTACCTCTGTATTTTGCTCAGCTCTCTAAATGGACTCAGCTCCAGGTAGGGTCAGAATCTTCTCCTGTAATCTGGACATTCACGTTCCCCAGTGTGAGTGTGTGTTCGGGGGCAGACAATCTCTTTTTGCCACTTCCGCAGTTTAGGCACTCACCGTGTTTGGGTGTCTCATGGGCCCTGTAAGAGCAATCTGCTTCCTTCAGAGGGTCTGTGGGTTCTTGCTTTCTTAATGTATTCCTGCAGTCGTTCTGGAGCAAAAGTTCACAATGTGAGCCTCCACACACTGTTCTGTCCTTCTGCGTGAGAACTGTAATCTAGTCCTGCCTCCCATCTGCCATGATTTCTCTCTTCCTCTTTTAGATTATATATTAATTATGAAACAAAGCATGATTTGTCAACCTTTTAAGTGACATCAAGCATGATTAGCTTGAAGATCAAATGTATACTAAAAGGGAGATTACATTCAAACACATGTTACAAGGCCAGGCACAGTGGTTCACACTTATAATCCCAGTGCTTTTGGAGGCCAAAGTGGGAGGATCACTTGAGGCCAGGAGTTCAAGACCACCCTAGACCAGTACCATGATATATTCTAAAGAACTGCAACATTACAAGAAAAATAGTCAAATATTTTTGAGTAAAGGTCAATAAACACATCAGTCCTATTTATAATCATGCAACCTAGAATGATTATGCTGTTACACTGAATTATGAGATGAAGTGGAATCCAATGCTATTTTTGTAAGCTATTATGTCTTCAGTTGAAATATCAAACTTCTTTTTAATATAAATATGTATCCAATGTAATTCTTTAAACACAGATGATAGTCACCTACATCACTATTCTATCTTATTTGTTTGAAAACAGTGGATTTTGTTGATTGTGCAACAAAAACAATATGCGTTAGCCAAATTATTTCCATTGTACATTGAAATAAATTGTGTATTTACATATATCCACTTAAATATGTTTTCAATAGAAATTAATCATATCTACTGGCAAGTATAACATTTATGGGACTTGGTAATGTACATAGAAAAGAGCTTTATTTGCAGATTCACACATTATTCATAATAAATTTCATTCAATTCACTTTTCACAAAGTACTTTTTTTTACAAATGATATAAATGTTTGTGTGCAGTTAACCAAAATAGGTAGAAATAGAACAAAGCAATAATTATTACTGAATTATAGAAGGATGTAGATATTGAATGAATGTACTTGGCAAAGACATAAAATGTCACAAATATTAACTTGTAAAGATTAATTAAAATGGAAGATTCCATTTATTTATGAAGGTTATTATATTGGTTCTAAGGGTTAAAAAGTATAAAAATACGAAATTCTAGGTAAATTGATGACACAATCGTAAGTATTAACTTCGTCACCTTTCACACACCTATGGAAATAAATTGCAAAATATAAAAATAGGTAAAAATCTTTAATGGTGCTGAAATGCGGGAAGGGTACAATACAAATTCTAGATAGATATATCAACAACCCTAAGAACATGCCCATTCAGAATGTTTGACAAGACTGGGAAGCAAATGGAGAAGACCCTGACCTATCCCTTTAATACTGCTAACTCACTGAGAGCACATCAAGACAAAATGCAGAAAGCTAATGTGGAAACAATTCTTCCTAACAAGATATATCCCTCCAAGGTGAGAGTGTGGTGTGAAAAAGAGGCTAAGTGGCACAACAAGAAAAAGCTAGCATATCTGTATATTTATTCAAGTTAGAAAATACAAAAATATGGCTGGGTTTATGAAGACATACTGCAGATTTAAAGAAAGGTACCACTTGAAGAATCAGACTAAAGGTGTTGTTTCTAGTCTTTTGACAAGAAATATAATAAAGTGTCAAATTTGTATTTTCAGAGAGATTATAGACAGCATTGCATTTATAAAGCCAAAGCAAGTAGTTGCAAATCAAAATAATCTGAGATCAGAAAACCCAGCTAGGAGAAGATAGTTGAATGAAAGCAATAGAGAATAATCTGCAAATTTGCATTCTTGGTTTTAAAATTTCTTATTTAATAAGGAGAAAAATACTTTATCAATGAAATATGCAATTATTTAATTCAAACCAACAAACAGCTTCATGTTTAATGATGATAGGCAGAAGCAGTGGATTTCAGAAGAGAGGGTGGAGCAAGATGGCAAAATAGCAAACTCCGTCAATCATCTTCCCCACCCCCAACAAGGACACTAAATTAACAACTATCTACACAGAAAAAACCTTCATAAGAACCAAAAATTATGTGAGCACTCATAGTACCTAGTTTTAACTTCGTATTGCTGAAATATGCACTGAAGATATATATTTTTTAAATCCTGAATTACCAACACCACCTCTCTCCTCCACTCCGCAACAGCCACTTGTTACGGAGAGCCTCTCTGGGCACTGGGAGAGAGACAAAAAAGCGATCATGAGGCAGTATACTCAGTGCTGTTCTGTCAGAGCAGAAAGAAAATCCAGACAAAACTCAGCTGATGCCCACCCATGGACAGAACATTTAAACCAGCCCCAGCCAGAGGGAAATCCGTGATCCCAGCAGTAGGAACTTGAGTTCCCACAAACCTCACCATCTCAATACACAGCACTCTGTCTCCAAGCAGTCTAGGCCATAAGGACTGCAACTCGTAAGCAAATTCTAGTGCTGAATTAGGCTCAGAGTTAGTGGACTAGGGGGTGGCATTTGACATACTGAGACACCAACTGGGACAGCCAAAAAATGCTGGCATTACCTTTCCCTAACCCTGGCTACAAAGTCTGGCTACAAAACTCGTAGCTCCAAAAGAGACCCTTTCTTACACTTGAGGAGAGGACAGAGAAGAGTGGGGAGGACTTTGTCTTGCATCTAGAATACCAGTTCAGCCACAGCAGAATAGGGCATGAGTCAGAGTTGTGAGGCTCCTGTTCCAGGCCCTAGCTCCTGGAAAACATTTATAGACACACACTGAGCCAGAAGGGAACTCGCTGCCTGCAAGGGAAGAGCTAAGTCTTGGCAGCATTCATTACCTGTTGACTGAAGAGCCTTTGAGCCCTGAATAACCAGCTCTGGTATTCAGGTATTACATCGAAGGCCTTGGGTGAACCTCTGAGACTTGCTGGCTTCAGGGCAGACTCAGCACATTTTCAACTGTGGTGGCTACAGGACAAGGCTCCTACTTAAGAAAAGCAGAAGGAAAAGTAAAGGGGATTTTCCTCGTCTTAAGTACCAGCATGGCCACAGGGAGTTTGAGCACCAAGTGGGCATTTGAAGTCTCCATTTCCAGAACTTGACTCTTGAACAAGATGTCTGGACCTGCCCTGAGTCAGAAGGGAGCCCACTTCCCTGGCAGGTGAGTCCCAGGCCAGGCAGCACTCACCACAAGCTGATTGAAGAGACCTGGAGTCTTACAGGAATATCTGTGGTAGGTTGGCGGTACTCCTCATGGACTGGTGTGGTGGTGGCTACAAGATGAGGCTCCTCTGCCTTTGAAAAGGGGAGGGAAGAGGGAAGAGTGGGAAGGCCTGCATCATGTGGTCTGAGTGCCAGCTCAGCCACAATATAATAGAACACAAGGCAGACTTCTAAGCCTTTTGACTCTAGACCCTGACTCTCAGAAAGCACTTCTGGACCCACCCGGTGTTTGGGGAACCTTGCCACCTTGAAGAAAGGACACCGGCCTGGCTGGTTATGCCACCTGCTAACTGTAGACCCCAGATCCTTGAGCAAACATAGGAAGTATCCACGGACAGGTTACAGCAGGCCATGGGTGAGACCCAGTGCTGTGCTGGCTTCAGACCTGTCATAGTAGTGGTAGCCACAGGAGTGCTTGTGCAGTCATAGTGTTGGTGACCACAGGAGTGCTTGTGTCACACCACCCTGGCTTTAGGAGGCTCAGAACAAAGCCTAACTGTATATTTGGGAGAAATTAAGGGAAGAGAATAAGAGTTTCCACCTGGTAATGCAGAGAATTCTTAAGGATCTTATCCAAGACTTCTATGAGTCTGCAGAAATCACAACATTACTGAGCTTGGGCTGACCTTAAAACAAATACATTATAGATAACAACACCAAAGTACTTTCAAATATCTGAAAAAGTCTTTCCAAGAAGGATGACCACAAATAAGTCTAGACAGTGAAGACTACAATAAATATCTAACTCTTCAATGCAGAGACACCGAAGAACATCTACTAGCAGCAGTACCATCCAGGAAAACATCACTTCACCATATGAACTAAATAAGGCACGAGGGACAAATCCTGGAAATATAGAGATATGTGGCCTTTCAGACAGAGAATTCAAAATACCTGTCTTGAGGAAACTCAAAGAAATTCAAGATAACACACAGAAAGAATTCAGAATTCTATCACATAAATTTAACAAAGAAATTGAAGTAATTCAAAATAATCAAGCAGAAATTTTGGAGCTGAAAACTTCGAGTCACATACTGAAGAATGCATGAGAGTCCTCAATAGCAGAACTGATCAAGCAGAAGAAAGAATTTGTGAGCTTGAAGACAGGCTAATGGAAAATGCACAGCCAGAAGAGAAAAAAAGAAAAAAGACTAAAAAGCAATGAAGCATGCCTTCAGAATCTAGAAAATAGCCTCAAAGAGGCAAATCTAAGAGTTGTTGGCATTGAAAAGAAGGTAGAGAAAGATATAGGGGGAGAAAGTTTATTCGAAGGGACAATAACAGATAACTTCCCAAACCTAGAGAAAGATAGCAATATCTAAGTACAAGCAGGTTACTGAACACCAAGCAGATTTAACCCAAAGAAGACTACCTCAAGGCATTTAATAATCAAACTCCCAAAGGTCAAGGATAAAGAAAGGATCCTAAAAGCAGCAAGACAAAAGAAAAAATACCATGTGATGAAGCTCCAATACATCTGGCAGCAGGCTTTTCGATGGAAGCCTTACAGGCCAAGAGAGGCATGATGTATTTGCTGTGCTGAAGGAAAAATAAAAATATCCTAGAATAGTATATCTGGAGAAAATATCCTTAAACATGAAGGAGAAATAAAAGACTTTCCCAAACTAACAAAAGCTGAGGGATTTAATCAATACCAGATCTGTCCTATACGAAATGCTAAACAGAGTACTTCAAGCAGAAAGAAAATGATATTAAAGAGCAATAAATACTCGTGTGAAGGTACAAAAGTCACGGGTAATAGTAATTACACAGAAAATGTATAATATTATAACAGTGTCATCATAGTGTGTAAACTACTCTTATCCTCAGTAGAAAGATTAAAAGATGTACCAATCAAAAATAATAGCTACAGGCTGGGAGCATTGGCTTATGCCTATAATCCCAGCACTTTGGGCGGCCGAGGTGGGCAGATTACCTGATGTCAGGAGTTCAAGAACAGCCTGGCCAACATGGAGAAACCCTGTCTCTACTGAAAACTACAAAAATTAGCCCGGCGTGGTAGTAGGTGCCTGTACACCCAGCTACTCGGGAGGCTGAGGCAGTGAGAATTGATTGAACCTGGGAGGCAGAGGTTGCAGTGAGATAAGATCGGGCCACCACACTCCAGCTTGGGTGACAGAGTGAGACTCCATTTCAAAATAATAATAACTTTTCAAGATATAGTCAATACAATAAAATATAAATAGAAATAACAAAAAGTTAAAAAGCAGGGGCATGAAGTTCAGGCGTAGAGTTTTTATTATTTTTATTTTTGCTTATTTGTTTAGGCAAATTGTGTTAAATTATCAGGTTAAAATAATGGGTTATAACATAGCATTTGCAAGCTTCATGGTGACCTCAACCAGAAAACATACAATGGATACATAAAAAATAAAAAACAAGAAACTAAGTCATATCACCAGATAAAATCACCTTCACTAGAGGAAGAGAGGAAGGAAACAAAGAAAGAAGAGAAGACTACAAAGCAATCAGAAACAAATAACAGAATGGTAGGAATAAGTCCTTACTTACAAATAATAACATTGAATGTAAATGAAGTAAACTCTCCAATCCAAAAGCATATGCTGGCTGAATGGATGAAGAAACAAGGATCATTAATTTGTTACCTATAAGAAACAGACTTCAGCTATGAATACAAACATAGACTGAAAATAAAGACATAAAAAAGATGTCAATGTCAATGGGAACCAAAAAAGTGCAAGAGTAGCTATACTAACATTAGACAAACTATTTCAAGACAAGATTATAAGAGGCAGAGTGTCAGTTTACCAAGAAGATATAACAATTTTAAATATATATGCACCCAACATTTGAACATACAGATACGTAAAAAGAAAAATTATTAGAGCTAAAGAGAGAGCCCCCAATACAATAACTGTAAATATTAATACCCAACTTTCAGCATTAGACAGATTTTCCAGACAGAAAATAAACAAACATTAGACTTAATCTACAGTATAGACCAAATTGTTCCAATACATATTTACAGAATATTTTATCCAAGAACTGCAGAATACACATTCTTTTCCTCAACACATGGATCATTCTCAAGGATAGACCATATGTTAGGTCACAAAACAAGTTTTAAAACATTAAAAAAAAACTGAAATAGTATTAAACATTTTCTCTGACAACAATGAAAAAAATTAAAAAAGTAAATAACAGGAGGAATTTTGGAAACCATACAAATACATGGAAATCAAACAATATGCTCCTGTATGACCAGGAGGTCAATGAATAAATTAAAAAGAAAGTTGAAGAATTTCTGAAAGCAAATGATAATGGAAACACAACATACCAAAACCTATGGGATACGGCAAAAACAATACTCAGAAGAAAGTTTATAGCTATAAGTGTCTACATACAAGAGACAAAAAGCTTCAAATGGACAATCTAACAATGCATCCTAAAGAGCTAGTAAAGCCAGAGTGAACCAAATCCAAGTTAGTAGAGGAAAAGAAAGAAAAAAGATCAGAGAAGAAATAAATGAAATTGAAATGAAGAAAACAATACACAATATCAATGACACAAAAGTAGATTTAAAAAAAAATTAAACAAATTTGACAAACCTTCAGACAAAGAAAAAAAGAGAGAACATCTAAATAAATAAAATCAGGAATGGAAAAGGAGACATCACAGCAGATTTTGCAGTTAATTTGAAGGATCATTAGTGGCTTCTATGAGCAAATATATGGCAATAAATTGGAAAATCTAGAAGAAATTGACAAATTCCTAGATTATACAACTTACCAAGTTTGAACCAGAAAGAAATCCAAAATCTGAACAGATCAATAAAAAGTAATGAGAACAAAGGTGTAATAAAAATAATCTCCCAGCAAAGAAAAGCCCAGGAACTCACGGTTGCATTGCTGAATTCTATCAAATATTTAAGGAAGAACTAACACCAATCCTATTCAAACTATTCTGAAGCAAAGAAGAGGAGAGAATACTTCCAAATCATTCTGTGAGGCCAATATTTCCCTGATACCAAAACCAAAGACACATCAAAAAAAGAAAAAGAAAACTACACACCAACATCTCTGATAAACATTGGTTCAAAAAATCCTCAACAAAATACTAGCAAACTGAATTCAACAGTACATTAGAAAGATCATTCATCATGACCATGTGAGATTTATCCTTGGAATGCAAGGATAGTACAACATACACAAGTCAATCAACATGATATATTATATCAACAGAATGAAGGATAAAAACCATAAGATCATTTCAATTGATGCTGCAAAACATTTGATAAAATTCAACATCACTTCATGATAAAAAGCCTAAAAAAATTCAGTACACAAGAAACATACCCAAACATAATAAAAGCCATATATGACAGATCCACAGTTAATATCATACTGAATAAGAAAAAACTGAAGCCTTTCCTCTAAGATCTGGAATACAACAAGGATGCCCACTCTCATTTCTGTTATTCAACATAGTACAGAAAGTCCTATTAAGAGCAATTAAGAAAGAGAAAGATATATAGGACATCCAAGTGAGAAAGGAAAAAGTCAAATTATTCTTGTTTGCTGATGATATAATCTTATATTTGGAAAAAACCTAAATACGCAATAAGAAAATTATTGAAACTGATAAACAAATTCAGTAAATTTGCAGGCTACAAAATCAACATACAAAACTCAGCAGCATTTTTATACGCAAACAGTGAACAACATGAGAAAGAAATAAAATGCATTTACAATTGCCACACATAAAATTAAATACCTAGGAATTAACCAAAGAAGTGAAACCTCTCTATAATGAAAATATAAAATACTGATGAAGGAAATTGAAGAGGACACCAAAAATGGAAAAATATTCCATGTACATGAATTGAAAGAATTAATATTGTTAAAATGTCCATACCATCAAAAGCAATCTACAGACTCAATGCAATCCCTATCAAAGTACCAATGACATTCTTCACAAAAATAGAAAAAAAAATTCTAAAATTTATATGGTACCACAACAGACCCAGAATAGCCAATACTATCCTAATCAAAAAGAACGAAACTGGAGGAATTACATTACCTGACTTCAAATTATACTACAGAGCTATAATAAGCAAAACAGCATGATACCAGATTTAAAACAGACACACAGACCAATGGAACAGAATAGGGAACCCAGAAGAAATTCCGCACACCTACAGTGAACTCATTTTTGACAAAGGTGCCAAGAACAAACACTGGAGAAAATACAGTTTCTTCAATAAATGATTCTGGGAATACTGAATATCCATATTCAAAAGAATGAGACTAGACTCCTGTCTTTCACATTATACAAAAATAGAATCAAAACGGACTAAAGACTTAAATCAAAGATCTCAAACTGTGAAACGACTACAAGAAAAGTTTGGGGAAAATCTCCAGAACACTGGTTTGGGCAAAGACTTCTTGAGCAACCCCACAAACACAGGCATTTGAAGAAAATATGGATAAATGGGATCGCATCAAGTTAAAAAGCTTCTGTGCAGCAAAGGATATGGTCAACAAAGGTAAGAGACAACCCACTTAATGGGAGAAAATATTTGCAAGGTATCCATCTCACAAGGGATTAACAACAGGAGTATTTAAGGAGCTCAAACAACTCAAAGAAACTAATAATCCAATCAAAAGATGGGCAAAAGGTTTGAATAGTCATTTCTCAAAAAAAGACATATAAATGGCAAACAGACATATGAAAAGGTGCTCAACATCACTGATCATTAGATAAATGCAAATCAAACTACAATGAGATATGATCTCTTCTCAGTTAAAATTACTTATATCCAAAAGACAGGCAATATCAAACGCTGGCAATGATGTGAGAAAAGGTAACTTTAGTCCACTGTTGATGGAAATATAAGTTAGTACAACCACTATTGAGAACAGTTTAAAGGTTCCTCAGGAAACTGAAAATTGAGCTACTGTATGATCCAATAATCTCACTGCTGGATATATACCCCAATCAAAGAAAGTCAGTTTATCAAAGAGATATCTGCACTCCTGTGTTTATTGCCACACTGTTCACAATAGCTAAGATTTGGAAGCAAACTAAGTGTCCATCAACAGATGAATGGATAAAGAAAATGCAGTATGTATACACCATGGAGTATTATTCAGCCATCAAAAAGGATAACATTCTGTCATTTGTAACTGGAGATCGTTGTGTTAAGTGAAATAAGTAG
This sequence comes from Trachypithecus francoisi, assembly GCF_009764315.1. Lineage (NCBI taxonomy): Eukaryota > Metazoa > Chordata > Mammalia > Primates > Cercopithecidae > Trachypithecus > Trachypithecus francoisi. Next base: position 14,323,826 of record NW_022681471.1, on the reverse strand, counting down.
GGCACAGAAAGCCAAACACTGCAAGTTCTCACTTATTTGTGAAATCTAAAACTCAAATTAATTGAACCCATGGACATAGAGAATAGAAGGATGGCTACAAAAAGCTGGGGAGGGTAGTGGGTGGTTCAGGTGGGATGTGGCAGTGGTTAATGAGTACAGAAAACTGGAAAGAATGACAAGACCTACTATTTGATAGCACAATAGGATGACTATAGTCAATAATAACTTTACATTTAAAAATAATGCATCTGGATTATTTGTAACTCAAAGGAAAAATGTTTGAGGCGAGGGATACCCCTTTCTCCATAATGTGCTTATTTCATATTGCATGCCTGTATCAAAACATCTCATGTACCTCATAAACATATGCACCTACTATGTACTCATAAAATAAGTTTAACAAAGAATAATAAAACTAGTGGGTGCTATGTTTTAAGAAATCATTTATATTATTAAATAAATACACAAAATAATGTGGTTAGATTTCACAGGCTGAAGATATGAAGGAAATATAATTCATCATTTTTAGGAAAAAGTTCAAGAAGAAGCATGCACACATACATCATCATCATCATCATCACCATCCACAATAGCAGAAATAAACTCAGTACAAACTTTTACTAGCAAGATCCACACCTTTGAGTGTAAAAAGGCACTGAATATAGAAGGCATTGTTATTTTCTGGAAGGAAAAAAATTTAAAAAAGAAAGCAAAAATATGGCTACTGTAATGTATGCAGGATAAATACAGTTTTATTCTCAGAAAGTCAAAGCCTTAAAGAAATTGATATAACATATTTGCCTCTCCAAATATGTAACATATTTGTCTATGTCTCTGGTTTCAATTTCATTTCTGCATGCCAGACTTATTTTTTTCCACTAGGAAAGTTTTTGAAGCTGTACATTTCCTAACTCTAAGAAAATTCAGTGGCTCACTTCCTCAAAAATATACTAAGAATTGCATTATATATTTGACTTTTTCAGTCTTGTGGCCCTGAAAACTATATCCATTCATCAAAAAAAACTAAAAATAGAGCTACCACGCGATGCAGATATTTCCATTCTGGGTATATACACAAAAGAATTGAAACAACATCCAAAAGAGGTATTTTCACACCCATGTTAATAGCATTATTATTTATAGTAGCCAAGAGGTGGAAGCAACCCTTATACCTATCAATGATTGAATGGATAAACACAATGTTATATGTATACTATGGAATATTATTCAGTCTTAAAAACGAAAGGACTCCTGCCTAAGACTGTAACCTGGATTAAATTTGGGGACATTATTCCTAATAAAATAAGCCAGTCACAAAAGTCAAATACCATATAGTTTCAAACATACGTGGTATCTAATGTAGTCAAATTCATAGAAATAGAAAGTAGAATGGTGATCATGTAAAGCAGGGAGAGGGAAAAATTGGAAGTTTTTCTTTAGTGGGTATGCAGTTTCAGTTTTGCAGCATTAAAAAGATCTGGAGATCTGTTATACAACATTCTGATTGTTCATCACATGACTGAAGTGTGCACTTAAAAATCGTAAAAATGGTAAATTTTATGTTATGTGCTCTCTACTATAATTTTTTAAAAATATTTTAAACTATATCCAATTGTGGAAAGTTGTGCTTTTTTATGGTAGCCTAGGCTAATTGCTCTCCAAAAAGACCACTGCAACTAAGATTAAGGGACCAATTTGGTTCATTATTACTAGACATTTCTTAACCAGAATTAACCAGTTTGGCTGTTGTGGGCTGTTGGTGAAAGTGAATCTACTAGTTGAATTTTTGGGCAAAATGTTTGCCTTAAAACATATAGAGTGTGTTAATATAAAAATGCATATAAACCTAAATAGAATTAATGATACATGGATCTTATCAGAATGATTTAATTTATGTAGAGTACACTAATTCTTCCAGTAATTTATCAACTAAAAACTTCTAACATATAATAGCAGAAAATGTATTGCAAATCTTGAATCTAGCATAGTTCATGACACTAAACCGAGAAAGTTATATACCACTTTAAAAATAAAACTGAAACTGTGTATCCTATATATAAAGGTTTTAGTTTTTTGAATAGATTTTTGAAGTGAATTATCTTCTTTTGAAAGAATAATATTAGTTGCATTGAGAATCACTATATTCATCTCATTTTGACAGATCCAGTGTTTGATTTGTATCTTGTGTTATATTTGATTTGTTGTCCTAGGAGACAAAGGCACATATAACCCTTTCACTGAGTCTTCCTATTTTCCTTGTAAAAGTAATATCATTGCAACAGTCTAAAACACTGAGAAAGTTTTTAAGATTGTCTTTGCCAGCCATGTATTGCACTGAATTTCAAAGATAGGAAAGGCCTCACTTTATGCAAATTTAACAACTATAAGCAGGTTATATGACTGATCAATCAATCTGTAACTGCTCATTTCATGAAAGGATTCATTCTAAATTATATATCTTTTAAGTAAATTTTAACTAGAACTAAATTTCATTTTTATTCACATTTTTAGTAACAGTTTCATTATATTGCTTATACCCTTCAGCCAAAGACCACTAAAAATATAATCCAACAACTTGGATTTATTATTCATTTTTGTGTCTTTGATAAGAAGCTATTAAGAAGTTTTTAAATAAGATTTGGGCTTTGTAATCCCAGCACTTTGGGAGACCGAGACGGGCGGATCACGAGGTCAGGAGATCGAGACCATCCTGGCTAATACGGTGAAACCCTGTCTCTACTTAAAAATACAAAAAACTAGCCAGGCGAGGTGGCGGGCGCCTGTAGTCCCAGCTACTCGGGAGGCTGAGGCAGGAGAATGGCGTGAACCCGGGAGGCGGAGCTTGCAGTGAGCTGAGATCCAGCCACAGCACTCCAGCCTGGGCGGCAGAGCGAGACTCCGTCTCAAAAAAAAAAAAAAAAGATTTGGGCTTTGGTTGGGTAATATTGTGGAAGGTCTAAGGAAGCAGGGCATGCTTTGGATTTGAGTGTGGTCAGAAAATGATGGTAATTCTATGACTAAGCATCTTAATAAATCTTATATGTAGGAAAGACAGATGAGAGTAAAGATAAAACCATCATTGTTTAGGAAGTAGCAGTCACTCAGTTTAGTTTAATCACAGAAGACTTATGTAGAAAGTCAAAACTTTTATATGATATCCTATTAAGAATGAGGATGGATTGAGCAATTTTAAGTAAAGAAATGGCATAACCAGATTTGATTATAACAATAATAATGAACATTAGAGAGGATGAATACCAGAGACAACGACAAATTAGTATATAGCTGCAATAATTCAAACTTTGAAACTTTAATTGAGGAAGTAACCATAAATATGGAAAGGCAGAGACAGCTCTGAAAATAATTTGGGAGGTAAAATCTAAAATCATTGTTGACTAATTCTACATTTGTTAGGGAAAGGTGGAAGTCAAGAGTGACTCTAGGATTTTTGAATCATTAGCTAGGAATGAGAATATGAGAAAAGAATTGAAGAGAGCTAGGGAATGGATAGAGGGAGGGAAACACTGAGTTCACTTTTGAACAATTTTATGTGCCTAAAGGGCACCCAAGTGGAGATACCCAGATAGAAACAGAAATATAAGTTTCAAGGAAAAGAGGTCATCAGCCCTGGAGGTATTGATTCAAAAGTCATGCTATTGTATAATATGATAGTCAATTCTATTTATCAACTTAGCTGGGCCACAGGGTGCCCAGATATGGTTAAACATTATTCTGTGAGGATGTTTTTTGATGAGGTGAGCATTTACATTGGTAGACTTTGAGTAAGTTAAATTGACCTCTATAAAGTGGGTGTACCTCATTCAGTGAATGCCTGAATAGAACATAATGATCAGCCTCCCCTGGGCAAGCCAAAATCCACCAACAGACTTCCTTCAGACTTATTCTGAAACCCCAGCTCTTCCTGGTTCTATAGCAGATAGCCTTCAGACTGGAACTGCAGCATTAACTTTCCTGGGGTCTTCAGCCTGCTGACCCATCCTGCAGAATTTGAACTTGGCAGATTCCATAATCACATGAACTGATTCTTTATTGTAAGTCTCTTTGTTTTCACATCCTATTAATTCTAACTCTCTGGAAGACCCTGACTAATGCATATAAGGAGGATTGGTTTGCCATCACCTAAGAACAAAGTGTAAAATGAAAAAAAAAAAGACAACGTTAAATTATTGAGAGTGAGTAGAGCAAGTAGAGTGATGGAAACAGACTAAGAAGGGATATTAAGAAAGATATAAAGGGAAGCAGCAAAAAATAGTGTCCAGGAACAACTGATAGGAGAATTTCAAGAAGTGAATAGTGAACAGTGTCAAGTTCTGCAAAGAAGTACAGTGAGATAAGGACTGCAAAATTCTCAACTGGATTGAGTAAAGTAAGAAGTAGAAGTCAGATCACCCAAAAAGTCACCGTGTATTTTATGAGATTCTGTGATAGAATATAAGAATAATGCCTTGTCTTTGTAGAGTATTTCATCATCTACACAACCCTTTCACATATGTTTTTATTTGATTTAACCTTCATAACATCATTCTGTGTGGGAGGAAGGTATAATTATTCTGATTTTGCATTTAAGGAATTTAAAAATTGAACAAACTTCCTAAAGTTTTAACTTTTAAATGTCAAAGTCAGTACAGAAATCTAGGTTTTCTGACTCCTTGCATAATTCAATTTACATTATACCACAAGGAACTTCTATCAAGCTACATAAGTTCTAGGAAGCCTAGACACAAACTGGCAAAAAAACTTGGCTGTCCTTGACATCAACATCAGAAGTCAGGAACTTACCCTAACATCCTTGGCTTTAATAATCCATGATGGAGGTTTCATTCTTTAATCTAAACTTTTGTAGAAGTTATTTATAGCTTTTTTTCTCTATCACCTTGTAGGATAATTAAATTGTATACATTGATTGCCATTTTGCATTCAATCACACTTTCTTTTAAAATAATAATAACTAACATTTACATAGTGATTACCATATGCTATACATTGTGCTAAGCACTTTACATTTCTTAAACCATTTAATATTCAGAACAAACTTATGAGGTAAGTCTTATTATGATTACTTCCACTATGCAAATAAGACAACTGAGGTACTGAGTGTTTAAATAATTTGCCCAAGATAATGCAGCTAAGAACTGGTGAAATTGAAATTCAAGCATAGTCACTTCCAATATGCTAACTGCTAATGTCTTCCAACTTCAAAGAATGCCCATTAACTCTGACATTCTAGCATTTATTGAACAAGTCTATTTACACTGTGTTTGTCTCCTTTCATTTATCTTATAAGATATGGCTTTCAGTTCTCTGTGTTCTGTACTCATATGACAGCCCCTCTAGTTCCTCTTCTTCCTGTCTGACATCCCATCTCCTATAGGGTCTTTTTGTTATTTTATCCACATTATTAAACACTATGTTGACTTTCTTCACATGGGTGCCTGAATCCCAGATAAGTCTTCGTGGGTCACAGATTCTTGTGTTTTGATACTAATAAAGTACTAAAGGGTTCTTAGCAATGTTGTGTAAAACTATATTATTATGTTTATCTTTTGGACTGTGAATAACAATTATTCATTTCTATTATGTCAATAAGTTCACATAAGTCTATTTCATCTGTTAAAAAAGCAAATACTATGACAAGAGCAATGTGCTTATTTAGCTTTTGAAAGGAAAATGTCCTTGATCTGTGGATCTTTGTTACTCCAAAGGAAAACTGCAATATAGTATTTTCATCAATCTTCATACAAGACCTGTAAAAACATTAATTTGTTTAATCTATAGAACTGCTGATTAGAGCTGTAGAAAAGACTGTCTTGAACTGTACAATTTAAGTAATTTATATAGACACAGGTTGATAGGATTTTGAAGCCTCTAACTGCTTAAAGTACATCTTCTATTCCGTCATTAATCGATTGGCATCCTTTTGACTGTTTGCTCTACAATAACACAGAGAAAACTTCATTACTGCATTTCAATGACACATTAGATAAAGTGAATACTGGAGAGACAGTAGATTGCCTCAACTGGAAGAAGGAAGATAAGTAGATTTATATTCTTTTTTTTTTTTTTTTTTGCAAGTCTGCAAAAACACAAACAGAATTATATAGCCAATCATTAAAACCCCTTTATTTTATTACATAAGCCTAGCTCAAGATAATTCCTTTTTAACACAACAGTGATGATGTTGCTGTGCTTCTCAAAGCAGTTCTCTTTCTAATGTTTCATTAGCTTTCTAAACTTCTTGCTTTGATCCAGAGTATTTTTCTTTATTTCATTTGTAAAGCAAGTAAATGTAATAAGCACCCTTTTGGAAAATCAGCCTGGCTTAAATCATGCGTTCTTTATACAATGTTAGGAGGAGAATGGTTAACATTTGTAGCCTCATGACTTGCAAATGAAAGAAAATAATAACGCTTAGCAAGACATTAGAAGAACACATTCACCATGAATCATACTGCCCTTGAAGGTGCAGCTTAAAAAAGCAGAGAAATAGATTTGACACCACTTGGACTTGCAGCTTGGACATGCTGCATTAAACTGTTCAAAATTAATTTAATCTGAGCAAGGAGAATAATAGCCTCTCAGTTCAAGGCTTCTGATAGCAGTAATTTGCACTCGAAAGTACTTCCAAAGGGAAAGAATAAATGAAGGGCGACTCTCCAAAACTGAGTGAGCAAATGTATTCACTAAATGAAAGCCTCTTGATCACCCTATAAAAGATCATCCAAAAAAAATGACACATTCTATATCATTCTCTTGGGTAGGAATTTTCTCTTGCAACTGTTCAGTTGCTCTGCTCTGGGCATAGATTGATCCCTTTTTGAACTGTTGATGACTCTAGAGAAAGAGTCTGGCTTCAGTTGCTACATTAATTCAGTGGTCTGAAACCAATTTGAGGAAAGATCATGCAGTCACAGGCTTGGTGCCCAATATTCCCTTTCATACTCTTGGGAAAGACATTTTTTGGTAAGTAAGTGAGCAAAAGAATCATAGTAAGTATTTAGAGTTTGAGAGAATTCATGGCACTTTCTTACAATCACAGAAATGCTGTCACAGAACCCAGGTGCCAAGGTGCTGAGCATAAGGAATGACTTGTTCCCAAGAGAGATAAAAGATCTGACTCATCAAATAATTAATAGACCAGGCAGTTGGGGCAGACTGGTAGATAGGGTGATTTGAGAAGCACTAACAGAATCTGATTACTTGAAATTATTTATTCCTTTGACTTTCCACACAGTCAAAAAATCTACCCTTTGTCACTCCTTTGGGGATAATGCATCCAGGAATTATTTACACATTCATATATTATATTAGTAATCACCCGGCACTTAGAAAAACTCTAAGGGATTAAGACACAACACAGGCATAGGGAAAATTGGATTGAAGAGTATTGGGCAGGTGGGTTCCTTTGGGCAGGTGAGTGCCTGTTAAAGTACATGGAAGAAGGGACTCCTAATAAATGGCTCTTATTTATAGTTAGTTTAAAAAAAAAAAAATAGTAAATACAGACAAAACAATGATGTTAAGTACCCAAATAATTACATGAACAGAAAGACAAAACTAACTTCATTTTAGACTATTTCTGTTCCTTCACATTAATCAAGTTTTCTGTTTCTCCCTTGACTTGAGCACTAATGGTGGTAAGAAAGTATATACAGGGAAATAAAGAATGAATTTTTCCAAGTTTCATGAGAATAAGTAACATGTTGGTATTCAAGTTTCATTTTCGATTTCTTAATTGCTTTTCTTTTGCAAATTTAGAGTAAAGAAAACCAAAAGATCTTTTTAAATTCTCTGGCAACACTTAATTCCTTCTTAATAACTTACCTGCCAGTAGTCATTTGTTCTATAATAATTCAAAGAATGCTGGTTATGCCAAAGACCGTTTTAAAAAGAGCGTATCTTGGATATGGAAGAAGTGCAAAATAAATTGAGGATTTTCAGGATATTAAACAACATAGCCATTTGCTCTTGATCAATGTTGCCAATGAAGCTCCCCACCCCACAAAAAAAAAAATCAGAAATGATTATCATTTAAAAGTTGCACATAATGCTTTGTATTCTTATCTGGCCTGCAATGAAAACTAATGAATCTTTTTCACCAAGTTATGCCATTTTTTCATGGGTTAGGTTGACATTACTACAAGAGTGGTTTTTAAATGTTTTTAGTTAATAGACAATTTCAGACTGACCAAAATTTTGCTGATTTCTGTATGTCAGCCAAATTCCTCTTTTCACTTCAGAAAACAACATAATTTTACATATCATTATTTGATAATAAATTAAGTCATGTTTCTCAAAGTGGGGCTGTAAGCCACTTGTATCAGAATCACTTATGCTATTAAGAAGATACAATGACAGGCCCCATCCCTGAGATTCCCTCCCTATGGGATTTGTTCTGAAGTTTCAAAAACACTGTTTTCCATCTTTTAGAACAACTCCCACCCAGTGCAGAAACCCACCCTACAACACCCTTGAAGGATAAGCTTATAGCCTCTGCTTTAAAACTTCCACTGAAATGGAACTTATGATATCACACATCAGCCATTATTAAACATGATTAATGGTCAGAAATTTTTTTCTTATACTGTCAAAATGTATGGTGAAAATTCTACTTGTTCATTTTAGTTCATCCGTCTGATGCCACTCAAAAGCAAATGTAATTTCTTTTCCACATGGCAGTCCTTCAAATATTTGGAGACCACAATTCTTCCCTGCTTTCTGCCCTAGGCTAAATATCTTCAGTTCCCACAACCTTTCCTTACATTTTCAGATGCTTTTCCATTCTTGTCACCAATCCTGGATAGGTTCCAGTTTGTCATTGTCAGTCTTGAAATTTGATACCTAGAGCTGAATATAATGTGGAAGGTGTGGTTTTGCCACTGTAGAGTATTATGACACTGTTATTTCTTCCACTTGTTTAGAATATTAGACATTAATAAAGTACCCTAAACTTGTGCAGGCCTCTGTGACTGTGTATATTTTTTATTTTTTGCATTCACATTGTCACTGTAATAGCATATTGTGCTTACAGTAAACAAAGACCTTTAGGTCTTTGTTATTTAGAAGGCTATCAGGCTATTCCTGCTTCATACTTTATGCATATAGTTAATATTGTTATCTAAGAACAGCATTAGATTTTATTTTTTACATAATATATCAATGGTGGATCATCATTTGAAGCATGTTGACTTTTTTAATAAAATATAATTCAATAATATCAATTTCTGTCAGCTTTATTTCATGCATTAAATTTGAGAAGTGTTTTGTTTTGTTTTGTTTATGGCTTCATTCAAGTCATGAAACAAATACTGAAATTCAAGACAAGAGCTAGTATCATGTTGGCAAGTCCCTCGTGACCTCCTACAAGGCTGATCTAAATCCATTAATCAACAATTTAATAAAATCGCTTGATTTATGTTTATTCGTGAATGATTTTAGGATTTTTCCATGCATTTATTATTTACATTTACTTTTTTGTTACTAACTTTATATCTTTTATCCATTTTTGAACAACTTATTGAAATATATGTCATATCCCACAAAATTAAATTATTTAAAGCATATAATTAAGTGGATTTTCATGTATTCATAGAAGTGTACATTTATCACCAAAATGAATTTTAGAATATTGTCATTTTCCCAGAAAGAAACCCCATACCCTTTAGCAGTGACTTACCATCTCAACAACCCCAGGACCTCTTGGCAACAATTATTCTACTTCCTATCTCTATACATTTGCCCCATATAGACATTTCAGCTGAAAGAGATCATACAATATGTGGCCTTTTGTGTCTGGTTTCTTTCATTAGCATAATCTTTCCAAGGTTCATCCATGTTGTAGCATATATCAGCACTTCATTCATTTTTATTGGCTGAATAATATTGCATTATATAGATATATCACATTTTATTTATCCATTCAATTGGTGAATGCTTGAGTTGTTTTCAACTTTTGGCTATTATGAATAGTGCTGCTATAGACATTCCTATACACATTTTTTAATAGACATGTTTTCACTTTCCTTGGTTATACACCTAGGAATGGATTGTCTATAGGATGTTAACTCTGTGTTTAACCATTTGAGGGTCTGCCTGATTGTTTTCAAACACAGAGGCATCATTTTACATTCACATCAACAGTATATAAAGGTTCCAATTGCTCCATGTTCTCACCAACACTTGTTATTATCTTTTCATTATTCCAGTCCAGTGGATGTGAAGCTGGATTTGACTGTGGTTTTTATTTGCATTTCCCTCATGTCTGATAATGTTGGTTGTCTATCCATTTTCTTGATAATATCTTACGAAGCACAAAGCTTTGTTTTGTTTTGTTTCAGTTTCATGCTTTCCAATTTATTGATTTTATTTTTGTTGCTTATATGTTTGGCCTCATATCTTAAAAACCTCATATCTTAATCCAACAACATGAAGATTTACACTTATGTTTTCTACTAAGAGCTTTATACTTTCAAAGCTCTTACTCTTAAATCTTTAATCCACTTCAGGTGGTGTGACATAAGGGTATAGACATACAGTTGTCCTAATTCCAATTGTTAAAAGACTATTCGTTCCCCCATTGAATTGTCATGAAACTCTTGTTGAAAATCAACTGGACTTAAATGTATGGGTTTATTTCTGTACTCTCCATTTTATTCCATTTATCTCTATGTCTGTTCTTATTCCAGCACCATGCTGTCTTGATTGCTATAGATTTGTAGTAAGTTTTAAAGTTAGGAAGTGTGAGTCCCTCAACTTGATTGTTATTGTGGGTCTCTTGAGTTTCTATGTGAATATTATGATCAACATGTCAATATCTGCAGAAGAGGCAACTGAAATTTTGATAGAGATTGTGTTTAATCTATTAATTAATTTGGGGAATATTGCCATTTTAACAACATTAAGTTTTCCAATCCATGCACACAGAATATATTTTCATTGATTTAGGTTTTTAATTTCTTCAATGACACTTTGTGGTTTTTGAGTATATAAGAATTGCACTTCTTTTGTTAAATTTACTTCTAAGTACTTTATGTACCTTTACAAATGAAATTGTTTTCTTAGTTTAATCTTGGTTTGTTTATTAATGTTGTATAGAAACACAACTGATTTTCCTATATTATGTGTCTTGCAACCTTGTTGAACTCATGTATTAGTTCTAATAATTTTTAGGGGATTCCTAAGGATTCTCTATATACTCTTAACATCACATAGTTTTCAATTAAGATTCTTTTAATGCTTCCTTTCTATTGTGGGTAATTTTCTTTCTTTTTCTTCCCTACTTGCCATAGCTAGGCAAATAGTGTACTATTCTATCCATAGTACACTATTGGGTAGAAGTGGTGAAAGCAAACAAGATTGTTCCTGATCTTAGGGGAAAAAACATTCACTCTTTCACTATTTTGTATGATGGTAGCTGGAGGATACCTAATCCAATCCTTCTGTTATAGGTGTTTTAAGAATTTCTATTTTTTCTTGATTCACTTTAGGTATTTTGCCTCTTTCTAGGAATTTGTCCATTTTATCTAAATGTTCTATTTTGTTGGCATACAGTTGTTCACATAATTACTTTATAATTCTTTTTATTTATGTAAGATTGGTAGTAATATCTTCTCTTTCATTTATGACTTTATCATTAAATTTTTCCTCTTTATTCTTGGTAAATGTAGCTACTGTTTTCTTGATCTTTTCGAATAAAATCACTGCTAGTTTCATTGATTTTCTCTATTGTGCTTCTATTTTTTATTTCATTAATTTTCTGCTGCAAACTTAGTTATTTCTTTTTCTTCTCTTTGTTCTGGGTTTAGTTTGCTCTTCTTTTTCCTGTCTCTTAAGATAGAAGGTTATCTCTTTTTTGAGGTATTTCCTCTTCTTTAATGTAGGTGTTTTTAGCTGCAAATACTCCTCTAAGCACTACTTTGGCTGTGTCCCATGAATTTTATTATGTTGTGCCTTCATTTTTGTTCATCTCAATGTATTTTCAAATTTCCTTGTGATTTTATCTTTGAACCATTAGTTACTTGATAATGTGTTGTTTAAAATTCACATATTTGTAAATTCTCCAATATATTTCTGTTACTAATTTTCAATTTCAATCCACTGTGATAAGGAGAGCATACTTTATATTATTTCATTTCTTTAAACTTATTAAGGCTTGTATTATTACCTTGCCTTTGTCTATCCTGGAAAATGTTTAATGTGCATTTAAGAAGAACATATGTTCTGCTATAGTTGGGTGGAAAGTCCTATAGATGTCTGTTAGGTCTTGTTTGTGTATTATCGTTGTTCAAGTCCTTTATTTCTGTGTTGATCTTCTTTCTAGTTGTTCTATTTAATATTGAAAGTTGGGCACTGAAGTCTCTGGGCATATTATTGAATTGTCTATTTCCAACCTCAATTCAGTCAGCCTTTGTTTCACACATTCTGGATTTCTGTTCTTAGGTGCATATTTGCTTATAATTATTACAACCTCTTGACGGATTAAACATTTTAGCATTGTAAAAGTTCCTCTTTATAGCTAAAGGCGTTTCATGGCTTAAAGTGTTCTTCTAATACTAGTGCAGTAGTTCCCCCTATCATGGAGGACATGTTTCAAGACGTCCTGCAGATGCCTGAAACTAAAGATATTACCAAATCCTGTATATACAGTCATCACTCAGTATTCACAGAAGATTGGTTCTAAGACTCCTGCACAGATACTAAAATCTGTGGCTGCTGAAGTTCTTCAGTTAGCCCTGCAGAACCTGTAGATATGAAAAGTCAGCCCTCTGTATCTGCAGACACCACATCTTGTAAATACTGTAATTTCTATCATTGGTTGGTTGAATCTGCAGATGTAGAACCACAGATACATAAGGCCAACTGTACTGTTTTTCTCTATACATACATACATATGATAAAGTTTAATTTATAAATTAAGCACAGTGAAAGATAAACAACAATAACTAATAATGAAATAGAACAATTATAACAAAATACTAGCATCACTACTTTTACACTTTGAAGTAATATTAAGTAAAACAAGGGTGACCCGAAGACAAGCACTGCAATACCACGAAAGTTGATCTGATAATTGAGATAGGTACTGTGGCTGCGTTTCACGAATTTTACTATGTTGTGTCTTAATTTTCATTCATCCCTATTTGCCATAGCTAGGAATTTTTAAAGTAATTGCAGTTTTTGCATTGTTGGAATTTACTGTTTGATATTAGAATACATTCTTAAATAAATGTGGTTATGTTATACATCATGTTAATGGACATTTATCACTTCATGTTTTTTGCTAATGACTTATTACTTGCTGTTTACTTTATGTTTATTTTACACTGTGGAAATGATGTTAGACAAAAAAGCAGATTCGAGAGATTTTCTTATTCGAGCTCAAAATGGGTTATAAGGCAGGGGAGATCACTCACAGCATCAACAACACATATGGCCCAGGAACTGCCAACAAACGTACAGTGCAGTGGGGGTTCAAGAAGTCTTGCAAAGGAGATGAGAGCCTTGAAGATGAGGGGCATAGTGGCCAGCCATCAGAAGTTGACAGAATGATCAATTGAGAACAATCATTGAAGCTGATCTTTTTACAACTACACGAGAAGTTCCTGAAGAACTCAGTGTTGACCATTCTATGGTCATTCAACATTTGAAGCAAATTGGAAAGGTGAAAAAGCTCAACAAGTGGGTACCTCATGAAATGACTGAAAATTTAAAAAACTGTCATTTTGAAATGTCATCTTCTCTTATTCTATGCAACAACAACAAACCATTTCTCAGTAGGATTGTGATGTGTGATGAAAAGCGGATTTTATACTACAACCAGTGATGACCAGCTCTGTGTTGAACCAAGAAGAACCTCCAAAGCACTTCCCAAAGCCAAACATGCACCAAAAAAGGTCATGGTCACTGTTTGGTGGTCTGCTGCCAGTCTGATCCACCACAGCTTTCTGAATCCTGGCAAAACCATTACATCTGAGAAGTTTGCTCAGCAAATTGATGAGATGCACTGATAACTGCAATGCCTGCAGCTGGCATTGGTCAACAGAAAGGACCCAGTTCTTTTCCACGACAATGCCCGATCACATGTCACACAACCAATGCTTCAAAAGTTGGACGAATTGGGCTATGAAATCTTGCCTCATGCGCCATATTCACCTGACCTCTCGCCAACTGACTACCACTTCTTCAAGCATCTCGACAACTTTTTGCAGGGAGAATGCTTCCACAACCAGCAGGATTCAGAAAATTATTTCCAAGAGTTTGTTGAATGCCAAAGCATGAATTTTTACACTACAGGAATAAACAAACTCACCTCTTGCTGGCAAAAATGTATTGATTGTAATGGTTTCTATTTTGATTAATAAAGATGTGTTTGAGCCTAGTTGTAATAATTTAAAATGCACGGTCCAAAACTGCATTTACTTTTGCATCACCCTAATGCTAAGTGACTAATGGATGGGGGGTACATACAGCATGGATATGCTGGACAAAGAGATGATTCACTTCCTGAATGTGATGAAGCAGGATGGTGTGAGATTTTATCGCACTACTCAGCAGAGCACAGTTTAAAACTTAAAAACTGTTTATTTCTAGAATTATTTGCTTAATATTTTTAGACTGAAGTTGACCTTCAGTAACTGAAACTATGGAAAGCAAAACCATGAATGAAGGAGAACTACTCTTTAACTACTAGAGCTTTCTTGTGATTGCTGATGAAATGATGTATCTTATTTATTATTTTATTTGAACCTATTTGTATCTTTAAATCAAAAGTTCATCTCATGTACCTGGCTTATTTAATTTAACGTAATGTCCTCTAGGTTCATTCATGTTGTTACCAATGACAGAATTCCTGTTTTCATGGCTGAATAGTAATCCATTGAGTATATATACTATGTTTTAAAAATCTATTCATCCATTGATAGATGCCAGGTTGTTAGACAGTGTAGTTGAATCTCACTATTTTTATCCAATCTGAGAATCCTTGCCTTCTGATTGCAATTTTAGTCCATTCACAATTAATGTTAATGAAGATATAGTTGGATTTATGCCTGCTATTTAACAGTTGGTTTTCTATGTATCTCATACCATATTATTTCTCAATTCTTCCTTTACTACTTCCCTTTGCATTAAGAAAATATTTTCTAATGTCATATTTGAATTGCTGTAATGATTTTTCACTTTGTAAAGTTATTTCTCAGTGTTCCCTATAAGACTTACCATATACATCTTAACTTACCAGAATCTTTCTTCAGAATTGTATAAACTTTATTCCAATGGGATATACATATGGTACTCCCACACAGCTCTCCTCGTTCTTCCACTTTAAGTGCTGATATTGTTATATATATTTAAGCTATATACATTGGAAAATTAACAATACAGTGTTGTAATTATTACCTAAATAAATGTATGTCTATTTAAGAAGGTGAGGAAAGAAAAGAGAACATGTATGTGTTTATACTAGTTATTATTTTGCCTTCTTATTTCACATTTACGAATATCTTATCTGTTCCTGTGGACACAACTTATTATCAGGTATTATTGCTTTCCATACAACTTTGTTCTCACCTAACCTCCGTAGTGCTGTTATCAAATATACTACCTTTCAATACATTATAGATTAAACAATACAATTATATACATGTGATTGTATATAATGGATTTTAAAAAAAGGAAAAAAATGAAAAATACATGTGCATTTTTCTTAGTCTATTTTGAGCTAGTACAATAGAATGCCACAATCTGGGTAAATTATAAAGAAAAAGTGAATTTCTAACAGTTCTGGAGGCTGGAAATTTTTAAATCAAGGTGCAAGCAGGTTTGATCTCTGATGAGGGTCTTGTGTCTGCTTTTAAAATGGTACCTTGAATGCCACATTCTCCTCCATACAATGGAATATTGCCCACCCATAAAAATAAAAGACAGGTGGAAGGCAGTGCAAGATGGCTGAATAGAAGCCTCCACTGATCACCCTCTCCATGGGAACACCAAAATGAACAACTATCTACACAAAAAGCACATTCATAAGAAGCAAAAGTCAGGGGAGACATCACAGTACCTGTTTTTAACATCATTTCACTGAAAGAGGCACTAAAAATGGTAGAAAAGATAGTCTTGAATTGCTGATTCTACCCATCCCCTTGTGGCAGCTGCATGGCAAAGAAAGAGAATCTGTACACTTGGGGAGAGAGAGTGCAGTCATTGTGGAACTTTGCATTGCAACTCAGTGCCCCCCTGTCACAGCAGAAAGCAACACCAGGCAGAAATCAGCTGGCACCCATGGAGGGAGTATTTGGGCCAGCTCTTTCCAGAGAAGAATCACTCATCCCAGTGGTAAGAACCCATGTTCCAGCAGGCCTCAACACTGTGAGTTAAAATGACACCTAATCCTAAATAAGCATGAAAGGCAAAGTAGGACACAAGGATTGCACTTCCTGGGAAAGTCCTGGTGCTGTGCTGGGCTCAAAGCCAGTAGACTTGGGATGCATGTGACCCAGTGGGACACCAACCAAGACTACCAAGGGAGTGCTTGTGCCACTGTTCTCCCAATTGCAGGCAGTGCTGCTAATAACTCCAAAAGAGACCCCCTCCTTCTGCTTGAGGAGCAGAGAGTGAAGAGTAAAGTAGATTTTGTGTGGCAACTTGGATACAAGCCAAACACAGTAGGATAAGGCACCAGGCAGAGTCCTGATGTTCCCTTTCTAGGCCCTAGCTCCTGCATGACATTTTGAGACACATCCTGCCCCAGAAGGGAACCAACTGCCTTTAAGGGGAAGATTCATTCCTGGCAGGATTTATCACCTGCTGACTAAAGAGTCCTTAGGTCCCAAATAACCAGCAGTGATGCCAGGTAATACTTGTTGTGGGCCTTGGGTGAGACTCACAGATGCACTGGGTTCTCATGTAACCCAGCACAATTCCAGCTTGAGTGGCTACGGGTAGGGATTCCTTCTTCTTGAGAAAAGGAAAGGGAAGCGTAAAGGAGGGACGTCGACTTGCAGCTTAGGTACCACCTTGACCACAGTGGGGTAGAGCAACAAGCAGACCACTGGGGTCCTTGATTCTAGGCCTTGGCTCTTGGACAGCATTTCTGGACCTTTCTTAGACCAGAGGGGAGCCCAGTGTCATAAATGGATAGCCCCAGGCCTAGACGCATTCACCACAAGCTCACTGAAGAGACCCTGAGACTTGATTGAACACTGGAGGTAGTCAGGTAGTACTCACCACAGGACTATGGTAGTAGTGACCATGGAAACAGGCTCCTCTGTGATGTAAAGGGGGAGGAAGAGTTGGAAGAACTTTGTCTGGTGGCCTGGGTGACAGCTCAGCCACAGAAGAATAGACCACTAGGTAGATTACTAAGGTTTTCTACTCCAGGCCCTGGCTCCTGGATGGCATTTCTGGACTCACTTGAGCCCAGGGGGAAATCTGCCTCCCTGAAGGAAGGACACAGCCTGGCTGGCCCCATCAGGTGCTTATGTAGAAAATTACAGCCTTGAGTTAACATAGATGGTAGCCAGGCAGTGGTTACTACAGGCCATAGGGGAGATCCAGTGCTCTGCTGACTTCAAGTCTAACCAACTGCACTTCTAGTAGTGGTAGCCACAAGGGTGCTATGGCATCCCTACCCCAGATCCAGGCACTCAGCACAGAGAGAGAGACTCCATTTGTTTAGAAGAAAGTAAGGGATGAGAACAAAAATCTCTGCCTGGTAATCCAGAGAATTCTTCCAGATGCTATCCAAGACCACCAAGGTGGTACCTCTACAAATCTGTAAGAGCCACAGCATTGCTGGGAATGGGATGCCCCACCTAAGGTAAATATGGCTACAGTGACCAAAACATATACCACAAAACCCAAGTCCCTTTGAATATCTAGAAAATCTTCCCAAGAAAGACTGGTACAAACAAGACTAGACTTCAAAGATTACAATAAATACCTAACTCTTCAATGCCCAAACACCAACAAACTTCCAGAAGCATGGAGAATATCCACAGAAACATGAGCTCACCAAATGGACTAAATAAGGCACCAGGAACAAATACTGGAGCTACAGAGATATGTGACCTTTCAGAGAGATAATTCAAATTACCTGTGTTGAGGAAACTCAAAGAAATTCAATATAAAGTGAGAAATAATTTAGAATTTCATCAGATAAATTTAACAAAGAGATTGAAATAATTAAAAAGAATCCAGCAGAAATTCTGGTGTTGAAAAATGCAATTGACATACTGAAGACTGCATCAGAGCCTCTTAATAGCAGAATTAATCAAACAGAAGAAAGAATTAGCTTAAAAACAGGCTACTCGAAAACACACACTCAGAGGAGACAAAGGAAAAAAGAATAAAAAACAATGGAGCATGCCTACAGGGTCTAAAAAATAGCCTCAAAAGGGCAAATCTAAAAGTTATTGACCATAAAGAGAAGGTAGAGAAGGAAATAGGGGTAGAAATTTTATTCAAAAGAATAGTATCAGATAATTTTCCAAACCTAGAAAAATATATCAACATTCAAGTACAAAAAGATGATAGAACACCAAACAAATTTAACCCAAGCAAGACTACTTCAAGGAATCTAATAATCAAACTCCCAAAGATCAAGGACAAGGAAATAATCTTAAAAGCAGTAAGAGAAGAGAAACAAATAACATACATAGGAGTACCAATACATCTGGCAGCAGACTTCTCAGTAGCAAACTTACAAGCAGAGGATCGTGGCATGACATATTTAAAATGCTGAAGAAAAAAAGAAAAACCTCTTACCCTAGAATATTATATCCAGTGAAAACATCCCTCAAACGTGAACGAGTAATACATACTTTCCCAGACAAACAAAAGCTGTGGGATTTCATCAACACCAGACCTGTCCTACAAAAAATGCTAAAGGTAGTCTTTTGATCCAAAGAGAGGGACATTAATGAGCAATAATAAATCTTCTGAAGGTACAAAACTCACTGGTAATAACAACACAGACAAACACGGAATATTATAACACTGTAATTGTGGTGTGTAAACTACTCATATCTTCAGTACAAAGACTAAAATATGAATTGATCAAAATAATGACTATAGCAACTTTTCAAGACATAGACAATAAGAAATAAATAGAAACAACAAAAAGTTAAAAAGCAGGGGAGCAAAGTTGAAGTGCAGAGTTTTTATTAATTTTTTCTTTGTTAGTTTGTTTTATTGTTCATGCAATCAGTGTTAAGTTGTCATCAGTTTAAAATGATAGGTTATACAATATTATTTACAAACCTCATAGTAATCTCAAACAAAAAAGCATACAGCAGAGACACAAAAAATAAAAAGCAAGAAATTAAAACACACCACCAGAAGAAATTATCCTCACTGAAGGAAGACAAGAAGAAAAGGAGAAGAAGAACACAAAACAACCAGAAAACATATAACAAAATGTCAGGCGTAAGTCCTTACTTATCAATAACAGCATTGAATGTAAATGGACAAAATTCTCTAATCTAAGCCACAGAGTGGCTGTATGGATATTAAAAACTAGCCCAATGATCTGTTGCCTACAAGAAACACACTTCATCAATAAAGATACACAGACCCTGAAAATGAAAGAATGGCAAAGGATATTTCATACAAATGGAAACCAAAAAAAGGAACAAAAGTATCTATAATTGTATCAGACAAAATTATAAAAAGAGACAAAGAAAGTAAAGTGGTCAATTCAGCAAAAGAATAAAACAATCATAAATATATAAACACTCAACACTGCCAAAATTTGTAAAGAAAATATTATTAGAGCCAAAAAGAGATATAGATGCCAGTACAATAATAGCTGAAGATTTCAACACCCCACTTTCAGCATTGAATATATCACCCAGACAGAAAATCAACAACAAAGCATAAGACTTAATATACACTATAGACCAAATGGGCATAATAAATATTTACAGAATATTTCATCTAATGGCTGCAGAGTACACATTCTTCTCCTCAGCATGTGAATAATTCTCAAAATAGACCATACGTTAGCTCACAAAACAAGTCTTATAATAATTTTAAAAAATTTAAACAATACCAACCATCTTTTCTGACCAAAATGGAATAAAACTATAAATCAACAAGAAGACTTTTGGAAACTATACAAACACATGGAAATCAAACAATATGCTCCTGAATGACCAGTGGGTTAATGAAAAAATTAAGAAGGAAATTGAAAAATTTCTTGAAACAAACAGTAATGGAAACACAACATACCAAAACTTACAGAAAACAGCAAAAGCAGTAGCAAGAGGGAAGTTTATAGTTAAAAGCACCTACATCCAAAAAGTAGAAAACTTCAAATAAACAGCCTAATGATGCATCTTAAAGAACTAGAAAATCGAGACTGAACCAAGTCCCAAATTAGTAGAAGAAATATAAAGACCAGGGCAGAAATAAATGAAATCGACATGACGAAAACAATACAACAGATCAATGAAACAAAAAGTTGTTTTGAACAATGAGATCACTTGGACTCAGGAAGGGGAACATCACACACTGGGGCCTATCATGGGGAGGGGAGATGGGGGAGGGATTGCATCGGGAGTTATACCTGATGTAAATGACGAGTTGATGGGTACTGACGAGTTGATGGGTGCAGCACACCAACATGGCACAAGTATACATATGTAACAAACCTGCACGTTATGCACATGTACCCTAGAACTTAAAGTATAATAATAATAAAAAAAAGAAAAAAAAAAAAGAAAAGTTAAACAAAGTTGATAAACCTTTAGCCAGACTAAGAAAAAAAGAGATGACGCAAATAAATAAAATCAGAGACGAAAAATAAGGCATTACAACTTTTACCACTGAAATTCAAAGGATTATTGGAGGCTACTATGAGCAACTCAACTATATGCCAATAAATTGGAAAATCTGGAAGAAACAGATAAATTCCTAGACACATACAACCTATCAAGATTGAACTATGAAGAAATCCAAAACCTGAACAGACCAATGACAAGTAAGGAGATCAATACCATAATAAAATGTATTCTAGTAAAGAAAATCCCAGGGCCTGATGGCTTTACTGCTGAATTTTACAAAATATTTGGAGAAAAACTAATACCAATCTTACTCAAACTGTTCTGAAAAATAGAGGAGGGAATACTTCCACACTAATTATATGAAGCTACTACTATCCTAATACCAAAAGCAGACAAGGACACATCAAAAAAAAAATCTAAAGCCCAATATATCTGATAAACATTGATGCAGAAATCCTCAACAAAGTACTAGCAAGCTGAATTCAACAACAAATTAACAAGGTTATTCATCATGACCAAGTGGGATTTGTCCCAGGGATGCAAGGATGTTTCAACATACAAAAGTCAATCAATGTGATACATCATATCAACAGAATTAAGTTCAAAACCATATGATAATTTCAATTGATGCTGAAAAAGCATTTGATAAAAGTCCAATATCACTTCCTGATAAAAATGCTCAAAAAATCAAGTATAGGACAAACATACTTCTGCACAGTAAAAGCCATATATTACCAACCCACAGGTATCATACTGAATGGGGAAAAACTGAAAGCCTTTACTCCAAGCTCTGGAACATGACAGTGATGCTCACTTTCACCATTGTCACTCAATATAGTACTCAAATTCCTGGCGAGAGGAATCAGACAAGAGAAATAAATAAAGTGCACACAAAATGAAAAGGAAAAAGTCAAATATTCTTGTTTGCTGCTGATATGATCATATATTTGTAAAAACCTAAAGACTCCACCAAAAAACTATTTAAACTGATAAAGAAATTTAGAGAGGTTGCAGGATACAAGATCAACTACAAAAATCGGTAGCATTTCTACATGCCAACAGCAAACAATATAAAAAAGAAATCAAGAAAGTAATCCCATTTACAAGAGCTACAAAAAAAAAAAAAAAAAAAAAACACCTAGGAGTTAACTGAGCCAAAGAAGTAAAGAATCTCTACAATAAAAACTATAAAACATTGATGAAAAAAATTGAAGAGAATGCCAAGAAACGGATAGATATTTCATGTTCATGGATTGGAAGAGTCACTATTGTTAAAATGTATATACTACCAAAAGCAATCTACAGAATTAGTGGAATCCTTATCAAAATACCTATGACATTCTTCACAAAAATAGAAAAAATAATCCTAAAATTTACATGGAACCACAAAAGACCCAGAATAACCAAAGCTATTTAAAGCAAAAAGAACAAAACTAGACGAATCTCATTACCTGACTTCCCATTATACTACAGAGCTATAGTAACCAAAACAGCATGGTACTTGCATAAAAGCAAACACATAGACCCATGAAGCAGAACAGAGGACCCAGAAACAAATCTATACATCTACAGTGAACTCACTTTTGACAAAAGTGCCAAAAACAAACATTGAGGAAAGGACAGTCTCTTCAATAAGTGGTGCTTGGAAAACTGGATATTCATATGCAGAAGAATGAAACTAGAACCCTATCTCTCACCATATAGAAAAATCAAATCAAACTGGACTAAAGAGTTAAATCTAAAACCCAAAACTATGAAACTACCAAATGAAAACTTTGGGGAAATTCTCCAAGACATTGGGCTGGGCAAAGGTTTCTTAAATAATACTCCACAAGCACAGGCAGTCAAAGCAAAAATGGTCAAATAGGATCATATCAAGTTAAAAAATTTCTGCACAGCAACGAAAACAATCTACAAAGTGAAGAGACAATACACACAATAGAAGAATATATTTGCAAACTATCCATCTGATAAGTGATTAATAACTAGAATATATAAGTAGATCAAACAACTCTATAAGAAAAAAATCTAATAATCTTATTTCAAAATGGGCAAAAGGCCTGAAGAGACACTTCTCAAAAGAAAACACACCAATGGTCAACAGGTATATGAAAAGCTGCTTGACATCATTGATCATCAGAGAAATGCAATTAAAACTACAATGAGCTATCATCTTGCCACAGTCAAAATCATTTTTGTCTAAAAGATAGGCAATAACAAATGCTGGCAAGAATATGGAGAAAAAGAAACACTTGTACACTGTTGGTGGGAATATAAATTAGTACAACCACTATGGAGAACAGTTTGAAGGTTTCTCAAAAAACGGAAAATAGAGCTACAATATGATCCAGCTAGGTATATACCCCACAGAAAGAAAATCAGTATATCAAAGTGATGTTGCACTCCCATGTTTATTGTAGCACTACTTACAATAGCCAAATTTGGAAGCAATCTAAGTGTCCATCAATAGATGAATGGATAAGAAAACTGTGGTACATTTACACAGTGAAGTACTATTCAGCCATAAAAAAAGAATGGTATCCTGTCACTTGCAACAACATGAATGGAACTGTAGGTCTTTTTGCTAAGTGAGATAAGCTAGGCACAGAAAGGAAGGCTTTGCATGTTCTCACTTGTTTGTGGAAGGTAAAATTTAAAACAATTGAACTCATGGAGATAGAGAATAGAATCATAGTTACCAGAGGCTGGGGAGAATAGTCAGTGGGTGGCAGGGGAAATGGGGAGGGTTAATGGGTACAAAAATGCAATTAGATAGAATGAATAAGATCTAGGATTGAGAGCACGCTAGGATACTATAGTCAACAATAATTTATTGTACATTTTAAAATAACTAAGAGTATAATGTGATTGTTTGTAATGCAAGAAAGGATAAATGCTTGCGGTGATGGATACCCCATTTGTCCTGATGTAATTAGTATGTATTGTATGCCAGTATCCAATATCTGTACCTGTATCAAATATCTCATATATCAAATACTTATATCAAATATGTCATGTACCCCATAAATAGATTCAACTACCATGTACCCACAAGGATTAAAAATTTCAAAAAAAAAGAACAAACAAAAAATAATTAATAAAGATTTCATGACTACATATGAAACTGTTTCCATTCGTCTTGCATATAATTTATCTGGCTTGGAAGCTTAAAGCATTGAAAAAGCACGTTTGTTCTCCTTATTATTCTTTCTCATGTATTGGTTCTCATTTCATTCCTAACCACATTTATTCAATTGGTTCTGATAGGAAGGTATGTATTCTTCTTCTAAAGGTTGAGCACAAAATAGGGCTGAGTCATTATATTCCTCTCTGTCATCTGTCATTATGTGTCTAGGAAAGGGCCTCGCTTGTCCTGGATTTTATTCTTTTATTTAACACAGTTATCAAAGCCCTTTATTCTGTCCTCAGCATTTTTATAGGTCTCTGCACATTTTGTGCTTAACCTTTCTGACCATATTCTTGCAGAATATTTTGTGTTTGTCCTTCATTGTACATATTTTGCTGCCTTTGCATACATCTCTGAAGGCGATATGGTCATGAGAGGTTTCCCAGTGCAGCCACATAGTTGTTTTTAGATGCCTCTGCTGTTCCAAATGTTGTTTAAAAATCCTCCCTTCTTACTCAGCCTTTTTGTGTCTTATGGTCTCTGGCTTCTCATCTGGCATATGGAAATCTGATTTCTAAAGTTAAGAGTGCCTTTGAATACCAAACCTTCCTTCCTTTGTCTTTCTCCTCACTTTCAGTGCCTTTTTGGGTCAGTATGTGCCAGTAAAATACACAGCACTTCTTCAAGAGCAGTGCTGCCAAATGCCTACTTAAATCTGTAAACACGTTTAACTCATTCATATGGAGGGAACAAAATTCTCATATAGTAAAATCTCATATCGTAACCTGTATATGCTTGGATATGGGCACATAATCCCTGCCCCCCATTTATATAAATGTAAAATATCTAAGGCAGATATTTCCGTTTTCAGGCTAACAGCTGTTTACATCAAGATGTCATATTTTCCCTTAATATGTTTATGCTGACACTAACCCACACTTGGCTATAAAAAGATCATGTGAGGTAACAGAAAAAGAAGACTGGAGAGCAACCATAAAAGCATTTTATATTTTATCAATATACTCTTACTACAAACTATTAGAAAAAATCTGAAATAAAGTTCATCTCTCTCACACACATGAATACACACACACACACACATACACAGAGAGAGAGAATTTATATCACCAGAAAATAAATGTCCACATCATGGCTTACTGCTGTAGACCTCAAAGATTTTTCATACTGAAATCCTATTTGGTAGAAAATGACACAGATCTACTACCATAAAGCATATAAGAAAAATAAAATCTAGGACATTTATTTTTAATTGATACATATGACTATCAATACAATGACAACCATTAAAGGTTTAAGGTGCATGTAAAAGGCATGAACAATCTGTCTAATACTTTTTGTCAAAACAAATAAGAGTAAAGATCGTTACTAAGTTTATTCATTCCTTGGTGTCAATGCTTCCTGAATTTTTCTTAAGTTTGTATATCCATGCATTTTAAATTGATCACAAAAACAATGTTGTACCAGATCAGAAGTTGCCCATCCATTATAAAGGTTGTGGTCGCTGAGATAACAAATCTCATTACTTAGATGTCCCTCCATTTCCAAAATAGTGTCAATTCATTATTATAGTCATCATCGTGAAATTGATGTTTGCAATATAGGCAGACTCTTGAGCTTTCAGTCTGTTTGAGAACATTATATTTTATTAGGCTCATTATAAAAATGGAAAATTTTCCCATGCTGTTCATTAGGAACATAAAGATAACATCTTGAGTTTCAGATTTCAAGCATATTACTAAGGACATATCTCTTGGTAACAGAGAAATCACGGTGTGGAATTATTTAAAAATTATAGTTTATATATGATTGTCAATAAAGTGAAAAATTATTAATCCATTGACATAATTTAGTTTTTAAAAGGTTTGCTGACTTATTGTCTGCAAGTTAGTCTTTCTACCCTCCCAATACATTATATAGCATTTAGTTATTTTTATTTTATGACATTAATCTTATGAAACCACATGGAATATTAACCTTCAGTGTTAACTTCTACTCATATTCTGTTTTGAAATCTATAATATAAGAGTAGACTTACGTAATTTTGACTTTGAGCTAGGAGATGAATTTGATTTTTGGTTAGGTATAGATGAGATGTAGATACCCCTCTGGGCTAAACTAGAGTAGATGAGATGATACCTTAATAGAACAGGGTGGGAAGAGGTTGAGGAAACCAGGTCTGAGGAAAGAAAACACTTCAAACTTAACCGGAATTATGATTTTGTTAAAATGCTTTCAATTCTAAGCAAAATGGGTAGAGTAGAATAAGATTGTGAGATCATTTCCTTGGCTATCACATAATTTTAAGACTATAACTCAATTTTTATGCAACATGTCATCTGGAGTTTGATGGCTTATACAATCTTATTGACTCATTATTTGAAAACAAGAGCAAAATAATAATAGAAGACTGTTTAATGAATCTAACAGGGTAAAATTTAGCTAAAATGTTTTATCCAGATTCAACACTGAAACATGCAATTAGGCATTTAGATGAGTCAGTAATTTTTTTATAAAGTGGCACTTTCACAACACTATATCATTCTTTATCACCTCAGTCTTAAGCAAATATCATTATGGTAACACCAACGGTGTTGCTAGACTTTGTAGTTACATGGTTTGTTTTGGGATCACATATTCTACCACGATTAAGAGGCAGCCGCCATGTGGTTTCATAGTGATAAGATATAAGATGTCTTTTTCCAAACTTATTTAGTTAAGAAACTCTTGTCATTTGAGTAAATTTTTCTTCTGGAAATTTATGTAATGGTTATCCCTTGGTTTCTCTTCAGCCTTTGGGTGCACCATACTCTAATCAATTTTTTGACAGGATCAGTAAGATCCTGCCACTCTCATCACCACCCTCTTTGGACATTTCCAAAATATTTTAACTCATATATAAATCTGCCTTCTTCCTAAAATGAGAGCTTATTGAGGGCACAGAATATGCCTGGTTTGGTTCTGCAACCCCATTACTTAGCACTCTCCTAGATTTCTGATGAATAAATGTGTTCATTTTGTCTCTATTTGCTTCAAATTCCTATTTGTTACTTCTCCTCTTCCCTCTTTCCTCCATTTTTTGTTAGTAAAATTTCTGAGAGGTACCATGGGAAGTCTCCCCAGGATTCACATCTTAGGAAGACACAGACTTTAGATTTCAGGCCTAAAAATTCTGTAGCAAAAATAGATGAAAAACTAGACAGGATATTTGAGAAAAAACCCTAATGTAAAATTCAAATATGAATAGTGAAACTGGGTCAATATAATTTAGTCAAAGGGCAAAATGAATTTCTCAAATGTAATAATGTTCAAAAAGCAGTTGGTGGCAGATAGAGTGAGTTTTACAGTAAAATTGCAGAAAGAAATGAAAGGAATAAATGCTCTTTCCAGTAACTTTTGCTTAAGGTCATTGCAGAAGGCCTAAGATTTACAGTGTTAAGAAGAAGAAAAAAGGGAAATGAGAGAAGAAAAATGAATAAATACAGTTACTTACAGAGAAATTACTATATAATGCTTAAAAACTCTAAACAATAAGTTAAAAAGAAATAATTTCTGTATTTATTTGATTCAAATACTACAAAGTATGTTTAAGCTTATATTTTAACACATAATCCACAAACAGATCTTGAAACAAGGAAAATTAATTAACACAATTGGTAGATTAGATTTTTTTCAATGATTAAAGAGATTATATAAAGAACTGTTTTGAAAGAGTCCTAAGCATATGTCTACTGCTGGTTCTCTGTAGAAATCCAATTGAAATTAAAGAAAAATATTTTAAGTGAATTATTGTTAACATCCAAAGAAAAACATATATACATACAATCAACAGACTATACATTTTTAGGAATTTTTGGAATCAGATTAGCAGAGAAACAAAAGTAGGTAAAGCTTCAGCCTCAAAAAGTGTGGTCTATTGTAGAGTTGAGACTAGTTCTTCTGTAATAAATCCTCAGATACGCTCAGTGCTCAGAGTTAACAAATACAAAGAACAGGAGGTATTCTAGCGCTATCATCAGGGTAATTAATTAATGAAGTGCATATGAAAGAGTTGCATTTGCTAGAACCTCCACTCCCACCCTGCGTATAACACACTGTAGGACACAGTGATATTTATTTTCAGAATAAACTTACACAATTTTTCTCTTCTTGTTATTTTTCTTTAAAAAATATTTAGGAAATATATGTACAAAGTTTTAAAAAGCCAAAGTACTACAAGTTAATTTAAAAAATGGTAATCAACTGCCCAAAGCACTTCCTACCCCTCAGAGGCAACCACACACAACTCTTTTAACTGTTTTATTACTGTTGTTGCTGAAAATCAGGAGGGCAAGGGAGACCTCAGGGTATAGCAGGAGGATCTTTTATTGAGTGCACTCCCGCCAGCAGACTCAACGTCCAAAAAACTGGGCCCCGAACAAAGACAAGGTTTTTCTATATACCTACTTCTAAGTGGCACGAATGCGAATGTACAGAGGCAAGACAAGGGCCGTTAATCAAACTAAGACAGGCTTATGTTTGAAATGCTTGTTCTCCGGTGCCTTAAAGAAATGGCACTTGAACATAAATTTAATTTATTTAGTGAGGCCATTTTACTTCCTGCAGAAAGGGTACACTCACCAGCAGTTTTGCCACCAGAGTACACCGAACAAAGGAGACAAGGTCATTTATAACCTGAGGCGTCCACCCTACTGCTGTGTCTGGTTTCCATTGGCTGGAGCGGGACCTCACATTCTGTATCTGTCGCGATTGGCTAGCAACTTAGAACTTTTTAAAAGAGGCAAAGGTAGAGGAGAACAAAGGAAGGAGGGAGTAACTTGTGGAATGCTGAGAAAGATAAAAACACTTTTAAATAGGAAGAGGAACAGGCTATGACCTAATGCTTGCTTGAACCAGTAATAAGCATGCCAGGGCAAATATTTAGGCTAAATTGCGGGAGCTAAGAACATAAAGTACATTAATTCTTTATTACGGTTAGCAGATATTTAAGAATGTTAGCACAGGCCTTTGAATAAATTTTGCTTTTATGAGAAGTTACTATTTATTCCTAATTAGATGGGGAGGAAAGTCTTTGAAGAGGAACCTCTATTTTACTTTTTACACTTAGAACTCACATTTAGTATCCTCCTTACTGTGAAGCCCAGATGGTCATTATCTGGTTAGTTCAAAGGAGTTTCGCAGACTCATCTTGCGACCCCCACCATGGAGTCTAGCTGGCTACAAGCTAGACCTGCTCAGGCTATACTGCTTAGATGAAGAAGCAGGAACCTACAATCATTAACTATAAGACAGACCGAAACTCATAAAACTTACAGAGCAAGGAGCAAGGTATAGTTCACATAGCAGAGGGGATGGGATTGGAGGGGGAAGTTTACTTACATTAAAAGAGAGACAGGGAAACTTATCTCTTCACCTCCTTATGTTGAGGGAGTGCTGGGAGAGTCTTCAGAGCACATTCCTTTGAGTTCTGGCCCTTAGATAACATTATCAAAAATTTGCCTCTTACTGCCTTTGAAATGAGTCAGCCTAACAAAGGCAGCTTGTTTCTTTCTTTTTTTAATTTCTATTTTCTTTCTTTCTTTAATTTTTCTTTTTTTCTGCCAAATTGCTTATTTTTAAAAAGTTTAGACCTTGTATTCTGCTTTCCAACTTGAGAATATTAATATTTAGCACTGATTCAGCAACACACATATTGTTAATGCTTCATCTTGCCAATATGGACATATCATCATGTGCTTATTAAATCAACATTTAGTTCTCTAATTATTAAGAATACATAAAATATTCAAGCTGAATCAAGCAGTGCACCATAATTACATTTTTCTGTATAGCTATATATTTTTCTAAGATTAATAATTACTTCAATATTTATTTGTTTAGTTTTCTTTGTATCTATAACTAACTTATCTTTAAAGTATTTGCCACAACTCTATAGCTCCTCTCTACATGGTCACACACTTGAGATAATTTGTAGACCCCATTTTTTTTTTCTTGGAGACATTTTTCCTTCTTTTTTTGTTTTTTGTTTTTTGTTTTTTGAGGCAGAGTCTAACTCTGTCACCCAGGCTCGAGTGCAATGGCATGATCTCAGCTCACCACAACCTCTGCCAGCCGAGTTCAAGCGATTCTCCTGCCTCGGCCTCCCGAGTAGCTGGGATTACAGGCGTGCCACCACGCCTGGCTAATTCTGTATTTTTAGTAGAGACGGGGTTTCTCCATGTTGGTCAGGCTGATCTCGAACTCCCGACCTCAGATTATCCGCCTGCCTCGGCCTCCCAAAGTGCTGGGATTACACACGTGAGCCAGGACATTATTCTTGAATAACTCCATTCTCCTCCTCCAATCAGAACTGATTCTCTCTAGTGCTACTGCATAGTTGTGATTTTAGGAGTTCTATTCACCATCATCCTGAGAAATCTCTTCACTTCTCTATGGGTTGGATAATCTATTCACAAGATATTAAAGATTTTATTTTTCTTGGTTTATTGCTTCCTGAAATTGTCTCTGTCCCCTTCCTTCCTAAGTTGTGCAGTTTGTTTTGTCCTCCAAACTTTATGATGAAAGCTTTCTTAAAAAAAACATATTTGTTCAGTCATATTTAAGAACAAGAATGGCACAAAAAAAGCTGATTAGAAACTGGTATGTGAAGGTAGATTTAGTGACTGGTGGATCTCCCATTCAGTGATTGATTGGAGACCTAGTTATGTCACACAATTATCCTAAAGAGTCAATATTTTAAAATTTCTTGAAGGTTACTCAGGTTCATCAAAGGAATACTCCAACCAGTTGGTTTGATGAGAGTGAGTTATACTCACCAAACCCAAGGTATATGGGGAATACGTGAAGGGTGCAACAGGGCGGTCTTAGAATGAATCATGTAGAATTTCACACAATTTATATTCTCAGTGAGATGTCTCATTCCTGTCATCCACTGTGCCTGACGTCTTCCAGAGCAAAGCATCACTTTTAATTTTACCAAATAGCGAAATTCCCATCTTTTACAAGTGGTGCTGTGGTGCCCATCTCTAAGTGTTAGTTGGGAAATGGGACCTATTGTTAAAGCATTCCTTATATAGGCTTTTAATTACTTCTCTTTTTAGCCCAATCTTCCTCCTGCCCTCAAAGTTACCTAATGCCTATACCTTCAATTCTTATATTTTCTGAGGTTTCTGAGTAAAATTTAGTTTGTTTCATGTGGTGTCCTTCCCCCAACTTTCTTACTTTTATAGGTACTTAGAGCAGAGAAAATGAAAACCTAAGTCAATTACCACTTGTCATTCCACTTTCCATCTTTTGAAATAATGTTAGCATCTTTCATCTGCTTTTATCACTTCCCCTTTGGTCCTAGTGGCTTTATAACTTTTTAAAATGTCTTCACTATCATTTTAGGGAGATCTCATAGTGGGGGGAAAGATAAAGACATATTCTGAGAGAAATCTCAGAACTACATTTTAAGTAAAGTGAATGACTTCCAGCATGAGTAATGAAGATAAGAGAGAAGCAGAATGGAACCTGAGATAATTTTGAGAAAGAGAACAAAAAGTAAAAGAAATACCTGATTGTAGCATTTTCCCTCAGGATAAAGCCTAAACAGAATGTGTGAAATTAGAGTCCTGACTCAAGAGACTCTCAGAAGGGATGGTGGACCTGGAGAAGCAAATACATTCTCTAGGAAAGGAAAGGAAACATCTATACCTAGAAAAAAAACCTATGGATACAGTCCATGCAAACAAATGTTCAAGTCTTCTCTCTCAATCACCTGAGACAGACATCAAAATCAAAATCTGTATTATTTAACCATTGAAATATGTTTCACATTTAGGCTAAGTAGGCTGAAAGTTCTATTTAGAGTTTCAGGGAAATATATGAAGAAAAATGAGTCATCAAATTTTAAAAAGTAACTCTCAGGTAATAAAGTTCATAGGGGAAATAGAATAAAAATTCTGAATAAGAATAATCACTGCAATGAGAATAATTTTATAGGATATAATATACATTTTAAAAATTAACTTCACTTGTTAAAAATAAAGGTCAAATTTTTTAAAAATAATGAGCTAAAATAATTAATGAATACAATCAATCAATGACAATTAGTATGTAAAAATTATGCTATGACACTAAAGCACCATTTAAGCAAAACTTTATACTAGAGTGCCTATATTAGAAAAGAAGAAAAGTCTCAAATCAATTAACTCAATTTCCACTATTAGAAACAAGAAAAATAAAAGCAACTTAAAACCTAAGAAAGCAGGAGAAAGAAAATAATAAACATCAGAACAAAAAGTAATGACAGACAAAAGATTTTAAAAAGTAAAACTCTGTTTTTTAAGATAAACACAGTCGAAAAATTACAGCCATAATGATCAAAAAGAAAAAAAGATAGGACTTAAACTTTCAGTATCAAGAATGAAAGTATGCCAGGCACTGCAGAGTGCAAGAATGAGACATCCCACTGAAAAATAACATTCATAAAGCTTCTAGGTATTAAAAGGATGGTAAGGAATTTAAGAGTAACTTTATACCAGAAAATTTGAAAATTTATGTTACATAAAACCTTTAAAAGATAAAAACTACCAAAGCTCTGTCAAGGAAATTAGATAACCTGACTAGTCCTATAACCATTTTTTAAAATTGGATTTATAGTTTAAAAACCTTCCCACAAAGAAACCATCTAGGCACAGTTGTTTTTGCTAATAAATTCTGCTAAACATTGAAAGAAGAAATAGTGCTAATTTTATGTAAACTCTCTCAGAAAATAAAAAAGTAGGAAATAGTTCCCAATTCATTCCATAGGGCCAACTTTCCCTTGATATTCAAATCAGATAAACACAAGAAAAGAAATCTATAGACCCATATCCCTCAGGAACATAGATGCAAAATTTTGAACAAGATTTAGCAAATTGAATTCAACATTATATAAAAAGAATGATATATTTATGACCAAATAGAACTTATTCTAGGTTGGTTTAACATCCAAAAATCACTTAATAGAATACACCATATTTTTAAATTATCCCCAAAAGCTGTAGAATCATTTCCGTAGATGCAGTAAAAAGACTTGCAAAATTCAACATCCATTTCTGTTATAAATTCTCAGAAAACTAAGAATAGAAGGGAATGTCTTCATCCTGATAAAAGACACCAATGAAAAGTGTGAGTCTTCCAACTTTGTAAGTTCTCACCTATGTAAGTTAACATTATGGTTAATGGTAAAAGGTGGACTTTTTAACTCTAATATTAGATTTAGACATGGATGTCTTTTCTCACAACTTCTACTCAAAATTTCACTATAGGTTCTAGTCAAGGAAATCAGGCAGGAAAAATAATTGAAGGCCTCCAGCTCCATCTATGTTTCTGCAAAGGACACAATCTCATTATTTTTAATGGCTGTATAGTATTCCATGGTGTAGCTGGAGACCATTATCCTTAGCAAGCTAACACAAAAACAGAAAACCAAATACCGCATGTTCTCAATTATAAGTGGGAGCTAAATAATGAGAACACATGGACACATAGAGGGGAACAACACACAATGGGGCCTATCAGAGGGTGGAGGGTGGCAGGAGGAAGAGGATCAGAAAAATAACTAACAGGTACTAGGCCTAATACCTGGGTGACAAAATAATCTGTACAATCCCTACCACACAAGTTACCTATATAACAAACCTGCACATGTACCCCTGAACTGAAAAGAAAAATTAAATTTTTAAAAAAAGAAAAATAATTGAAGGCATCCAGTTTGGAAATAATGAAATAAATCTGTCTTTATTTGCAGTCAGTAGATCATATATGTAGAAAATTGTATAAAAGGCTACTAACACTAATAAGCTAGTTTACCAAGTGGTAAGAGATAATATCAATATACTGAAAGCAATTGCATTTCTCTATACTAGCAACAAACATTATGAAATTATATTCTTTAAAAATATCATTTACAATGATAGTATTTTAAAAAATACTAAGAGATATCTCTGAAGAAAAGGTGTATAGGCCATCTGAATTTAAAACCTACAGAACATTGATGAGAAAAATTAAAGAAGATCTAAATGAATGGAGAGATACACATTGCTCATGTGTCAGAAGTCTCATATTGTTAAAATGTTAATTCTCCCCAAAATGATGTATAAGTTCAATATACTATCAAAAACTGGCAAGCATTTTACAAATTGGTCATCGGATTCTAAATGTTTTTATGGGGCTGAAACAACTGAAATAGCCCAAACATCTTTGAAAAAGAAGACAAAGTTGGAGAACTCACACTTTCTATTTTAAAACTTACTATAAAGTCTACTATAATTAGAGTATTGTGGTATTGGTATCAAGATGGTCAAATAGATAAATGGAACAGAATGGAGTCCAGAAATGTATTTACGCACATA
Organism: Trachypithecus francoisi; assembly: GCF_009764315.1. Lineage (NCBI taxonomy): Eukaryota > Metazoa > Chordata > Mammalia > Primates > Cercopithecidae > Trachypithecus > Trachypithecus francoisi. Next base: position 14,289,504 of record NW_022681471.1, on the reverse strand, counting down.
TCAATGAATATTTTTGACAATAGACAATGCAATGGAGAAAGAACAGTCCTTTAAACAAATTATGCTGGAACAATTGTACACATACATACGAAAAAATTCAGTTTATACCTTATGTCATATACAATAATTATTTAAAGCTGGTTTAGAGACATAAATGTAAAACCATACACTATAGTTTCTAGATTAAAACACAAATATTTGTGTCCTTTGGTTAAAAAAATGTTTCTTTGATATGAGCCTAAAGACAGAATGCATAAAGAAATGATACATTAGACTTCATGAGTATTTAAAAGTACATTCTTTTAAAGATGATGTTAAGAGAATGAAATGACAAGTCACAGACTGAGAGAAAATGCTTGCAAAGCATATATCTGATAAAAGATTTGGGTCTAGAATATATAAAATATGTTTAGAGCTTTAACAAAATAAACAGCCCAATTAATAAAATGGACAAAATATTTGCACAGACACTTGACCAAAGAAGGTATCTATATGACACTTAAGCATATTAAAATACGCTAACGACCATTAATCGTCAGGTGAATGGAAAACAAAGTAAGATAAAGAAACTACGAGTCTATTAGAATGGCTAAAATTGAAAAGGCTGACCGCTCAAGTGTTGACAAGGTTGTGGAGCAATTGAAACTCTTAAGCACTGCTAGTAGGAATGTGAAATATTACAATAACTTTAGGAAATGGGAGACAGTTTGGCACTTTTCTAAGAGGTGGTTATCATATGATCCAGTAGTCTACTTCTACATATTTACCCAAGAGAAATTAGATTATATGTCAATACAAAGACTTGTGCATGAATGTTACTAGTAGCTTTATTTGTAGTAGTGAAAACCTGGAAATAAACTAAATATCAATCAACAGGAAAAAAGATAAAGTGTTGTATATCCATACAAAATACTACTACTCAGAAATAAAAGGAATGAGCTATTTATGCAATGCATGCATCTACATGGATAAATCTCAAAATAATTATTCTTAGTTATAATTTCATTTATATAAAATTCTAGAAAATACAAAGTAATGTATAGTGACAGCAGAACTGTGGGTGCCTGAGGACATGAGGGAAGAATTACCAAGGGGCACAAGGAAACTTTTGTGGATGACAGATATGTTTTATGGATAAATATCTTTTTGTTTTTTAATTATACTTTAAGTTCTAGTGTACATGTACACAATGTGCAGGTTGTTACATATGTATACTTGTGCCATGTTGGTGTGCTGCACCCATCAACTTGTCAGCACCCATCAACTCATCATTTACATCAGGTATAACTCCCAATGCAATCCCTCCCCCCTCCCCCCTCCCCATAATAGGCCCCGGTGTGTGATGTTCCCCTTCCTGAGTCCAAGTGATCTCATTGTTCAGTTCCCACCTATGAGTGAGAACATGCGGTGTTTGGTTCTCTGTTCTTGCGATAGTTGCTGAGAATGATGGTTTCCAGCTGCATCCATGTCCCTACAAAGGACACAAACTCATCCTTTTTTATGGCTGCATAGTATTCCATGGTGTATATGTGCCACATTTTCTTAATCCACTCTGTCACTGATGGACTTTTGGGTTGATTCCAAGTCTTTGCTATTGTGAATAGTGCCGCAATAAACATATGTGTGCATGTGTCTTTATAGCAGCATGATTTATAATCCTTTGGGTATATACCCAGTAATGGGATGGCTGGGTCATATGGTACTTTTAGTTCTAGATCCTTGAGGAATCGCCATACTGTTTTCCGTAATGGTTGAGCTAGTTTACAATCCCACCAACAGTGTAAAAGTGTTCCTATTTCTCCACATCCTCTACAACACCTGTTGTTTCCTGACTTTTTAATGATTGCCATTCTAACTGGTGTGAGATGGTATCTCATTGTGGTTTTGATTTGCATTTCTCTGATGGCCAGTGATGACAAGCATTTTTTCATGTGTCTGTTGGCTGTATGCATGTCTTCTTTTGAGAAATGTCTGTTCATATCCTTTGCCCACTTTTGATGGGGTTGTTTGTTTTTTTCTTGTAAATTTGCTTGAGTTCTTTGTAGGTTCTGGATATTAGCCCTTTGTCAGATGAGTAGATTGCAAAAATTTTCTCCCATTCTGTAGGTTGCCTGTTCACTCTGATGGTAGTTTCTTTTGCTGTGCAGAAGCTCTTTAGTTTCATGGCTGTATACATTTGTGAAGACTTATTAAATTGTATACTTCAAATATGTACAATTGCATCTATGCCAGAAGCTCAAGGCCTACATTTATTCCCTTTTCTAATTAGCAAGAAGTGAGTCTGCTGCTCATATCATTCAAACATACATCTCAGAATTGACACCTACTAGCCTGATGAGCATGACTCATGTCATGTCTTTATACTGGAGCTAATCACACTAACTTATGAATAGAATATATGACTTACATCAATTAAGACCTATCCCAAGGGCATGAAATTAGGTTGATGCAACAAAACCACATGATCGGAAAATTCTGGGTACTGTTAAAATTGAAGAAGGGGATAGTAAATACTGGGGGGAAAACCCCTACAAAGATGCCCATTATAGATTTTGAATGGTTTAAGGTCTTTAAAATCTCATAATTCCTCATACAATTCATTTTGAGAACTATATCCTTTGGTCCAGTCAATGTGTGTTGAGTTCCTGGTCATTTGTTAGGCAATATGGTAGGCACTAGGATATAGTGGTGATAATAACAATTGATATCCTTGCATTCATGAAACTCACATTCTGGTGTGGGAGGCAGAGCATAATAAAGTACCTATACAAGTACATACTTTTAACTAGTGATAATTAGTATATTGCCTTTATACAACTGATGTAGAGGCCTAAATGAAGAAATGGAAAGATCCATATAATAGTCTTGGGGAATAGCATTCCAGGCACAGAAAACAGCAAAGCAAAAGTCGTTGTATATAAGTGAACTTAGTTGTTTGAGGAAGGGCAAGAAGACCATTGTGCTGCTGAGGAGTGAACATGGGGAAGAGTAGTCACTAAGAGGCTTGAGTGGTATTCAGGACCCTGATGAGGTTTAGCCTTAAAGGATATGAAAACAAGAGTGGATTGTATTCTAAATGTCACTAGAAGTCATTGAAGCATTTGTGCAAATATGTGGTATGATCTGATTTTACTTTATAGAAAATTTGCTCTGAATGTAGGAGGACAAGAGAGGAAGGAGAAAAACTAATTATAATGCATTTCTGTAGTCCAAAAAAGAGAGATTATGGTGGCTTAGACTAGGATGAGAGAAATGAAAGTAAGAATTAATTGGATTTGGAATATATTTTAAAGTTAAAGCAGACATGACTTCCTGATAAATATGATGTATACAAGAAAGAAAAAATCGAGGGCAACTATCAACTTTTGGCCAAGAAACTGGGTAAATTTGGTACTATTTAGTGAAACAAGAAATAACAAAGTGGGAATAGGTGAGAGGCAATCAGGAATGACGTTTTTGCCATGTTAAGTATGTGATACTGGTTAAATATCCAGTCAGAGATATTGAGTAGGCAGATGAAATAAGTCTGAAACTCAGAGTGGAAGCCAGGATACAAAAAGAAGCTGAGCAGGGAAAGGGGAAGTGGCTTTGAGCCTTAAAAAAAGAAATATTCAAGTGTAGAATACGTCCCTAGGAGAGGAATTACTGGGGAATAGAAGGTTGTAGCAGTGAACAAGAGAAACAAAATTCTGATCCGCATGCTATTTTCTAATGACAATAGCCAATTTTTTTAGGTTTATTGATGTGTAATTTGTATATAAAAATCTGCACATATTTATTGTATATAATTCAATGGATATGAACACATGCATACACCCATGAAACCATTGATGCAATCAAGTAATAAATGTATCTATCTCCTCCAGAAGTTTCCTTTTGAATACCCTCCTTTTTGCAGTAAGAACACTTGTGAGCTACTTTCTTAACAATTTTTCACTACAATATGATGTTGTTAACTATAGATATCATGTTGTACAGAAAATCTCTAGAATTCATTCATTTTCTGTCACTGAAATTTTATACTCATGTAAAAACAACACTCTATTTCCTATCCCCTAAGCCCCTGGCAACCACCATTATATTTTGTTTCTTTGAGTTTGACTATTTTAGGTATCTCATATAAGTGGAATTATGCAGTACTGGTCCTTCAGTGTCTGCTTTATTTCTTTTAGAATAATGTCCTCCAGGTTCATCTATGTTGCTTCGATGACAAGATTTTCTTCTTTATTAAGGCTCAATAATATTCCATTATTCCTTTTCTTATTTTATTTTTCTTCATAATAAGTATCTCTACTTGGCTTTATATATTTATTTTATTAATCTATTACCGACTTTTGCCATAAAATTTATACTTCAAGCTATCTGCTGGTATCCCAATGCCTAGAACTAGGCTTGGCATAGTGGTATAACTCAATACACATTCTCTGAATAAATGAATGAATGAATGAGAATTATTTCTCCATGCCTGCCAAGCTCACCTCCTGGAACACTTTAAGTCTTTCACCTGGAAGGATCTTGCCTCATTTTTTTCACAGTAGTTAATATGAGGTACGTATTAACATTCAACATTGTTGACTGGTTTCTGCATATTTGAAAAACTACTCTAGTTAGGATTAAAATTAGCTAGGAAATGCTGATACCCAACATTATCTTGAGTTGATATAATATGAATAACTAATGTACTTGACAAATTGCAAAATAGATGAAATTATTAGTTTTTCAAGTTCTGTTGTGTAGCAAGTGCAATAAATATTAGTGCTACACAACAGAAATAGGCTTAAATGTTTCTATACAGCATTTAGACTGGGCACAGTGGCACATTGCCTGGAATCAGCACTTTGGAAGACCAAGGCAGGTGGATCACCTGAGGTCAGGAGTTTGAGGTCAGCCTGGCCAACATGGTGAAACCTCTCGTCTCTACTAAAAATACAAAAATTAGCCAGGAGTGGTGGTGAGCGCCTGTAATCCCAGCTACTTGGGAGGCTGAGGCAGGAGAATCGCTTGAACCCAGAAGGTGGAGGTTGCAATGAGCCGAGATCGTGCCACTGCACTCCAGCCTGGGGGGAACAGAGTGAGACTCCGTCTCAAAAAAAAAAAAAAAAAAGAGAAAAGAAAAAGAAAAAAATAAAAAGAAAAAGAAATAGTGTTTCTGTACAGCATTTTATTTTGAGCAAATTGACTTTCAAAGACTTAAATAAGTCTCTCAAAATCATAGCACTAGTACATGACAGAGCTAGAATCCTAATTTCTCAGTTCATGGCTCCAGATTTCATGCTCATATGTCTCCTTCTCATTCTCATAGTTTCTTTTTCCCTAGCCACATGCTTCCTATCTTTTGCCTCTGTCCTTCCCCTATCCTTTGTTCTCCAATCTATGCCACATCCTGATATGTGTGCTATTAGTCACACTTTAGCTGATCTCTTCACCTTCATCAAACTTTACCCTTTTATTGGCTTATTATTACACTTACGCACGACAAGGGTAAATGACCACTACTGCTTAATGCAGTAACTTCACATCACAAAATTAAGATGCTGTTAACAGAAACCTTTGGTTACCTAATGAGATGAAAAATCACTGTGAATATTGTAAATACTGGAGCCAGACCAGGGAAAGAGTATTATGGTGTGTTTAGGACTTTCTGAAGACACAGTACACACATTCACCATGGCAACTGCTAACTGTGCCACCTTCAAGAATAAGCCATGGCTATACATATACATACATGTTGACTAATAATACTGCTTTTACAGTATTCACAAAGAGTGTGAAATGATGAGATTTCCTTTCACTCACTCTTGCTTTGTACTCCACTGATAGCTACATTTTTACTTTAAGCTAGGGAACACTGGTAATAAATATAAGGGGTGATCATTAGTAGTAAGATTATTATTTTTGTTGATTTTCATCTCTAAATGGTGTGAGGTAAATTAAACATGTAATTTTTTCATGTGTCTGTTGGCTGTATGAATGTCTTCTTTTGAGAAATGTCTGTTCATATCCTTTGCCCAGTTTTTGGTGGGGTTGTTTTTTCCTTGTAAATTTGTTTGAGTTCTTTGTAGATTCTGGATATTAGCCCTTTGTCAGATGAGTAGATTGCAAAAATTTTCTCCCATTCTGTAGGTTGCCTGTTCACTCTGATGGTAGTTTCTTTTGCTGTGCAGAAGCTCTTTAGTTTAAATAGATCCCATTTGTCAATTTTGGCTTTTCCTGCTGTTGCTTTTGGAGTTTTAGACATGAAGTCCTTGCCCATGCCTATGTCCTGAATGGTACTACCTAGGTTTTCTTCTAGGGTTTTTATGGTATTAGGTCTCACATTTAAGTCTCTAATCCATCTTGAATTAATCTTCATATAAGGAATAAGGAAAGGATCCAGTTTCAGCTTTCTACTTATAGCTAGCCAATTTTCCCAGCACCATTTATTAAATAGGGAATCCCTTCCCCATTTCTTGTTTCTCTCAGGTTTGTCAAAGATCAGATGGCTGTAGATGTGTGGTATTATTTCTGAGGACTCTGTTCTATTCCATTGGTCTGTAGCTCTGTTTTGGTACCAGTACCATGCTGTTTTGGTTACTGTAGCCTTGTAGTATAGTTTGAAGTCAGGTAGCGTGACACCTCCAGCTTTGTCCTTTTGACTTAGGATTGTCTTGGCAATGCGGGCTCTTTTTTGGTTCCATATGAACTTTAAAGCCATTTTTTCCAATTCTGTGAAGAAACTCATTGGTAGCTTGACGGGGATGGCGTTGAATCTATAAATAACCTTGGGCAGTATGGCCATTTTCATGATATTGATTCTTCCTATCCATGAGCATGGTATGTTCTTCCATTTGTTTGTGTCCTCTTTGATTTCACTGAGCAGTGGTTTGTAGTTCTCCTTGAAGAGGTCCTTGACATCCCTTGTAAGTTGGATTCCTAGGTATCTGATTCTCTTTGAAGCAATTGTGAATGGAAGTTCATTCATGATTTCGCTCTCTGTTACTGGTGTATAAGAATGCTTGTGATTTTTGCACATTCATTTTGTATCCTGAGACTTTGCCGAAGTTGCTTATCAGCTTAAGGAGATTTTGGGCTGAGACAATGGGGTTTTCTAAATATACAATCATGTCATCTGCAAACAGGGACAATTTGACTTCTTCTTTTCCTAACTGAATACCCTTGATTTCTTTCTCTTGCCTGATTGCCCTAGCCAGAACTTCCAACACTATGTTGAATAGGAGTGGTGAGAGAGGGCATCCCTGTCTTGTGCCAGTTTTCAAAGGGAATTTTTCCAGTTTTTGCCCATTCAGTATGATATTGGCTGTGGGTTGTCATAAATAGCTCTTATTATTTTGAGGTATGTTCCATCAATACGGAATTTATTGAGCATTTTTAGCATGAAGGGCTGTTGAATTTTGTCAAAAGCCTTTTCTGCATCTATTGAGATAATCATGTGGCTCTTGTCTTTGGTTCTGTTTATATGCTGGATTACGTTTATTGATTTGCGAATGTTGAACCAGCCTTGCATCCCAGGGATGACACTCGTCATCAGAGAAATGCAAATCAAAACCACAATGAGGTACCATCTCACACCAGTTAGAATGGCAATCATTAAAAAGTCAGGAAACAACAGGTGTTGGAGAGGATGTGGAGAAATAGGAACACTTTTACACTGTAAACTAGTTCACAGTGGGATTGTAAACTAGTTCAACCATTATGGAAAACAGTATGATGATTCCTCAAGGATCTAGAACTAGATGTACCATATGACCCAGCCATCCCAATACTGGGTATATACCCAAAGGATTATAAATCATGCTGCTATAAAGACACATGCACACGTATGTTTATTGCGGCACTATTCACAATAGCAAAGACTTGGAATCAACCCGAAAGTCCATCAGTGACAGAGTGGATTAAGAAAATGTGGCACATATACATCATGGAATACTATGCAGCCATAAAAAAGGATGAGTTTGCGTCCTTTGTAGGGACATGGATGCAGCTGGAAACCATCATTCTTAGCAAACTATCACAAGAACAGAAAGCCAAACACCACATGTTCTCACTCATAGGTGGGAACTGAACAATGAGATCACTTGGACTCGGGAAGGGGAACATCACACACTGGAGCCTATCATGGGGAGGGGGGAGGGGGGAGGGATTGCATTGGGAGTTATACATGATATAAATGATGAATTGATGGGTGCTGACGAGTTGATGGGTGCAGCACACCAACATGGCACAAGTATACATATGTAACAAACCTGCACGTTATGCACATGTACCCTAGAACTTAAGTATAATAAAAAATAAATAAATAAATAAAAAATAACAGTAATAATAATAAAAAATTAAATATGTAAAATTTAAACCAAACTAATTACTTAGGCACACCATCTGAACATATAATAAACATATATTGAACAGCTTCTATGTACAAAGTTTTATTTTTGGCAGTGTGAGAGATAAAAAACGAATATTACACAATTCTAGCTCTCAAAAATTTTCATAGTCTTCTGGAGAAGATAGAAATGTACTTATTCATAATTCATTCACCATTGAAATTTTTCCATTTTTAAGTAATTCTTTCCTTTATATCTATATCTTTCCTACTATTCTCTATATACCATGATTAGGCATTGTGGTAGGATTTGTTCATCATTTAATCTGGGTAAAGCAACAAATGCATGTTATTCTAAGTGCTATCTCTGCCACTAAGAGTCACTTTTTCATGTCTTTGCAAACAGGAAGTTCAAAGTAAATTAAACCCATGGTACATACTTATAAGTCTGCTGTAACCCAAACATAGCTATATGTGTTTTCCATTCTACTTATGGCAGATATAGTATCATAGGCATTTAGCAGAAGAAATAGATTGCATAGGTCATTCTGTACTCATTTTGCACATCTATAACCTCAGCAATAAATAGCTCTTGTTAACATACATGGAACTATATAGGTTAAATAGTCCCACCTGAAATTGTAGCCTCGAGAGAGACAATTATGCTTCCTGGTTCCTAGGCTAAATGGAGAACAAGAAAACAAGAAAATGCAAAGACCTCTTTATATTTAAATAGTACAATCCCTTTATTAAATATGTACTATATCCAGAACCAATGGTATCCACTTTTCAAATTTAAAAAAAAACTAAAGTAGATTTTTTAAAATCAAACTTTACTAACACACAAAAATCACAGTATAATATTTTTTAAAGAATTCTTGAATAAAAGCTGTCGCGTTTCTCAGGATTTTTTTTCTTTATATATGTACATCTTGCTCAAAAAGCTTGAGAGATTTTGGAAATTTCAAAGATTGAAGAGGTTTAATTTTGTCAATTCCACATTTTTAATTTAACAAATACATCTGCATTCAATGTTTTTGAAAGCATTCTATGGTAATCAGCACTTACAAGCTAATCTGATTATGTAGTTTAGCTCACTGTTGCTGTAATACTTCATTTTTTTTCAGTGCAATGGTTACATTCAGTGCAATTTCTTCCCCTGTCAATAATGGAGGATGTTATTGAATATTATTGACTTAAAATATGTAACTATTGTTATAACTATTGCATACCATATTTGAATATTCTTTTAAGTAACTTTTCAAAAGGCCACAACATGCTGACTTCTAAAAGATTAGTACATAATGTTGTTTTAATTGGAAAATATCTCCAAACCAGAAAGTTATTTTATTTCATTTACTATGATTTTTCTGCAATTAAAATAGAATACGATTTACAAAATCATAATGATCCAAATATGTCCCCTTACAGGAGTTCGAGACCAGCTTGGGCGACATAATGAGAACCTCTCTATATAAAAAATTTAAAAATTAGCTGGGCTTGGCGGCATGTGCCTGTGGTTCCAGCTACTCAAGCGGCTGAGGTGGGAGGGTTGCTTGAGCCCAGGAGCTCAAGGCTGAAGTGAGCCGTATTGACTCCAGCCTGGGTGACAGAAAAAGAGGTTGTCTCCAAAAAAAAAAAAAAAAGCTCTCTCTATAATATTATTTATTAAAATGCTAAATGCTAACTTCCATTATAGGTCAAGCATGGTTTAGTTGCACTATTTCATTTGTTTATCACTGAAATCTATGGATATCTTTTGAAATGTTTGGAGAAATCATGTGCTGTGTTTAATTATTCAGTATTCTTGTATTGTTAGTGAATCTAGACCACTGGACAACTTTAACTTCATATGATGTTAGTGTTGACATTATACAAGTGGTAATCATTTCATATGTGGATTAAGACATATGCAACATGTTTGAGAAGACAAAAGCTGAAATATAGTCACTTGCTATCTGGAAAAAACTGCAAAGCAGTGACAATCAAAGAGAAATAAGATGATAGAAGTAGAAAATTTGATTTGAGTTTACAATGTGATAAAAATAATAGAAAGGTTAGTACTCCCTTCACAGTTTAATACAAGAAGTGTCTGTTCAAAAGGATTAGGCCATGATTTCATCAAGCAATGAATGTGATATGCTTCCAGCACAATAGAATGCAGTGGAAGGAATGCTGAAAGCATTTCATCTGTCAAATAAGTCCTTGAACAATTAAATCAGATGTTAGTCTCCCAGTTATGAAAGTGTGTTGATGATGAGAAGTGGTGAATATATGAAGTTGTCGATTTTTTTAAATGTATAATTTATTGGAGCTCTGCTGTCAGGCAACCCTCTATAATATGGTGTTTATGTGAATTGGGGCACATATTGAAACTTTTACTAAGAATATTTAGTTACCAGAATTATCAACAAGAAAAACTTATTGCTCATTAATTGCCTTTATGTAGCCAAAATATTTGTAAGAGTGGAGATTTTGGGGAAAAAAAAATCATAGTTGCCCTCTAATTACATAATCTCAATAAGTTGAATTACATTTTATAGACTGTTTACTTCTCTTGATAATTCTGTCAGGGATGTGTAATATAATATATAAATTTACCTAAAGAAGCTATTTTTATCATTATGCTGTACATTGGGTAACAAAAGTTCTTAACTATGCTTTATAGTAAGAAGCAGTCTTCATTTATGTTGTATATGCAGGGAATAAATCTAGTTCTCATTATTTCAGAAAGCATAAGCGTTCCATTTTCGTTCTCTAAGAACACAGTAAGATATCAAGAAAGAAGATAGACTGTTGACACGTTTGCTTTCAGATTAATCATTAATTCTGAGTTCATTTGATAGCTAAGAAAATTAAATCATCAAAATGTCCACATTGAACTCTTCTATCCAGTCCGAAGTGCTGCCTATAGCAGATCTGCAAATGTCTCAATCTCTCTATTAAGAGAAATGGGTTTTAGGGGCACAATTTGGGATGATAGGCATTTATTAATCATATACTCTAGTTAATATACTAATTAATATGTTATCTACATAGGGATTACCAAATATATTAAAATAGATTACAGTAAAGTAAATAATATTAAAATGTCTGCAACTACATTTTGCTGCTTCTATATTTATTTTATTTAATTCTCTCAATGACCCCCTTGGGTAATTATTAGTATCCCAATTTAAAGATCAGGAATTTGAGGCTTAGAAAGGCTAAATAAATTTCCTACAGCCACACTGCTACTATCTTAGCCAGAAATTAAAGGATATCCAAACTGACCTATGCTTCATCTGTGGTCTTCTACATAAAAACTAAATATAAGCAATCCATTTTAACCTTTCCTTCATAATCCTCACGATGTCAATCATCCTTAGGCAATCAGTGTATATATATTGTCCTGTAACAGAGTTTTAGGTAGCCCTATGCTCTTCTGGGTTCAAGTTTTATGTGTTTCAGTGGGATTCCAGATACGGCTTTTTGAAATTTTTTCTTCAAAAGAAATTAATGATTTCTAATTTTTCTTTATATTTTTGAAATTTCCATTACTTTAATTATTTTGAATAAAGAAGTTTAGGGGTCAATTTATGAAAGGACTTGGCAATTCAATACAAACATATGTGGTATAATTGTTTAACATAAACCCAGTTTCCTTGTGGCTGAAATTTTCTGCCTTGAAACTCTTTATGGCCAGGGTTTCTCAATGTCGACACTACTGACGTTTTATACTGCTTAATTCTCTGTTTTGTGGGGGAAGTTATACGTATTTTAAGATCTTTAGCAGAATCTTTGGCCTCTACCCAGTAGACGCCAGTAGCATCTCCTCTTCCCCAGTCATGACAACTAAACATACTTCTTCCAGAAATTGACAAAATAAATGTCCCCTCAGTGGCAAAAGCATCTTCTATTTAGAACCAAGGTTTTTGATGATATCACCAAAGAATAAAGGACCAAGTAAGAATCCTTCAGTGCAGTTTTATGTAATTCAGAAAGAAGGCAGAATCATGGACATTGCTTTTCTAACCAACTAGAAGATTTTAGAGTTGCCTAATAAATGAAGAAATTTTATGAATATGTAATTATAGGCATAGTTTATTTTATCAATTTTTGTTAAAATTCAGCAAATGTTGTTAAATACATTTATATAAATGGTAAAAGCTTGCAAGATAGGAGGAAATCACCATGTATTTTGGTGTTTCAAAAATGATCACTATTATAAATAATATACTCAGTTGTGGCTGTTTTTCCCCACCTTGTGCTCCTATGGGTTGGATTATATGCTTGGCCTAAAAAGCTATTTTCTCACTAGATTAAATATTGTAAAATAAAAATAAAATATGTAAATATAAAATGCCCCAAAGCAAAAAATTAATTTTCAACACAGATGGGTTTCAGGAAGTTTAATGCCAAAGATTTAAAAAATCTTGTGCCAAGGGGAATTTTGTTTGCAACTGAAAGCAAATGTTTCCTGTGTTACCCTCACAGAAAGATGAGCTTCATTCCCAAAGCAACTATTTGAAGGGTCATCTGAAATAAAGTGAAAAGCATTGTATCTCCAATTCCTTTTAGCCCCAACAGTATCATTAACTCAATCTGTCCTGCCCCTCAGAATTGAAAGAAAGAATGGTAGGTAGCGAGGTGGGTAAAATGTTTTATGATATGATTTTTCCAAGACAGAAATTAATCAGAAAAGGATAATTCTGAAGCTTTTATTCAGTGACAATCTGACATGAAATCAATGGGAGTTGAATCTGAATAAGGAGTTGCTCAATTCCCTTTCCATATGGTGAACTGATATCAATGAAATTTTCCACAGTTAGCCAAGAAAACCTTCCGGTTATCATCCAAGGATGCATTTCTGCACAGGCTCCCTCCGTCAATAAGTAAATTTTGCAGTGATGGAGAGGTCAGGTTACCTAGTAAATAATGTATCTAGTCATTTCCTTCAAAGAACGTATAGTCTAAAAATGGTAGTTAGGGAAGAGACAAAAGGAACTATTAGAAATACATAATTATACTTTCTTGCCTGAACATACAATATGCACCCAATCAATGTTAAATCAATATTGAATTAAACTGAAAGACGCTGCATGAGTTCAAAAGTAGATTCAATTGTTCTAGGATGACTTATACCCTCACACAAAGAAAAGTGGAAAATGATACAAATTCTTAAAATTCTCTTAAAAATGTTTCAGGAAATTTAAAAAAAAAATCCATTTGATTATTTAAAATGTGTGACTTGGACTACCAGCTGAAATGTCAAGAGGGGTGAGCTAAGAAAGCTCACCATACATCCCAGAATTTCTGCAATAGCCCATTATCTCCATAAATTCACTTGAATTTGTCCCAGTTTAAAGCACTCTCAAAATAAGCAAAAATACATTCTTAAATGCAAATTCCAAGACATACATCTAGTTGTGGCTTTGCCGGTAGTTCAAATGATTCTCTGTGTAAATGTTCCTCTATAGCTTAGCTTGTAATTAGACTTAGACAAGTTTTGGGGTAGCTATTTATTTATGAATATTCAACAGCTCCACTGTGGTAAAATAGATAATCTGGAACATTCACCTTCAAATGAGAATATATAAAAGGAGATAGTTTATGGCTGAATTCACAGGCCCAGAGTATGTTTTGTAAGAAGTTATTCTGATGGCTATGGTTTCTTCTGCTTAGTAAAAGAACAATATCTTTGCAGTTTGAATGATCCCAGTATGTTTAAGCCACCATATCCCTAGTCAAAATAAAGATTTATTATTTTGTATTACGTGGTCCCAAAATTTATGTCTAATGATAATGATATTTAGCACTGAAATTATTATGCATGCATACTTATTTGTATAAACTAGATAAGAGAGTGTTATATGTTATGGCATAATATACTCATTTAATTTAGCTGGACATTATTTCAAACATAACAAATTACTCCTAATAAGTTTTGGTCAACTCAAAGGAAAAAGCTAACCTTGTAGGTATACCTCAAAGAACTTCTCTCTAGAGAGAACACCACCATACAAATGAATGACAAGGGACACTAAGCAATATAAAATTATTAAATGATAAAATCTACTTATTATTGAAAGCATATTTAAAATGTTGTTAAAATATTCACATTGTTAACTGCAACCTTTTAAAAAATAATACACATATTACATATTATCTCCAGAGAACATAATCATGGAAATTTACATTTATAGTGATATAAGGAAGGGGTTTAATAAACCATAATTATATTATTCAGTTTATGCTGATCCTGCAAATGTTTACTTTTTGACTTAAATTTAAGATTTATGTTAAAAATGCATTTAATAAATTCTGCACTGTCTACCATGGTAGCCACTGGTTATATGCAGCTATTTATATTTAAATTACATTAATCAAAGATTATTAAAATTTTAAATTTAGTTTCTGCATCACACTAGTCACATTTCAAGTGCTCAATAACCAGAAATCCATCATCATAGACAGTTCTATTGTGCAATACTGCTGTGTATATTAATAATATAGATAGTGATAAAAGACATATGCATATATTTGAAAGTTTTGAGAACTTCGAGAGAATTTACATTTTCCCACTTGCAGAATTCGACTTTCACAGAAAAGATGCTTTTAAACACCGAAGATCAGTCTTATCTGATTATACCACACTTCTACCAGTAATTCTAATTAGGACCAGAAAATGTTAAATTAAGACTTTTCTACTTCATACATTTTGTAAAATAGCTTTCCTAAGTTCATTGACCAGCTATTCATCAAACTAATGACGTGGCTGAAGAGTACAAAAAGAAAATAATTATATATAATTTTTCTGATTGCCTAATCATCATCATTATTGTTTACTTAGTTTTAATTTCATTTAAAAATTTAGGAGTGAGGATGGTGGATCATCAGTGAGGATTCTCCAGAGAACCTGAGCCAATAGATTAGATATAGATATAGATATTTATATTTATATGTTTATATCAGATATTTGTTTATATCCATATCTACATTTATACTTGCACCTATATTTGTATCTATATATATTAATATCCATCTATAGATAAAATTTATTTTTAAGTGATTATTGCACTCAATTTGGGGAGCATCAGAGTATGAAAGCTGTAACAAGTTCAACAGGTTAGAAACTTAGGCAGGAGTAGATTTTGCAGTCTTTAGGCAGATTTTCTTCCTCTCTAAAAAAGCTGAGTTTTTGCCCTTAAGGCCTTCAACCACTGGGTAAGGCCTACCCACATTATCAAGGGTGATCTTCTTTACTTAAACCCAATGGATTGTAGGTGTTAGTAAATCTACAAAATGCTGTCACAGCAACACCTAGATTAGTGCTTAATTAAATAACAACACCTGCCCAAGTTCACACATAAAATTAACCATCACAGATGATAAAGAAATAATCTGCATTTGCTGAAATGGGACTGGGATAGGAGGGAGGGCTCTTCCCATGATCAAAATGTGTCCATTTCCTCCAGAGTTTCCATCTACCACTTTAGACATGGGTGGAAGACTAAACAACCCATATTATGACAATGATATAGACAAGAGTTTCTTCATCAATGTGATTAAATAAGTAAATTGTAAGGGCCTCCCTTCTTTGGACAAGTGGATTGGAGAATGATCAGCAGTCTCCTGCCTTTACCCTAGGGCTGTTTCCAATAGAGTGGTAAGTTTTGATTTATTATCCTTTGTCAAAACTCATTGAAAATAATAGTACATACCTGTGTCCTGCCCTCACTCCTTCCAGCTTGATACTTGATTCCTATGATAATTAACCTTCTTTTTCTCAGCTTCCTTTCTTTTTCTCCATTGTCCTAACTTGGATTTGTTTCAAGAGTTTAACTATATATCTACATTATGAATAAAATATTTTAAGAGTTTGTCCAAAATAAATATTTTAGATTAAAGATTAGCATTTTGCATATTTAAAACTACTCCAAATTAAGACAAAATATTTGGAAAATATTATGATAACAATTCATGCTGGATATGCTTTAAACTCAGAGCTCAAGAGTATACATTATATATTTCTCTTTGGCATTCATTTAGTATTTATTTCTGGTTGTAGAATAAAGCAAGAGAGAAGCTGAACATTCTTGCACAATTAAATCTCAAATCAAACATACATGGCCTTTCCCCCCAAAAGCTTTGTGTGACATGCCTCTGAATGCAAATGTGATAATGTTAAATAATGTACTTTGTGATAAGATTCTATAGTAATATGAAGAATCATACATCCACAGGATTCTAGATTACATGCTTTGAAAATTCCAAATAAGAATGTTCAAATTTATAACTCAGCACAGCCATTGCATTATAAAATAAAAGATGGATAGTGAATAAATACAAGGTTGTAATCAGTCACTGAGAAGGCTCTTGCTGACATCATAAAACATGGAGAAATAGCTTGAACAGCTTTCGTATGATGGGAGACTCCCAAGAGTGATTTACAGTCACTTACTTTATCAATTGTTGCACTTGATGTATCAAAGAAGTGTTTTTTACCCTTTCCAATAGCCTTCTCTGACAATTTTTTTTTTTTTTTTACCTAAAGGGAAGTGAGGGGATTTCGATGAAAATTCACTTCAAAGCTGTTTATCATGAGATGATAGTGTTTATTTATTCAGCAAATATTTGTCAAGGACCCAAGGACCCTGCTAGATGCTAGAGATACAGAGATAAGTGCCACAGAGTCCTGCCCTCAAGGAGTTTACAGTGCTTTGAGTGCAGTTGTCATTACTTTGTATCAAAGTACCACTTAGAAGGAATTTACAGCAGCCATCCAATCTGATCCCTGTATAACCATAACTAAAACATTCTGGATAGGTTTTTTAAATGAACTTTTTATTTCAGAATAATTTTAGATTTATAGAAGTTTAAAAGTTAGTACAGAGAGATATTTGTCAACTTGATTGGGCCACAGGGTGCCTAGACATTTGGTCAAACATTCTGTATGTGTTTGTGAAGTTATTTCTGGATGCGATTGACATTGAAATCAGTAGACTGCATAAGGCAAATTGCCCTCCATAATATCACTTAGCCCCATTCAATCAGTTGAAGTCTTGAACAAAAAAAAGGCTGGAGCAACCTGACCAACATGACGAAATCCTGTCTCTACTAAAAATACAAAAATTAGTTGGGCATGGTGGTGGGTGCCTGTATCCCAGCTACTCGGGAGGCTGAGGCAGGAGAATCACTTGAACCCAGGAGGTGGAGGTTTCAGTGAGGCAAGATGGTGCCATTGCACTCCAGCCTGGGCAACAGAGTGAGCCTCTGTCTCAAAAAAAAAAAAAAAAAAGGAAAAAAATGCCAACACTCCCTCCAGTAGGGGGAAATTTCCTCCTGCCTGCCTGGATGCATTCACCTAGGGCATTGTTTTGTTTTCCTTGCCTTCAGATTCCCAGTGAAACTATACCACTGACTTTCCTGAGTATCCAGTTTGCCAATTACAGATCTTGGTAATAGCCTCCACAGTTGTGTGAGTGTGTATGTGTACTTTTTACATATAGATATAGATATAATTTATATTTAGAAATATGTATTATTATTATAATATGTAATAAATATAATATATGTGATATATGTATAAATTATATATAATATATGTAATATGTGTAATATAATTTATACAAATATTACATATATTACATAAATTATATATAGTTATATATAATTTATATCCATACATATATAATTTATATACATGTTATATATTGTTTATATGTAAAAAATATTATAGTATTAAATGATATTAAGAATATATTATTAATATATCATAATATATAATATACCATAATATTAAGCAATATTAATAATAAATAATATTGATTATGTGTATATAAACAATATGTAATATATAATATTATATGTAATATATAAAATATATGATATATATATATATATATATCCTACTGATTCTGTTTATTTGGAGAACCCTAATTAATATAAGTGTACCCATATATCCCTCATCCAGTTTCATTTTCTCATAGTGTTACCATTACTATGATTCATCTGTAAAAACTAAAAAAAAAAACTGAGCTACATTGTTACTAACTAATCTACAGACTTTATTTGAATTTTGAATTTCACTAGTTTTCCCTTTAAGTTCTTTCTGTCTTCCAGGATCCTATAAAGGATACCACATTGCATTAATTTCGTTGTTGCTATGGTTTGAATGATGGTGTCCCCTCAAAACTTCATGTTAAAGCTTAATTCCCAATGCAACAGTAATAGAAGTGTGGCCTTTGGTGGTGATTAAGTCATAAGAGCTCTGCCCTAATGTATGGGATTAGCACCCTTTAAAAGGTCTCAAGGGTGAAATGAGTGTCCTTTGCCTTTCCACTCTTTCTGCCACATGAGAATGCAGGAGCAAGGAACCATCATGGAAGCACAGAATCACTGTCAATAGTTATTCTGAGATGCCTTAATCTCAGATTTCCCAGCCTCTGGAACTGTGAGAAATACATTTCTATGGTTTATAAATTACCCAGTTTCAGGTATTTTGTTACAACAGTACAAATAGACTAAGACAATTGCCATATCTCCTTAATATCCTCTGGCCTGTGATACTTTGTTAGTCTTTTCTTGTTTTTCCTGACATTGACTGTTTTGAAGAGAACTGGTCACCGATTTGAAGAATATATCTTAATTTGGGCTTTCTGATGCTTTTCTCATAATTAGACTAGAATTATGAATTTGAGAGAAGAATACTACAAAGGTTCAGTGCCCTTCTCATGGCATCATATCAAGACGTGCATATTCCTATGACATCAATAATTACATTAACCTTGATCACTTTTTTAAGGTAGTATTTTTCAGGTTTCTGAATTATAAGGTTAGCATTTCTCACTTTCCATAATCGATTCTTATGAAGTGAGTTACTATGTCTAGTTCACACAGAGTGATGAGAAAAGGTAAATTCCACCACCTGAAAGAAAATGTATTTACAAATATTTTGGGGAGTCTTTATAAATGACATGGTTAAGATAGGCTCATCCCTCAGTTGAAGAGATTTCATCAAGAGACTGAATATGTGATGCTGACACGTGAAGAATCTAAATAAAAATCTGTCTATTCATGTTTGCATATATTTCAGGTCATGTTCATGGTGACACATCTGAGGTTTATGCATAGTAAACCATTAAAGGTTTCTTTTTCTTCATTAGGAGCTGTTTAATGTTCCTCAGACTCTTCAAAGATAAGAAAGAGAAATGTACACTAAAATTTAACTCCTGTTTTTTGGCAGTTAATTTCAAGGGTGAGATCAGTCCCTTTCATCTCAATATTTATTTGAAGTATGGATCTCCCATCCTTGACAATGGAAACTAGTAAGAAATCTCACAAATGCCTAACACGTTATGAAAGTTATTAAAAGTCTTAAGTGTTAAAGTCTAGCTATTTGAAAACATTATGTTGTTTTTAAAAGAAACATTTCTCATTGTTGTCATCCCTGGATTCTGTTTCTTTATAGATTTCATTATAACTCCTTGCCCAATTCCTATTGTGGTTGACCAAATCCTATGTTCCCCTATGTTGTATTGAGCAACTAATTTTTTCTCTTGAAATGAATAAATCATATATACACTTGAAATTTATGATTTTGTCACCAACCCACAAAACGCATTTTGTCTTCTAACTCTAGCTTTTGAAAAGTCAGTCACATTGCTGAACACCATTAACTACATAATAAAGGTGAAGAATAAACAATGAATCCTATATTAATAATAATACATTTTATATTGCATTATAGTCTATAGAAGGTTTTTAAATGCGATCATCTGGTCTACCCCCAAAATCTCAGAAGGAAAACATAGATGAAAATCATGATTTTAAAATGAAAAAACATAAGTCTCATAGAATATAAGTGTTAACAATTACTGGCCGTGAAAATTAGGGCCATATTTAAAACCGAAGTTTTCTGAATATGTGTCAATCAGATTAAGTTTACATTGTGTACCAGCATTCCATGACCTTAACACATCAAAATTTTATTTCTCACTCACACCAAGTCCACTCTAAGTTTGGGTGTGTCTCCTGGACTTTTGGCCATTTCATCATTCAGTATTCTGGAATACTGGTTGAGTCTTGTTTCCTCACCCCCAATATAATAACATAATCTTCCATAATTACCATGGCAAGGAAAGAGAGAATAGAGAATTTCACATCAACCCTTAAATGCTACTACAGAGAAGTGGCACACAGGACTTCTGCTGGTTTTAATAGAGAAGTCACATTATGTACCATATCTAAATTCAAGGATGCATATGCCCACAAGGAGAAGATAATCAGATTCTGGTGAACATACTTGTTTGGTTTTCTTCTGCAAGACCATGCTTCCACAGCTCAGAATGTTTATGAGTAGGGTCATTAATGACTTGCCAATTAATGAAGTACCCTTTTAGCCCTATAGTCTAAACAATTATATAACTCTAAGAAACGTTAATCTAGGTAACTTAAAAGATTCTCAAAGAGGCACTATAACCTGATAGTCAAGAACCTGAACTTTGAAGTCAGGACAACATTGGTTCAGACTCAGCTCTGCTACTTACTAGTCTTGTGACCTGGGGCAACATATTTAACATCTTGGAATAAAGAGGAGATAAAAATACTATCTATCTCACAGATTTCTTGTGAGCATCGGGAAAGATAATGCATCAAAGTACAGTGTATTTTCAAAAAGTTAGGGGATTTTGGACATTCTCAACACAAAGAAATGATGAATATTTGAGGTGATGTATATGTTAATTACACACTGATTCAATCACTACACATTGTATACAAGTATCAAAATATCACTCTGTACGCCATAAATATATACAATTATTATATGCCAGTTTTTAAAAGTATAGAATTTGACACATACTAAGCCCTCAATCAATGTGTGCAACTTTTATTACACTGTGGCCCACGGTAATTATAACAATCATAGGTCCCAGGTTTCCATAAACAATCCCAATATAGTCTTAACTTCACTTACCCTATGTATATTTACAAGCATACCTCATTTTATTGTACATCACTTTATTGCTCTTTGCAGATACTGCATTTTTGACAAACTGAAGATTTGTGCAATGTTGCATCAAGCAATCTGTGGGCACCATTTTTGCAACAGCACACACTCACTTCATGTCTCTGTCACACTTTGGTAATTCCCTCAATGTTTCAAACATTTTCATTATTATTATAACTTATAGTGATCTGTGATCAGTGACCTTTGATGTTACTATTGTAATTGTTTCAGGGCAAGACAAACCACACCCATATAAAAGAGCTAACATATTTGATAAATACTGTGTGTTCTGACTGCTACACTGACTAGATGTTTCCCCATCTCTCTCTTTCACCTCAGGTCTCCTTATTCCTTAAGACTAAGCAATATTGAAATTCAGTCAATTAATAACTCTGCAATGGCCTCTAAGTGTTCAAGTGAAAGGAAAAGTCACACATCTCTCACTTCAAATCAAAAGCTAGAAGTAATTAAGCTTAGTGAAGAAGGCATGTCAAAAGCTAAGGCTCTTAACAAAAAACAGCTAGCCAAGTTGTGAATAGGAAGGAAAAGTTCCTGAATAAAATTTAAAATGCTACTCCTGTGAACACACAAATGATAAGAAAATGAAACAGCCTCATTATTGATATGGAGAATGTTTTTGTCATCTGGATAAAAGACCAAACCAGCTGCAACGTTCCCTTAAGCCAAAGCCTTACCCAGAGCAAATTTAACCTAACTCTGTTAAATTCTTTGAAGGTAGGGAGAGATGAGGAAGCTGCAGAAGAAAAGTTTGAAGTTAGCAGTGGTTGTTTTATGAGGTTTAAGGAAAGAAGCCATTTCCATAACATAAAAGTACAAGGTGAAACAGCAAGTGCTAATGTAGAAACTGCAAGTTTTTCAGAAGATCCAGCTAAGATCACTGACAAAGGTGGCTACACTAAACAGATTTTCAATGTAGACAAAACTGTCTTCCATTAGAAGATGTCATCTAGGACTTTCATAACTATAGAGGAGAAGTCAATGTCTGGTTTCAAAGCTCCAAAGGAGAGGCTGACTCTCTTTGAGGGGCTAATGCAGCTGCTGTCTCTAAGTTAAAGTCAAGGCTCATTTACCATTCTGAAAATCCCAGGGGTCTTAAGATTTATGCTAAATCTACTCTTCCTGTGCTCTATAAATGGAAAAACAAAGCCTTGATGACAGCACATCTGTTTATAGCATGTTTTACCGAATATTTAAGTCCACTGTTGATACCTACTTCTCAGAAAAAAAAGATTCCTTTCAAAATATTACTGCTTCTTTATTGGGGGAACCAGCCCCCAATATTTCAACATAGGTTCTTTTCTATTTTCCCTAAGTGACAGCTGGTCTGAGAAATAAATGAAAGAGTACAAAGAGAGAAATTTTACAGCTGGATCTCCGGGGTTGACATCACATATTGGTAGGACCATCATGACAACCCCAAGCTGCAAAACCAGCAAGTTTTTATTAGGGATTTTAAAAGTGGAGGGGGTGTATGAACAGGGAGTAGGTCACAAGGATCGCATGCTTCAAAGGGCAATAAAGATCACAAGGCAAGGCAAAATTAGAATTACTGATGAGGGTCTATGTCCTGCTGTGCACACATTGTCTTGATAAACATCTTAACAGGAAACAGGGTTCGAGAGCAGAGAACTGGTCTGACTAGAATTCACCAGGCTGGAATTTCCCAATCCTAATAAGCCTGAGGGTACTACAGGAGACCAGGGCATATTTCAGTCCTTATCTCAACTGCATAAGACAGACACTCCTGGAGCGGCCATTCATAGATCTCCCCCCAGGAATGCATTCCTTCCCCAGGGTTACTCCTTGTTGGGAAAAGAATTCAGTGGTATTTCTCCTACTCACACATCCATTTATAGGCTTTCTGAAAGAAGAAAAATATGGTTCTCTTCTGCCTGACTCTGCAGGCAGTCAGTCCTTACGGTTATCTTCCCTTCTTCTCTGAAAATCACTGTTATTCTGTTCTTTTTCAGGGTGCACTGAGTTCATATTGTTCAAGCATACATGTTTTACAATCAGATTGCATATTGTTCAAACACACATGTAGTGGTCCTGAGGTGATGTACATTCTCAGTTTATGAAGATAACAGGATTAAGAGATTAAGGTAAAGACAGGCATAAGAAATTATAAGAGTATTAATTTGGGGGAACTGATAAATGTCCATGAAATCTTCACAATTTATGTTCTTCTGCCTCAGCTCCAGCCGGTCCCTCCGTTTGGGATCCCTGACTTCCTGCAGCACTCCTTGACAATGTGCCTTGTTATCCAAGAGTACTGATGGAGAAGTACAAGGAGATTAATGTTGTTTTCATGCCCACTGACACAACATGCATTTTGCAGCCCACAGATCAAGAAGTAATTCCAACTTTCAACCTTATTATTTAAGAAATACATATCATAAGGCTGTAGCTTCCATGGATAGCGATTCCTCTGATGAATCTCAGAAAACTCCATTGAAAATCTGGAAAACATTCACAATTCTAGATTCTGTGCATTAAGACCATGGATAATTCATGAGAGGAGGTCAAAATATCAACATTCACAGAAGTTTGGAAGATGTGAATTCCAACCCTCATGAATGACTTTGAGGGGTTCAAGACTTCAGTGGAGGAAGTACTGTAGGTTTGGTGAAAAATAGCAAGAGAATGCGAATTAGAAGTGGAGCCTGAAGATGTGACTGAATTGCTGCAATATTAGGAAAAATTTTAACATATTGGTGTTACTTCTTATGGATGAGCAAAGAAAGTGGTCTCAGATGAGTAAAGAAAATGGTTTCTTAAGTGGAATCTACTCCTGATGTGAACATTGTAGAAATGACAACAAATGATTTAGAATATTATATAAACTTAGTTGATAAAGCAGCAGCAGGGTTTGGGAGGATTGACTACAATTTTGAAAGTAGCTCTACTGTAGATAAAATGTTACCAAAAAGGATTGCACACTATAGAAAAATTTTTCATGAAAGGAAGAGTCAATTGATGCAACAATCTTCATCGTTGTCTTATTTTAAGAAATTGATTGCCACAGCCACCCCAACCTTCAGCAACCAATGCCCTAGTCAGACAACAGCCATCACCACTGAGGCAAAACCCTCCACCAGCAAAAAGGTTATGACTTGCCAAAGTCTCAGATGATTATTAGTATTTTTTAGCAATAAGGTATTTTTAAATTAAGGTATGTATACTCTTTCTTGGGTATAATGCTATTGCACACTTAATAGGCTACAATATAGTACAGACATAACTTTTATATACACTGAGAAACCAAAAAATGGTGTGATGCCCTTTATTTTGATTTTTGTTTTATTGTGTTAGTCTGGAACTGAGTCCTCTACATCTCTGAAGTATGCTGTACTTTGTTTCAAAAACATTGCTACTATAGTATAATCTATAACACAATAAATTTGAAATCTTAAAGAATAACAAAGTACACATAAAAACGTTTGAGTATGAATATATACTAGAGCAATGTTTTAGAAAGAGTGGCAAGAATATAACATCTAGTTTACTTCCCTTCTATTCAATAAGGTCATTACTGCCAGGTGCAGTGGCTCACACCTGTAATCACAGTGCTTAGGAGGCCATGACAGGGAGATTACTTGAGGCTGGGAGTTGAAGACCAGCCTGGGTAAAATAGCGAGACCACATATCGACAAAACAATAAGAAAATTAACCAGGGCTTGTGGCATGTGCCTGTAGTACTAGCTACTCAGGAGGCTGAGGCAAGAAGATTGCTTGAGCTCAGCAGTTCAAGGCTGCAGTGAGCTATGATTGTGCCACTACACTTCAGCCTGGCCAGTGGAGTGAGATTCTGTCTTTAAAAAAATAAAAATAATAAAGAAAAATGAGGTAATTACCTAGTGAAAAGAAGAAATTAAAATGTTCCAATATAAATTATTCTTTATTATTTCATGTTGTTTACTATATTATTCTGAGTTCTGGTAGATATATGCCAATTGATTCTTCAGTGCTTGGAGCCATGACCTACTATGATGGAAATGTCTAACAAATTAGGAAGCTAGGAATATGATAAAATATCAGAATCTTTGAAGGTTCTGTACAGTATATGTTATCATTGAAGGCATAGAAATTTATGTGATTACCATAAGCACTAGCATAACAGAAATATTGTCTTTTGTATTTTATTTGAAGTATGCAATACTATGTACACACTTAATATTGTCCATTAATATGCTTGCAAACAGTAGCTTTCCTCCAATGCCAGTAAAATAGTATAAAACTGGACACTTCCTATTTTCATTCACTTGATGTACTGATTTTGCAGCAGTTCCAAATAAGAAATTTTTTTTAAAAAAAACTTGTAATCACTAACAGGCTCATCTAACCCCAATCATCAGAGGGGAAATTTTTCTGAACTTTTGAAGTTTAGCCATCCACAATATTAATAATTCTGTTTTGCATTTGTAACTGTGTGAAGCATGAATTCATCTTTAAAATGACACTAATATAATCTGCTAACTTATTTTGTATAAATCAACAAATGTATACAAATGGAAATAAATTATTGACCTAAGGTGAAGAGACAAAATTATTACTTTGCCACCATCCTATGCTAATTGATAAGTACTTACTGAAATAATATTCTTCATAAAAATATTTGTTTAATATTCTCCTTACCCCATTATCATTTTTTAGTAAAGTGGTATGTTTATTATGGCTGTCATTAATTAAAATTTGGCCCACTTTTCCTCTTTCCAAAATGCAGGTGAACTTTTGAAATCTGACTGAAATAAATTACAAATGATAATCGTTGCCTTCCTTTTCTGAAAGAAACTAAATTTCTTTTAAAATCCATTTTTTATAGAGTCTCCCACACATGTGCCCATTCTGAGAAATGAATTTCCAAGATTGTTTCAGTAAAGTCATCTTTCCTTGCTAATTTACACCGAGTGAATTTTGCACTCCTATATGAGGGTGATAACATCAAAATAAATTGCTACAGTACCACCAGATTGCCTCCCAACTTTAAAGCTTCATACCTGATATTTTGGACACTCTCATTTTCCAAGGTCAATATTAAAATACTTTGTATTAAGATACTCTTATGTAAAAAACTAGCTTGCGTATCAGCAAATTAAGATTTTAAAAAATTATTCCAGAAAATTCAGAAAAGGAATAAAAATAATAATTTGTAGTAAATAACTAGTATCTTATGGGAGCATCATTCTTCAGAATACATACTGGGAAATAGTGAATAAGACAGTATGCTGCTTAAGAACCGTGACTATGATTTATTTTTCTGTGCAATTTCTTCAGTACCTAGCTTAGTGCTAGTAAGTGTCTAGTGAATGGATGAATGGATAGATGGATAGATGGATAGATAGATGGATGGATGGATGAGATGGATGAGAGGACGGATGAATTAGCAAATGAATAAAATGACTTCAGATCAACATTTGAAATAGGTCACAGACTTTACTTTATGAGTTCAAAATAGCTTTGCCCCAAGAAAAGTTCTTTTTGCACTCTATTAAGTGGCCTTTTAAGATTTGAACTTGACATTATCATCAAATCAGTAGATACATTTCAAGAAATAATACATGATTTTGACCTTTTTTATTGTAGTCAACACATCATCAGTTTGCTCGATTAACTTGTCAGCTTTCTCCTCTCCAGATAGTGAGCCATGCTCTTTGCACTAAAAGCTTTTAAAATGGCTAAAGAATCCATGATAAGGTCAAGATATATCAATAAAGAAATCAGAGTAATGATTTTTTATTTTATTTTATTTTTATAAGATAAAAATGACTGAAAACTGATTAGTGCCTGTCTCATGACACTTCATATTCATGATTTTTATCTAAGTAGGACCTAGATTTTCTTCAAGTGAAGACTTTGAAATAAATTAAGGTACATTTCTATTTTAAGACGATATAAACTAAAAGTTCTTTATAGTACTGCAGGCTGAGTTACATATTCAGGAATTATCTTAAACGAACAGAAGAGTAAAATGCCCTGAACTAAGCAGAGAGAAACTGCACTACATTTTCTAAATCTAGTTGTTATTACTGTCAATCAACATTTCGGAAGATCCTATTTTACATAAGACACTGTATTATGTCTTATGAGGAAATTAGAAAATAAGTCTTCCACATGACCAGAATTGATGTAATTTATGTAGAAAAACAGTCATGTGTAATTTAGCATAACACCACTTAGAAACATTGTTACAAAACATGTAAGTTTAAAAAACATTTAAGTTTAAACACTCAGAACTAATATGCAGAGAATACCATAGTGAAGGAAGGATTTGAATGGTTGTTCAGAATGGATCAGCTAAGTCAGTGATTCTCAACTGGTGGCAATTTTGTCTCCCAGGAGGCATTTGACAATGTCTGGAGGCATTTTTGGTTGTCACAATTGGGAGCGTGCTATTAATATGTAGTGAGTAAAGATTATGGATGCTGCTGAATATCGTACAATGCATAGGCTAGTTTCCCTCAACAAAGAATTATTTGGCCCAGAATGCCAGTAACTCTGAGGTCGAGGAGCTTTGAGTTAAGTTCTGGTAAGGCAAATTCATGGTACTCTTGGTGGTCAACTTTCCTTCCCACAATATCAGGCTACTAAATTCACACTAAAACAATCAATATTTGAATGCACACATTGCTCTAAAAGTTATATGATCTAAGCTTATTTTCCTACTTTAATGTAATGACTTTTGACCCTTCTGCATCAAAACAACATTAATGGTGAATATAACAATATTATTGTTTGTTAGAGTATGAGATAAGATTATTTGATTTCCCATGGCTATTTTAAATTTTCAAAGAGGAAGGATAGTGAATCAGCAAAAAGTTAATGACAGCTATTATAACATGTCTTATCTTTATGGTAAAAAATAGAAAAAGAATTATCCATGGTGACCACAAGGCATATGATCAGCATTGATAATTTTGACTTTAAACGACACCCTTTGCTCAAGTGCTTTCGCCTCTCAGAAAGCAGTCTCCTAGTATCAGACACTAGGTATTTCTTTATTTCTCTCATCAGAGTCTTTTTTAACCACTTAGGAGGTGACAAAAGTCATGATTAGAAAATGAAAAGCTTGGATATTATGGTGTAACATATTTTTTAAACCCTGTGAATAAAAATATCTGGAACATAACAGTCTCAGTTCTGCCTGTGTTTGGCTGAGGTTTAATATGCTCTTTGACTTGTATACTTGTATCTAAAAGAAATGGAGCAATCTCATGAGTAGCTAAGAAAATACCTCAGGACTCCATTTCACATTTGGTAATCTGAACATATGAGACATGATTTTCAAATGACCACCCACAGAGGTATTAAACAATGCTCTGAGCTTTTATTTTAGACAAGTGAAGTCAGACTGCAAAAAAGTTTTAGCAAAACCTTTGAGAATATCGTCTATAATAATCCTTCCTCTGTCTCTGCTCCTAAATTCCCAGCATCCTTTACTACAGTGTTTCCACTCTTTCTGCCCTCACCTGGGCAATGTTTCATATGCTGGAATTTATATGGCCCTGTTTACTTCAGCAGATGTTCCACTTTTTGGTCACTGGCAGGTAATCAAAATAGCCAATACATACCATCATCGCCAAAGTGTAATTTTTCCAAAATACTGTAACTGCATTTTAATACGGGTCTTTTAGAAATGCAATGCCTTATATGAATGCAGTGATTCAAAACCAACATTAATTCATTACCATATTGATTGCATTTTTGGCCTAATACATTATTAATATATACCAGATGCAACTTATCCAAATGATAATTGATACAATGAATTCATAGACCTAAGAAAATAAAATACAAAATAATTGAGAGTTAGGTGTCTCTCACAGAAAGTGACCCTGATCTTAATAAAATACACACATCCATATTCAGTGATCATAGGAAATGAATCAATCTTTTGTAGTATTAATATACTTTTGTGCTATAATCTGAAAATTTTTCCCTTTTTTAATAATATTAATCTAAAATATTCTAAAAATAATGTATTTATTGGTTATTTTCATTTTGAGATTGCCTTGATTAACAATAATCCAAAGAATACAATTGACAACTGAATAAGTATTCATCACAAGATAAACAGTAAGGGCGCATCTCCCAGCTTATTTATATAATAAATAATTCTAGCAAAAGTCAACTACTCCATTTTACAAATGAACAGAATACATAAGGGGATATAGGAAGGCAGGGCTCTAGTAGATTAAGACTGTATGTAATTTGGGGTGAAATTGATTTTTTGTGAGATTTACAAGAGAATGTGATAATTCTCTGGATTGTCAGCCAAAACCCAGGAAAACATGGATAAAGAATGGCTGAATTTTCACAGCCTGAAAGGGAAGTTAAGATACATGATACCCTGACAAACTGTAAAAGCTGGGGAGGAGTGAGCCTGGATGTTATAGTTGAGAACATTTGGTGAATGATAGATTGAAAATAATGGTTACACCAAGGGAGGAGAGAGAATTTCAGTATAGAAGGAAAATATATAATATAATATGATATAATAGTATGTAGAAGCATCATAAAATAATAAATTGCTAAGAGGAAAAGGAGTTAATATAAGAAAGAGCAAGAAAATGTTATAATTGTTTATCACATATATATATGTTTTTGTGTGTATGTATATATACATGTATATATACATGCATATATACATATATATATAAAGACAGAGTTTTGCTATGTTACCTAGGCTAGCTGCAAACTCCTGGGCTCATGTGATCCTCCTGCATCAGCCTCTGGAAGAGTTGGGATTATGTATGCATGGAACTGCACCCTATACCAAAATATATTTTTAAAAGAAGTATGGCATATTAGACCTAGGATGAAGCATAAAAAGCATCTAGTTAATCTCCTTCATTTTGAAAATGAAGAGACTAAGGTCACGAGAGATAATAGCTGTTGAAATCCACAAAATCAATTAATGGCACGATAATACCATGTTACAGTGTAATGAAGTATCACTTGAGTTCTATAGATAATTTGTTTATTTGAATTAGAACTCAACCTTTCCCACTCTAATTTTCCAAGGAAGTAAGCAATATTATTCAATGGGGACTTTTCTCTAACCTCTTAGCAAAAAATTGCTAATCATTTTAGACTTGTTTTGTCTATATTAAATAATAATTAGCATGTATCCATTACTTACTGTATTAGGCTGTTCTTTCATTGCTATAAAGGAATACCTGAGACTGGGTAATTTGTAAAGAAAAGATGTTTAAATGGCTGACAGTTCTGCAGGCTGTACAAGCATGGCCCCAGAATCTGCTCAGCTTCTGGGGAGGCCACAGGGAGATTTTACTCATGACCTTATGACAGAAGGCGAAGTGAGCACACCACATTGTGAGAGCAGGAGTGAGGGTAGGGAGGTGCCAGATACTTTTAAACAATCAGATCTCCAAGAACTCACTCATTATTACAAGGATAGCACCAAGCCATAAGGGATCCACCTCCATGACCCAATCACCTCCCACCAGGCCCCATCTCCAACATTGGGGATTACATTTCAACATGTGGTTTGAAAGGGATAAATATCCAAACCATATCACTTACTATATGTCAGATACTGTGATGAGTACTTCATATATTTTCTTTCCCTCTCATTTAGCTCTTATAGCAACCTTATGAGGAAGGCATTATTAGTGCTCCAATTTTCGGATGAAGAAATGGAAACTAAATGGGGGAGTAACTTAACCAAACTCTCACAAATTAAAAAAAAAAAAAAAGATAAAGAAAAACTGCAACTTTGAATTTAGGTAGTCTAGCTCTGGACACCTCTAGGGTCTATTGCCTCCAAAAGGTGGAACTTGTCCTAATACCTAATTTATCAAGATCTGTAGGGTAACAAAATGAGCAAAAGCCTAGACATCCTTGACTGTTCATTGAGGTGACATGCAAATAAAGTAACAAAGGAACAGAAAGTTACTTGTAATCTAAGCAAACTTCTCAATGCTTCAAAAAAATCAAGTGTAATAAATCTTTATGGGAGAAGTTACTTTTGTCTGTGAGGTTCACTAATAAGGGTAGAAGCTTGGAATGAGTCAACAGAGCAGATAAATTTGGCAATACAAGAGAGAGGAAACAACCATATGACCCAGTGATCCCACTGTTGAGTATATATCCAAAATAAATGAAATCAACACCTCATAGAGATATCTGTGTTTTCACATTCATTGCATCATTATTAACAAGAGCCAAGATACGGAAACAATCTAAGTGTCCAAGGAGGGATAAATGGATAAAGAAAATGTGGTGTGTGTGTGTGTGTGCCTGTGTGTGTGTGTGTGTGTGTAATGGAATATTCACCCTTAAAAAAAAAAAAAGACATTCTGCCATTTGCAACTACATGTATGAATCTGGAGGACGTTATGCTAAGTAAAATCAGTCAGACACAGAAAGAAAAATACTGTATGACCTCACTTATATGGGGAATCATTTTTTAAGTCAAATAAATAAAAACAGAGAGTAAAATGATGGTTACTAGTGGGGAAAGAGGATAAAATGAAGAGATTTTGGTCAAAGGATACAAAATTGCAATTATTTAGGATGAATAAGTCTAGAGAGCTAATGGACAGCATGAGGACTATTGTTAATAACATGGTATTACATATTTAAAAATTGCTAAGAGAGTGCAGTTTAGGTACTCCTACCACAGTAAACAAAAGTAACTGTGGAAGGTGATGAAAATATTAATTTGTCTGTCTGTAGTAATCATTCCAACATGCATATCAAAACATCATGTTGTACGCTTGACATATAAAAATAAATTTTAAAAAGGAGAGAGAGGCTGGGTGCCACAGCACATGATGCTTTGTGTGATATTAAGTTAGTAATAAGAAGAATTATATCCCTAATCACATTGAAAATAATAATAGCAATATTTTAAAAGTCACTGAGGTTTAGTGGTTTTATTCTAAGTCTTGGGGACAATCGGAAGTTAGGTATTATCACTAGCTAGTTAAAAATTATTTATTGCCTTCTTATGTGCACAAAATATTCTGCTGTAATCTAAAAAGCTCTTTATCTCAGGAGATAAGTTACTCGGTTCCTCATCTGAAAATTAAAATGGTTAAACTACACGGTCATCATGTTGTTTTCTGGACAAAATCCATGTGATTTTTAACTTTTCTGGGTTGTATAAGCCAAACAACTATTCACAGTACATTTTCATGCTGTCATAAAATGATAATTACTATTAACTTTATTAAACATTTATTTACAGAGCAAATTGCTACAAGTTCAGTGCTCTACTAATCATTTTTGCCATCTATAATAAAATAAGCTTCTGCTTAATACCAACACCTAATCCATATGGTATCATAAAAGATATTGGTGAAACACAAAACCACTGGTATAACTCATGAAATGTTATATTCAACAATCATATTAGAAGCCAAACACAGAACAGGTAAAACATGTTCTGCAAAATTGATACAGATGACTGCTATGAATGTGACTGTAAAATTCCTGAAAAGAACATCAAATGTTTATTTGAAAGCACTTTTATAATAAAGTATAGAATAATATTAAGATATCAATGGTAACTTCTTGGGGTTCAAAGTAAAAATATATATATAACAAAATATACATAAGAAAGACATCAATGAGACTGTAAGAAAAAAAAAAAATCTACAGATACGTAACATCACAGCTGCCATAAAAGCCAGAGATAAATAAACTCATTCATTGAGGTGGCTTTCTTACTGACTTGTGAGGAATGACTAAGAGGGATATGTGACCAATAATGTGGTGTTTTTTTAATTTATATGTTTTATTTTTGTGGATACATAGTAGGTATATATATCTAAGGGATACTTGAGATTTTTTCATACAGGCATACAATGTGTAGTAATCAAATCAAGGTAAATGGGGTATCCATCATCTCAAGTATTTATCTTTTGTGTTACAAACAATCCAATTATACTCTTGTGTTATTTTAACATATACAATTAAATTACTATTGACTATAGTCATCCTGTTGTGCTATCAGATACCAAATCTTATTAATTCTACTTTTTGTAACCATTAACCTTCACCCCCACCCCACCCCCACTACCTTCCCAGCCTCTGATAACCATTCTTCAACTCTCTATCTCCATCAGTTCAGTTGATTTGATTTTTAGAATCTCTAGTTTTATCCATGCTGCTGCAAATGACAGGATCTCATTATTTTATGTTTGAATAGTACTTCATTGTGTATAAGTACCAATGTGGTGGTTTTAATATGTGTCCACAAATTTTTTAATGACATTTCTCATTTCAATAAATCAAGGCTAATTTCCCTCCTCTTAAGTGTGAACTAGATTTAGGGATGTGCTTGTAATGAGTAGAATAAAACATTATGTGATTTCTGAGACTAGGTCATAAAAAGTCTTTCAACTTCGCTTCCTTTCTCCCTCACCCACCCTCTCCTTCTTGGATTATTCACTCTGGAAGAAGCCAAATGTTAATTCATGAAGACACTCTCCAGAGGCCTGTGTGGTGAGAAATTGAGATCTCTAGCCAAAAGTCAGTGAGGAAATCAAAGGCTCCTACCATCAATTATGTGAGTGAGCTTGGAAGTGAATCCTCCAACCTCCCAAAAAAGCCTTCAGATGAATGCAGCCCCAGCTGACATCTTGGCTGTACCCTCAGAGAAAACACCAAATTAGTCCTATCCAGCTAAGTTTTTTGAAAATTTATGACTCAAAGCAACTATGAGGTAACAAATATTTGTTGTTTTAAGCCACCAAGTTTAGGATGAATTTGTTATGCAACAATAGACAGCTTACACCGATAAATAACTCAATCCTAAATATGTAAATCAGGTATGTGAATTCATGGAAAAGGACAAAGTATTTGAATTAGTTGGTGAGTAATGAAGAACACTTGATGAAGTGAATATACTTTCATGTTTCAATGGATTTGAGATAGTCTATATAAGAAGGTTATTCTCTCTCCTCATCAGGTCTAATGTTATGAGTTTTTGTATATTTTGAAATCAGTTTTTGAAAATCAGTCTTTTAATATGGTTTTACCTGGATTACTGGTGACTATAAAGAAGTTTTTCCAAGGGAGAAGCATTGTTTGTACCAAATAGGTAGCTTCCTCCTACCCCTTTCCTCCTTTTTAGGCACTGTGATTATTTCTAATCCCCAGTAGAACAGAAATCAAATTTGAAAGCATTTGCTGTGTTTTAGTATTGCTACAATCATAACCATTGCTATGAGTTTAGGAATCAAACCAAAAATACTTTTAAATATCACAAATACATAATTTTACCTACCTGTAAACACACCTGAAAAAATGCAGATACTCACTCTCCCAAACATGCTACTTAAAATGCACTCCCACATCCATTTTGATTGCCATCATTATTTTTGAAGCTGACAAATCAGAAACCTGGACCCTTGTCCTTCTCTTTAGCGATTGTATTTATTCAAAGCGAACCATGAACAGGCTTAGAAAAAGTAAATTTAACTGACAAGGTGACAGTTGGGCAATGTTATAAAATACTGTCCATGCCTTTTCCTACCTCACTTTTAAACATGCTGGGTGCTCTCATGTACATTTTTACTTCTTGATTCTTTTACTTTCAAGGTAAGACTTTCCATCTTATTTTTTAGATGGAAATAACATTGAGAAGCTTACATGGTTCCCTTTATTTGTTGATACAGTAAAATCATCACCATAATAAGATTTACTCCAGAGAAACTTCTCCTATTTCTGTTAAAATACTCCCTGAAATACCAGAGACTTAATTCTGAGACCACTTGTGTTTCAATAGCCTCAAGAAAGACAGCAAGGCTACAGAAAAAAAATGCCAGTGTGTTTATTTAAACTGAGTAAAACTACACCAAGATGAATATTAAGAATTTGGTTAAAAATAACACTATATTAATATGAATCCTCAAATTTGATGTTTTCATGAAAAGTAAGTTTAATTTTAATAGCATTGCCAATCACTTAAATCAACCTGCATTTGTAAGACTTTTAAATATGTGAAGATATTAGCATAGGGCATGGCTCATGGTGTGGGCTCATTGGATAATACTGCTACTATTCATACTGCTGCTGCTCTCAATTTTATTAGAAGTAATAATAGTAGACACAGTAATCATCTGGTAGCTCAGTAATAGTGCATCCTTTCTTTTCTCCTTTTATTGTGTGTGCATTTCTTTTCTGGAAGAGAGCATTATATTAATTACATAAGGGCCAGTCATTGAAACACATTGAATAAAATAATCATTGACTCCATTTATTATGTATCTTATATAAGATAAATACACTGATCATATATAATAAATGCCAGAGACCTCATTATGAGACCACTTGGGTTTATATGTAATATACTGATTATATTGTATATAATCAGTAAAAAATGACCATATTTCTTGCACAACAGTGAAAGATCCAAGTAACAGCAGAAAGGTAGGAAAGTTGAAGAACTTTCCCCAACTTTTGCAAAAGAAAAGAAGCTAATATTTCGCCTATTGACAACATGTAATAATTCTTTTTTTAAAATTTTAAGTTCCAGGATACATGTGCAGGATGTGCAGGTTTGTTAAATAGGTAAACGTGTGCCACGGTAGTTTGCTGCACCTGTCAGCCCATCACCTAGGTATTAAGCCCAGAATGCACTATCTATATATCCTGATGCTCTCCGTCCCTCTGCCCCCCATCCACCCAACAGGCCCTAGTATGTGTTGGTCCCTTCCCTGTCTCCAAGTGTTCTTATCGTTCAGCTCCCACTTATAAGTGAGAGCATATGGTACTTGGTTTCCTGTTCCTGCATTAGTTTGCTGTGGATAATGGCTTCCAGCTCCATCCACGCCCTTGCAAAGGACATGATTTTTGCTCCTTTTTATGGCTGCATAGTATTCCATGGTGTATATGTACCACATTTTCTTTATCCAGTCTATCATTGATGGGCATTTGGGTTGATTCCATGTCTTTGCTGTTGTGAATAGTACTACAATGAACATATGTGTGTATGTGTCTTTACAACAGAAAGAGTTATATTCCTCTGGGTATATACCCAGTAATGGGATTGCTAGGTCAAATGGTATTTCTGGTTCTAGAGTTTTGAAGAATCACCACACTGTGTTTCACAATGGTTGAAGTAATTTACATTTCCACCAACAGTGTAAAAGCATTCCTGATTCTCCACAGCCTCACCAGCATCTGTTGTTTCTTGACACTGTAATAATCGCCATTCTGACTGGCATGAGACGGTATCTCATTGTGGTTTTGATTTGTATTTCTCTAATGATCAGTGATGTTGAGCTTTCTTTCACATGTTTGTTGGCCACATAAATGTCGTCTTTTGAGAACTATCTGTTCATGTCCTTTGCCCACTTTTTAATGGGGTTGTTTTGTTCTTGTAAATTTTTTTAACTTCCTTGTAGATTTTGGATGTTAGACCTTTGTCAGATGGACAGATTGCAAAAATTTTCTCCCATTCTCTAGGTTGCCTGTTCACACTGACGATAGTTTCTTTTGCTGTGCAGAAGCTACTTATTTTAATTAGATCTAATGTGTCAATTTTTGCATTAGTTGCCATTAGTTTTGATGTTTTTGTCATAAAATTTTGGCCTGTGCTTATGTACTGAATGATATTGCCTAGATTTCCTTCTAGGGTTTTTATAGTTGTGGGTTTTACATTAAGTTTTTAATCCATCTTGAGTTAATTTTTGTATAAGGTGTAAGGAAGTGGTCCAGTTTCAATTTTCTGCATATGGCTAGCCAGTTCACCCAGAACAACTTATTCAATAGAGGACCCTTTCCCCATTGCCTGTTTTTGTCAGGTTTCTGGAAGATCAGATGGTTGTAGATGTGCAGTCTTATTTCTGAGTTCTCCATTCCGTTCCATTGGTCTATGTGTCTAATTTTGTACCAGTACCATGCTGTTTCAGTTACTGAACCTTGCAGTATATTTTGAAGTCAGTTAGCATGATGCCTCCAGTTTTTTTTTCTTTTTGTTTAGGATTGTATGCTCTATCTTGGTTTCATATAAATTTTAAAGTAGTTTTTTTCTAATTCTGTGAAGAGTGTCAATGATAGTTTAATGAGAATAGCATTGAATCTATACATTACTTTGGGCAGTATGGCCATTTTCACTATATTGATTCTTCCAATCCATGAGTGTGGAATGTTTTTCCATTTGTTTGTGTCTTCTCTGATTTCCTTGTACAGTGGTTTGTAGCTCTCCTTGAAAAGGTTCTTCACTTCCTTTGTTAGCCCTATTCCTGGATTTTATTCTCTTTGTAGCAATTGTTAATGGAAGTTCATTCATGATTTGGCTCTCTGCTTGTCTAGTATTGGTGTATAGGAACACTTGTAGTTTTTGCACATTGGTTTTGTATCCTGAGAGTTTGCTGAATTTGCTTCTCAGCTTAAGAAACTTTTTGTCTGAGACTATGTGTTTTCTAGATATAAGACCATGTCATCTGCAAACAGAGACAGTTAGACTTTCTCTCATCCTATTTGAATATGTTTTATTTCTTTCTCTTGCCTAATTGCTCTGGCCGGAACTTCCAATCCTATGTTGAATAGGAGTGGTGAGAGGGGGCATCCTCATCCTGTGCTGGTTTTCAAGGGGAATGCTTCCATCTTTTGCCCATTCAGTATGATATTAGCTGTAGTTTTGTCATAAATGGTTCTTATTGTTTTGAGGTATCTTCCATCAGTACCTAGTTATTGAGAGACTTTGACATGAAGGGATGTTGAATTTTATTAAAGGCTGTTTCTGCATCTATTGCAATAATCATGTGGGTTTTGTCTTTAGTTTTATGTGACAAATTATGTTTATTGATTTGTGTATGTTGAACCAACCTTGCATCCCAGGGATGAAGCCAGTTTTTGTCTTTAGTTTTGTTTATGTGACAATTTATGTTTATTGATTTCTGTATGTTGAACCAGCCTTGCATCCCAGGGATGAAGCTGACATGAATGTGGAGGATAAGCTGTTTGATGTGCTACTGATTTAGTTTGCCACTATGTTATTGAGAATGTTTGCATTGATGTTCATCAGGGACATTGGTCTGAAGTTTTCTTTTTTTGTTGTATCTCTCCCAGGTTTTAGTGTCAGGATGATGCTGGCCTCATAAAATGAGTTAGGAAAGAGTTCCTCATTTTCAATTGTTTGAAATCGTTTCAGAGGAAATGTTACCAGCCCCTTTTCATATCTCTGGTAGAATATAGCTGTAAATCTGTCTGGTCCTGTGCTTTTTATGGTTGGTAGGCCATTTATTACATCCTCAGTTTCAGAACTTGTTATTCGTCTATTCAGGGATTCAACTTCTTCCTAGTTCAGACTTGGGAGGGTGTATGTGTCCAGAAATTTATCCATTTCTTCTAGATTTTCTAGTTTATTTGCATATAGGTGTTTACACTGTTCTCTGATGGCTGTTTGTATTTCTTTGGGGTCAATAGTTATATCCCCTTAATTGTGTCTCTTTGATTCTTCTCTCTTTTCTTCTTTATAAGTATAGCTAACTGTCTATCTATTTTATTAATTTTTTCCAAACAAATGCTTCCTGGGTTAGTTGATTTTTGAAGGGATTTTCATGTCTTATCTCCTTCAGTTCTTCTCTGATCTTGGTTATTTCTTGTTTTCTGCTAGTTTTGGGGTTTGTTTGCTCTAGGTTCTCTAGTTCTTTTAGTTGTGATGTTAGGAAGTCTATCTGAGAGCTTTCTGGCTTTTTGAAGTGGGCATTTAGTGCCATAATTTACCTCTTAACACTGCTTTAGCTGCATTCCAGAGATTCTGATACATTGTCTCTTTGTTCTTCTCATTGGTTTCAAGAACTTCTTGATTTCTGCCTTAATTTCATTATTTACCCAGGAGTCATTCAGGAACAGGTTGTTGAATGTCCATGGAGTTGTGTGGCTTTGAGTGAGTTTCTTAATCTTGAATTCTTATTTGATTGTGCTGTGGCCTGAGAGACTCTTATAATTTCAGTTCTTTTGCATTTGATTAGAGAAATTTGCTTCCAATTATGTGATCAACTTTGGAGGAACTGCCAAGTGGCAAAAAGAATAATGTATATTGTGTTGTTTTGTGGTGAGAGTTCTGTAGATACCAATCAGATTCACTTGATCCAGAGCTGAGTTCAAGTCCTGAATATCTTTGTTAAATTGCTGTTTCAATGATCTGTCTAATATTGACATTGGGGTGTTTAAAGCCTCCCGCTATTTTTTGTGTGGGAATCTAAGTCTCTTTGTAGGTTTCTAAGAAATTGTTTAATGAATCTGGGTGTTCCCGTATTGGGTGCATATGTATTTAGTATATTTTGATCTTCTTGAATTGAGCCCTTTACCATTATGTAATGCCCTTTTTTGTCTTTTTGATCTTTGTTAGTTTAAAGTCAGTTCTGTCAGAAACTAGGATTACAAAACCCTGCTTTTTTCTGCTTTCTACTTGCTTGGTAAATTTTCCTCCATCCCTTTATTTGAGCCTATGTATGTCTTTGCACATGGGATGGGTCTCTTGAATACAGCACAACAATGGGTCTTGATTCTTTATCCAGCTTGCCATTCTTTGTCTACTAATTGGGGCATTTAGACAATTTACATTTAAGGTTAATATTGTTTTGTGTGATTTGATCATATCATCATGACGCTAGCTGATTGTTTTGCAGACTTGATGATGTCGTTGCTTCATAGTGTCATTGGTCTTTGTACCTCAGTGTGTTTTTGTAGTGGTTGGTAATGGTTTTTCTTTTCCGTATTTGGTGCTTCTTTCTGGAGCTCTTGCAAGGCGGGCCTGGGGGTGATGAATTCCCTCAGCATTTGCTTGTCTAAAAAGGATGTTATTTCTCCTTCACATATGAAACTTAGTTTGGCTAGATTTGAAATTCTGGCTGGAAAATTATTTTCTTTAAGAATGCTGAATATTGTCCCCCAATCTCTTCTGGCTTGTAGGGTTTCTGCTGAGAGATCTGCTGTTAGTCTAATGGACTTCCCTCTGTAGGTAACCTGGCCTTTCTCTCTGGTTGCCCTTAACATTTTTCCTTCATTTTGACCTTGGAGAATCTGATTAATATGTGTCTTGGGGTTGATCTTCTCATGGAACATCTTACTGGGGTTTTCTGGATTTCCTGAATTTGAATGTTGGCTTGTCTTGCTAGGTTGGGGATGTTCTCCTGGATGATATCTTGAAGTGTGTTTTCCAACTTGGTTCCATTCTTCCCATTTATTTCAGATACCCCAATCAGTCACTGGTTCAGTCTTTTTACATAATCCTGTAGTTCCTGGAGGTTTTGTTCATTCCTCTTCATTCATTTTTCTCTAATCTTGTCTGCCTATCTATTTCAGCAAGATAGTCATCAAGTGCTGAAATTCTTTTCTCCACTTGGTCTATTTGGCTATTGATACATGTGGTTGCATTGTGAAGTTATTGAGTTGTGTTTTTTCAGCTCCATCACGTCATTTATGTTCTTCTCCAAACTGGTTATTCTGGTTAACAGCTCCTGTAATGTTTTATCATGGTACTTAGCTTCTTTGCATTGGGTCAGAACATGCTACTTTAGCTCAGAAAAGTTTGTTATTACCCACCTTCTGAAGTCTACTTCTGTCAGTTCATCCATCTCAGCCTCAGCCTAGTTCTGTGCCCTTGCTGGAGAGGTGTTGTGATGTTTGGAGGAGAAGAAGCACTCTGGGTTTTTGAGTTTTCAGCATTTTTTATTGATCTTTCTCATCTTTGTGAGTTTATCTAGCTTTGATCTTTGAGGCTGCTCACCTTTGGTTGTGGCTTTTGTGGAGACTTTTGTTGATGCTGTTGTTGTTGCTTTCTGTCTGCTTTTCTTTTAATGGTCAGGCCCCTCTTCTGAAGAGCTGCTGTGGTTTGCTAGGGATCCACTCCAGACCCTATTTTCCTGGGTCCCTTCCACACCTGGAGGTGTTAGTGGAGGCTGCAGAACAGCAAATATGACTGCCTGCTCCTTCCTCTGGGGATTCTGTGCCAGAGAGGCACCAACCTGATGGCTGTGGGAATGCTCCTGTATAAGGTGTCTTTTGACCACTTTTGGGGATTCTCACCTAATCAAGAGGCATGGAATCATGGACGCACTTAATGAAGCACTCTGGTTGCCCCTTGGCAGAGGGGGTGCACTGAACTGGGGGAAATTCCACACATCCAAACTGCCTGGATTTACCAGAGCCAGCAGGGTGAAAGACTAAGTCTGCTGATTCATGGAGACAGTAGCCAACCCTCCCCACAGTGGCTCAGTCCCAGGGAGATCAGAATTCTGTCCCTAAAC
The DNA here is from genome assembly GCF_009764315.1 of Trachypithecus francoisi. Classification (NCBI taxonomy): domain Eukaryota; kingdom Metazoa; phylum Chordata; class Mammalia; order Primates; family Cercopithecidae; genus Trachypithecus; species Trachypithecus francoisi. Next base: position 14,247,941 of record NW_022681471.1, on the reverse strand, counting down.
CCCTGGGTGGAGTTGCTGAAATTCCCAAAAGGAGGCCCAGCACAATGAGGAGGAATGATTAATCTGTCCATGATCTGCCACACTCACTGTGCTGTGCTGTGTAGAATTCTTTCTGGATCCAAACCATCCACTCTCCTTGGCAACAGCAGGGGGAAACAACAAACTGGAACTGCAGTGATGGCTGCTTCCCCTCCCCCAGGGAACTCAGTCATCTTAGGCAGCAGGCAGCCTCAGTGATGACTGCCAACCTTCCCCCCAGGAACTCAGAAGTTAGACAGTCTCTAGCCAAGTGGCTGATGAGAATATGCACATCTTTGTGCTTGGGACCCAAGGCCTGGTGGCATGGGCTACTGATCTGCAGGTTGCACCAACCAATGGATAAAGTGTGATTTCCTGGGTGGAGTAGCACATTTAATCACCATCTACCTTGGCTGGAGGTGAGAGCTCCCCTTGCCCCATGCAGCTCCTGGGTGGGCCATCACTCCACCATGCTTTTCCTTGCTCTCTGTGGATTGCACCAACCACCTAGTCCGTCCCAGTGAGAGAACCTGGAAACCTCAGCTGCTGGTGCAGGATTCATTCACCACTTTAGTTCTTCTCAGTGGGAGCCTCCAACTGCAACTGTTTCTAGTCCATCATGTTGGTCAACATGTAATATTTCTAACCCATTATAGGATCTAGTACTAAGTTGCAAAAGATATCACCAATATAAAATCCACAGAAAGAAGGAGAACAAAAAGAAGATAAAAAATATTCATAATCACACAATATGTAGAAGAATACAGAAAGGAAGGCAATGATACCAACTGGAGGTGTTTTCTAATTATAAAAACATATTAACAAAAAAGAGCAGAGACAAAATATAAACCTCTCTTCCACAGCTTAGTATATTACAGTTCTGAGCATTTACACAATGAATTCTGGATAAGGAGGTGACTCTGGTCCTAACTCCATGGAACAAACTGAATTTATAGAGAGCACACAGGTTTTTCAGAAGAAAATGTAAGAGAAGGTTGCAGGCAGATTATTTGGGTTAAGAGATTGTAAATCCTGAGGGGATATACAGTTCAAATACTGAAGCACCTTGAGCATCTCTTAAATCATTCAGCCTCTCTGCTCTACTGTTTTACCTAGTAAAGGTCTTTTTTTCTAAACTCCAAACAATGTACATTCCTTTATCCGTCATGATAAAGGCTCCTAAGAAATGCAAAATAAATTTCAGCTTTTATAATTTCTTTCCAAATTAAACATCTTGTTTTATCTAAGATCAGAATGAAAGTGAGATTGAGGTGGAAATGCTACAGGAATTTAGAGTTCAAGATATCTATTTTTCTCTATCTTTAGTACTTCAGAAGAATTAACAGAAATATTAATGTTTGTTTATTAAAAGTAAGGGAGAGAGAGTATTGGGCAAGGGATAATAAAAGAATTGGACTTCGCATTTAGTTTGTTTAGTTCTCAAAGTGCTTTCATAACACTTTACATACAAGGTAATGATTTAAGTGTCAGCAGCAGTGAGCACAGGTAATTGAGATACTTTTTGTGCTTGACAATAAATTACACAAAGAATTGGAGGTGAGAACGTACTTGATTTAAAGTAGGGGCATTGATAGGATATAAAGTGTTGTTGCTGTTCTTCCTGTTGAGCAAACCTTTGTATAATACTTAGTACTTTATGAAGTTATTTACAATAATTTTTATTTGTTATTCTTTATAGAAAGCATGTGTTAAAAATAAGCCAATATTAATCTTCCCATTTTCCATATAAGGACACCAGGGTACTTAAAATATTTAAGTAGTTGTTACACGAATCATTCATTTACAAAAAAATGTTTGAGAGCACTTCACACAAACAGGAACAAGCTCCAATTAAGAGTTATCTTTATTTGTTTTTGTTTTGTTTTGTTTTGTTTTGTTTTTTTGAGATGGTGTTTTGATCTTGTTGCCCAGGCTGGAGTGCAGTGGTGTGATCTAAGCTTACTGCACCCTCTGCCTCCCAGGTTCAAGGGATTCTCCTGCCTCAGCCTCCTGGGTAGCTGGGGCTACAGTTGCGCTCAACCACACCCAGCTATTTTTTGTATTTTTAGTAGAGACGGGTTTTCACCATGTTGGCAGAATGGTTTCAAACTCCTGACCTCAGGTGATCCACCCACCTCAGCTTCCCAAAGTGCTGGGATTACAGGTGTAAGCCACCATGCCCGGCCTAAGAGTGACTTTTAAAATCACCAGGACCTTCACTAAACTGGCAACTGAGTATCTCCAATGTAAATGTTTTCTTAAAACAAACACCTACATTTTAAATTCTCAACTTTATAAAACCCTCCCAAAAAAAGAAAGAAAACAAAATCTGAACCAACAATGAATATATACAATTTGCTGAGTATAAATTTGTGCATATATACTATATATTATCTGATAATCAGAATCAGACAATACCTTTTCACTGGTGTCTGAATGACCTGGTCCTTCCACATTTGTCAATATATCATGCCCCTGTTGGATCAGAAAATACTTTTATTATTTCTGGTATGATAGTTGTAGAATTCTCATTCCCTCTTGGAAATTATTCAAAGTTCAGACTTTTATAATACTCAAATTTTTTTTCCTTTAGCTAATTTCTTAAAACTATACACTATAGTCACTAGACTTAAGAGCTTATTCCTTGCAACACTTTTTAAAGATTATTTTGCTGAGGTTTTTTCATTCAATTATTTCGTGCCCTTAACCTACTTCTATCTTTCCACTTAGCTGTTTAACTACCTGAAAAATATTTTACTACCATCATCACATAAATAATTATTGCTGCTTAACAAAGAAATGACTGCTGGGGTTAAATAAAATTGCATGGGCAAAAAGATAGAGTGCTGACACTATTCTGATACTGCAGTCTCCATATAATATTCTCCTTGTAAACATATTTAACAGGATGAATAAGTTCCTTAAAAATAAATTATATATTTCTTTTCAAAGAAATATAATTTTTCCTCCAGAACTAGAAAAAACTATTTTAAAATTTATATGGAACCAAAAGAGAGCCTGAATAGCCAAGGCAAAAACAACAAAGTTGGAGGTGTCACTTTACCTGACTTCAAACTATACTACAGGGCTACAGAGACCAAAATAGCATGGTACTGGTACCAAAACAGACACTTAGACCAATGGAACATAATAGGAATCCAGAAATAAAGCTTCTCACCTATGACCACCTGATCTTCAACAAAGTCGAGAAAATAAGCCACGGGGAAAATACTCCCTATTCAATAAATAGTGCTGGGATAAATGGCTAATCATATACCAAAGACTGAATCTGAACCCTTTCCTTAAATCATATACAAAAATCAGCTCTAGATAAAGACTTAAATGCAAACCCAAAACTAGAAAACCCTGGAAGACAACCTAGGCAATACCATTCCAGACATAGGCCCAAGCAAAGATTTCATGGTGAAAACACCAAAAGCAATTGCAATAAAAGCAAAAGTTGACAAATGGGATCTCATTAAACTAAAGAGCTTCTATGTAGCAAAAGAAACTATCAGCAGAGTCAACAGACAACCTAGAGAATGGAGAAAATTTTTTCAATCTATGCATCTGACAAAGGTCTAATATCTAGCATCTATAAGGAACTTAGACAAATTTACAAGAGAAAAACAAACAACTTTATTAAAAAGTGAGCGAAGGACATAAACATTTTTCAAAAGAAGACATACATGTGGCCGACAAGCATATGAAAAAATGCTCATTATCATTGCTTATTAGAGAAATACAAAGCAAAACCACAATGCGTTACCATCTCTCACCAGTCACAATTGCTATTATTAAAAATTCTCAAAATAACGATGCTGGTGAGGTTGTGGAGAAAAGGGAACACTTATATGCTGTTGGTGGGAGTGTAAATTAGTTCAACCATTGTGGAAAGCAGTGCGGTGATTTCTCAAAGAACTAAAACAGAACTAACGTTTGACTCTGCAATCCTATTACTGGGTATATGCCCAGAGGAATATCAATTATTCTATTATAAAAATGCAAGGCCGGGCGCGGTGGCTCAAGCCTGTAATCCCAGCACTTTGGGAGGCCGAGACGGGCGGATCACGAGGTCAGGAGATCAAGACCATCCTGGCTAACACGGTGAAACCCCGTCTCTACTAAAAATACAAAAACTAGCCAGGCGAGGTGGCGGGCGCCTGTAGTCCCAGCTACTCGGGAGGCTGAGGCAGGAGAATGGCGTAAACCCGGGAGGCGGAGCTTGCAGTGAGCTGAGATCTGGCCACTGCAATCCAGTCCGGGGGACAGAGCGAGACTCCGCCTCAAAAAAAAAAAAAAATGCATGCACATGTTTGTTAATTGCAGCCCTATTCACAATAGCAAAGACGTGGAATCAACCTAAATATCCATCACTAACAAATTGGATAAAGAAAATGTTGTACATATACACCATGGAATATCATGCAGCTGATACAGGAGTTAAGAATAAATCACTTGGGCAAATAGTAAGGGTCTGAGAGTCCTCAGTAAGGCTTTTCTTTTTAATTAAAAACAGCCCCAAATCATTTTCTAACAAAGAGCCACCTGTAAAGTTGAGCTGCAGACATAGACAAGCAAGCTGGGAGCTTGCACAGGTGAATGCCAGCAGGAAATAAGGACTGGACATGTTCAAGATGGTGGCTCCATCTTCCTTCTCTTTGTCAGCCACATGTACAGTAAGAAGCAGATAAGATGGTGCCAATCAAATGGAAAGCCCATTTGCATGATAAGATTAGGGTGGGGTGATCAGCTTTTCCCATGTACTATGTAAATGTCATACCTGATCAAACCAATCTCTGAGCCCCACATAAATCAGATACCACCTCACCAAACCTGACTATAAAATCCAGTGCATCTGCCACCAGCTGATCATTTCCACTTGGAGACCCCTCTCTCTCTTCAGAGAGAGTTGTTTCTCTTTCTCTTTTCTTCTGCTTATTAAACCTCCTCTCCTAAACTCCTCATCTGTGTTCGTGTCCTAAATTTTCCTGACATGCAATGAGAAACCCCAGAGTATATACCCCAGATAATGTAGCTGCTTCATACTGGGGACCTCGTCAGGATACCAGGGTACAATATTCATCAAAACGGTGACTAGAGGAGTGAACTTCAACTCTGTTCTTTCATTCCAAGGTTCTTGGCCTCCATTTTAGAATCAAATCAAACCAAATACTGGGCCCCCTTCAGCCACTTAAAAATTGTTAGTGTGGCTGCCAGTCTTACAAGACTTGGGGGATAGGCTTGATGGGGAGAACATGGATAATCCCCAAGTACCCATGGGTTGCTGGGCATATTGGCCGTGTTTGAACCAGCTTCCTTTCCTGGAGGACTTAGCCATCACATGGGACTGGAAGAAGTCCTGGAGCAATTGAGGATTTCTGGTGGGGGCTACCCCCCAGTGTTATCCAAAGGCTTCTGAACTGACCTCAGTTTCCAACCACCCCAGTGGGGTGTCGGCAACAGGATCTCCAACTTTCGTATCATAATTTCCTCCTTTCCTGTCTGCAACCGTCATATCTCTTATCTTCTCTGTGTATGCAATGTGTGGGAAGTTTTACAGTTCAGGCAAATAATCTTGTTTGAAAAGATCCAGGGAATGTCATAGTAACCAGAAATATAGCTCAAAGGAAGGCATCTTTTTGATTTTCTAGGAACAAAGGGTCTCCCCCCACAACACTCCCACCACAAAGTGAGCACCACTCTCTGCCCTTGGTCTGGAGGCACATGTCACTTTCAGGTCTATCCCTGCTCTTGGTCTGGAGAGCACATGGCATATCAAGGTCACTCTGCCCTTGGTCTGGAGAGCACACAGCATCTCAAGGTAAACAGCACCACCTAGCGGAATGAGGATCCTCTCCATTAGGCACATTGTCAGTCCTATACTGAAACACCCTAGCTTCCCAATTCTCTCCCCTTTTTGTGCCTGTCTACTAGAAACCAGGCTTTATGCCGTTTCTGTGAATGGAAGAACTCTGCCTTCAACAATTAGGAGTAAAACGTCTTTGAGAACCAAATTTTAGTCTCAATACTGTCCTCACATCAGGAAAATGGCCTTTCGGTCCCTACATTCTTTTAAGGCACTTATTCTGCCTCCAATTAGAATGGTACTTAATTAGTACAGGGATTTTAAGTCTGGAAGTTAACTGGAACCATTTTCTAAGGGTAAATGCTTTAGCATGGACCATAATAGCAGGATGTAAAGCTCAAACCAGCACACTTTCTTCATTAAGGAGGGAAGTGCAACAGTTGCCCAAATGCAACTGTTACAAAGTCTCTCCCAAGATCCATTTTTTTGGAAGCCACACAGGCCACACAAGTCTAGGAAGTCAAAGGGAAATCACAGGCAGAGGACTAGTTGCATGGGTGAGGGTGACTAAAACCCATCACTTATTTCCTCTGGTTCCATGGCTGGGAAAGTCACACCTGTAACCAGGGATGTCACATTTAAAAAGGTGCCAGGACCCCAGGAATCACAGAGGGAAAACAGCAGGGGGGATGCCCCCACTGTCTTCCTTTCCACCCTGGGTCACATCAAAAGGAAGGAGACTAAAGGGATACCTTTTTCTCACTTCTCTTTGTCATCTTCAGATCCTCTGGAGTGCATTCTGAAGCACAGGGAAACCTTTGACCTCAAGACTTTGGGGAAAAAAAAGCAACTGTTTTCTTTTGCACAAGGACATGGCCTTCGTACTAGACCTTTGCAGGTGTCACAAAATTGACCCAGGTCTTTTAGCAGTCATATCTGACAGGCCTACAGATAATCATTCCCCAAAATTTGAAAACCAACTTCCGGAGGAACCTACTGAGAATCCCCCTTATTTGGCATCACCTCAAGTTCCTGTCTCATTACAGGACCTTAGGAAAATGAAGGGAGACTTAGGCCAATTTTCTGATGACCCTAATAGGTATATAGAAGCTTTCCAAAACTTAACTCACATGTTTCACCTCACATGGAGGGATGTTATGCTGCTCCTAAGCCAAACCCTAACTGCAGCTGAAAAGCAGGCACCTCTGCAGGCAGCAGAAAATTTTGGAGATGAACAACATGTCTCCTATGGTAGACCAAAAAGGAAAAAAAGGAGATATGGAAGGTGAAGAAATAATGGAAAAATTATTTCTAATAGGAAGAAAAGCAGTTCCTCTTAACAACCCTAATTGGAACCCCGATTATGCCATAGATTAATGGAAAAGGAAACACATTTTAATGTACATATTAGAAGGCCTATGAAGAACTATGGCAAAATCTATTAATTAAACTGTCCATGATATATCAAAAGCCAGATGAGAATCCCACAGACTTTATGGAAAGACTGAGAGGCACTAATAAAACACACCTCCTTAGACCCTGAATCAGTTGAGGGACAGCTTATCCTAAAGGATAAGTTTATTACACAGGCAGATCCTGATATTAGAAGGAAACTACAGAAGCATGCTATATGACCAGATAGCACCTTGGAGAACCTCCTGAGGGTGGCCACCTCGGCTTTTATAATAGCAGCCAGAAGGAGGTCCAGGAGAAAGAGAGGAAGCAAAAGAGAAGGACAGAGGCTCTAATAGCTGCTTTGCAGACTTACAAAGTCCAGGATCACCAAGGTGCATCCATCCACTAGTTGCCATTGGTGTGGCAAGTCAGGGCACTTTAAGGAGTGCCCAGGCAGCAAAAAGAAACCATCTAAACATTGTCCAGCCTGTGGTGGGAAGCCGAGACCAGCTCAGTCAGGGAGACCCTAACCCAGCGGCACTAGAGGAATTAAAGACACACACACAGAAATATAGAGGTGTGAAGTGGGAAATCTCACAGCCTTCAGAGCTGAGAGCCCCAAACAGAGATTTACCCACATATTTATTAACAACAAACGAGTCATTAGCATTGTTTCTATAGATACTAAATTAACTAAAAGTATCCCTTATGGGAAACGAAGGGATGGGCCAAATTAAAGGAATAGGTTGGGCTAGTTAACTGCAGCAGAAGCATGTCCTTAAGGCACAGATCACTAATGCTATTGTTTGTGGCTTAAGAATGCCTTTAAGCGATTTTCTGCCCTGGGCAGGACAGGTGTTCCTTGCCCTCATTCCAGCAAACACACAACCTTCCAGGGTGGGCGTTAGGGCCATTATGAACATGTTACAGTGCTGCAGAGATTTTATGTCCAGTTTTGGGGCCAGTTTATGGCCAGATTTTGGGGGGCTTCCTCCCAACAGTGGGAGCCACTGGAACTCAGACTGCCCCTGGAAATGAGGTCACTGGGTTCAGAGCCAGTCTCACAGATGGTCTAACAGGACTGATGGGTCCTGGAGCTCGAACTCCTGGCTCCAGTGGCTTAAACTGCCATTAAAGCGCAGGAGTCCTAGGTGATTCTGGAAATTGAAGAAAGGAAGATGAATGTCCTGTGAACACTAGAGCCAGTATCTCTCTTCTCCTCTCTAATCCAGGCCTCCCCTTTCCCTGTAGCATGACCGTGAGTGGCATCTCATGAAAAACTCTAATCTGATACTTTTCTCAACCCCTTAGTTGTAGATGGGGAAACCTATCATTTACACATGATTTTTTAATCATACCAGAAAGCCCCACTCCTTTACTAGGTAGAGATATTTTAGCTTGCAGGCAGGCCAGCATCCTTATAGCCTCACGACAAACTCTTTGTCTCCCCCTGTTGGAAGTTAATATAAATCCAGAAGTGTGGGCAACTCAAGGAAGAATAGGTCAAGCTGTAACTGCTAGGCCAATCCAGATCCATCTTAAGGATCCCACTTCTCTTCCTAACCAGAAACAATATTCCCTAAAGCCAGAGGATAGGAAAGGGCTAGAAGCCACTATTAATAACCTGAAGATGCATGGCCTCCTCAAACCCTGTAACCAGCCCCTGCAACACCCCAATATTAGGAGTGCAAAAATCCAGTGGGGAATGGAGACTAGTTAAGAATCTCTGCCTCATTAATGAGGCCATAGCTCCAATCCATCTAGCAGTACCTAATCCCTATACCTTGCTGACCCAAATACCTGAGGGACAGTCCTAGATTTAAAGAATGCCTTCTTCTGTATATTTTTACACCCTGATTCTCAATACCTGTTTGCCTTCAAAGATTCTTCTGGCCAAATCACCCAGTTAACATGGATGGTGCTGCCTCAGGGATTTTGAGATAGCCCTCATTTGTTTGAACAAGCATTGTCAAAAGACCTCTCTGAGTTTTCTCATCCTCAGGTCAAGGTCTTGCAATAAGTGGATGATACTGCTCTGTGTATCAGCTGAGGAAGCTTCTCAAGAAGGCACTGACGCTGTTCTTACTTTCTTAGCTGATGGAAGACAGAAGGTTTCCAAATCTACGAGCCAGGTTTGCAAAACCTCAATGAAACACCTGGGTTTAATTCTGTTTGAAGGGACCAGAGCATTAGGGGAAAAAAGGAATAAGCCCATTTTTTCCTTCCCCCTCCCCAAAACTTTCAAGCAACTAAAATGATTTTGGGGCATTACAGGATTTTGCAGGCTATGGATACCTGGGTACGATGAGATAGCTCATCTTCTGTATCAACTCATAAGGGAAATTCAAGCAGCTAAAACTCATCTCCTAACCTGGGAACCTGAAGTTCAAAAGGCCTTTAATCAGCTACAGCAGGCCCTACTTAAGGCACCAGCTCTCAGCCTTCCCATAGGAAGGACCTTCAGTCTGTATATAGCAGAAAGGAAGAGAATGACTCTGGGAGTCTTACGCAGGTCCAAGGTCCAGCTGAACAGCCAGGGGGTTACCTGAGTGTGGAACTTGATTTGGTGGCTAAAGGATGGCTAGCATGTTTCTGAGCCATTGCTGTGTTGGCCCTACTGGTCCCAAAAGCCTCCAATTAACCCTGAGAAATGGCTTAACTGTTTATACCCACATAATGTGGCAGGATTACTGTCCTCTAGGGGAAGTCTTTGGTTAACAGACAAAAGCCTCCTTGAATATCAAGGTCTACTGTTAGAGGATTCCACTACCCAGTTAAAAACTTGCTCTCACTTAAACCCAACCACTTTCCTCCCTGAGGGAATTGGGGAACCTGAACATGACTGTGAACAAGTTGTGGTATAGACGTATGCAGTCAGAGAAGATCTCAGGAAAACTCCCCTAGAAAATCCAGATTGGACCCTCTTCACGGATGGAAGCTCTTTTTTAGAGCAAAGAGTCCATAAGGCAGGATATGCAATAGTCACTCTGAATGATGTTACTGAATGTGCATCTCCCCAGGCACAAGCACTCAACTAGCCAAACTGATAGCCCTTATAAGTGCACTTGAGTTAAGCAAGGTAAAGGTAGGTAACATTTACACTAAGTGCACTTGAGTTAAGCAAGGGAAAAGTAGCTAACATTTACACTGACTCCAAGTATGCTTTCCCAGTTTTCCATGCTCATGGTACTATTTGGAAGGAAAGGCGCTTTCTTACCACCAATGGATCTCCTACAAACACCATCAAGAAATTAACAGGTTATTATCCTCAGTTTTCCTTCCATGAGATGTGCAGTGATGTATTGTAAGGGACATCAGAAGGGATAGATGAAATAGCCAAAAGAAGCAAGCTAGCTGATCAGGCAGCCAAGTCAGCAGCAAGGAAGCCTCATGACATCAACACACTTGAAGCCCCTCTAATTTAGAAAAATTCATGAGAGAAATCAAGCCTCAGTACTCCTCTGCAGAAATAGAATGGACCACCTCTTGAGGGTACAACTTCCAGCCCTCAGGATGGCTGCAGTTAGAGGATGGCAAGCTCCACTTGCCAGCCTCCAGTCAGTAGAAAGTCCTAAAGTTCTTCACCAAGCTTTTCACTTGGAAAAGGATAAAACTTATCAGTGTGCCCAGAAATTGTTTTCAGGAGAGAACTTACTAAGAACAGTAAAACAGGTGTTAATGCTTGTGAAGTCTGTCTTAAAAATAATCCCCTGAACAGACGGCTCCTTCCTTCTCAAACCCAAAGAGTGGAATTTGTCCACAGAAGAACTGGCAAATAGACTTCACCCACATGATGAAGATGCAGGGCATACAATAACTATTGGTGTAGGTAGATACTTTCACTAACTGCGTAGAAGCATTTCCATGCCATACAGAAACTGAGGTAACAAAAGAAGCATATAATCTCTTTGGCTCACTTTCAACAGGAATTAATCCAACTAGCAAAAGATCAGCTCCAAGAAGTAGGACTACCTTTATCTAACCCAGGAGATTTGGTATCGGTAAAAGCTCCCCCTTCTCTCTTTCCTCCCTTAAGCCGAAGCTAGGAAGGGCCCTACATTGTTCTTCTTTCAACCCCCTCAGTTGTAAAAGTTACAGGTATCAACTTCTGGATACATCATACTCTAATCAAAGCCTGGAAAGCTGAGAGAGCAAGCCCTGACAGCCCAGAGGAACGTCCTGAATACCAATGTGAAGAAATAGGTGATCTTAAGCTGAAAATCATAAAGGATGAGTAAATGAGCAAGGTCTACTCATCCTACTCAGTCCAACTTTTACCTTCAGTTATTTACGTTTATCCTCTTGAGATGTGCCCCCAGATATTATAACTTCTTTTTGACACATACTTGCAGGGATGATTTTAGCATTCATGGGATTGCATTTGAAATTTCATAGACCCCAAAAAGGGAAGTGTCTTGGTGAGTAAAATTTTACATGAGACTTATCTACTACACCACACTTGCAGGAATTGCTATACTTACACTATTTGCAGTGAGATGATATATTGTAGCACCATCTAACTGGAATATCAGACAGAGAGTTTCCATTGCTACAGTATTTTTCTTAATTAATATCCTTATAGCAGGGATAATAGTTGCCAACAAAAAGAAAGCATGAAAGTTTTACTATCACTGAGGCCACTAGGACTTTTTATTGGGTTTTGTACTATGTCACACTCTGGCTATGGAAAGAAGGTTATAAATGAAAGAGATTTTATATAAGAAAGAATCTTGTATGGTAAATACTTATTCTAAAGAAAATAGTCATTTAAAAAAGGGATGTTTAGGACAAGTCAGAAGGTTTAAGCATTTCATAGATGGTTTGTGGAAGTTGTGAAAAGATTATGCAGATGGTTAATAATTGTCCTAGAAAGAATAGTCAGTTGTTTAAAAAGAAGGGCGTTTAGGACAAGTCAGAAAGTTTAAGCATGTCGTAGATGGTATGAGGAAGCCATGAAGGAATTAATTGCAGAAAAGATTTAGCAAAGGTTAACACTAAAATTACACTAGCCACCCAAATAACTTATTTCTCCAATCATATTGCAACTTATAAAAGATGACCTAGACCTGAAATTATCCCCTAATGGCAAATCAAGAGGAGAATATATGTTTTTCTCAAATAAAAAAAAAATGTTGCTTTTATATCAACAGTTCTGATAAAGTACAGCAACATCTGGTGGAGGCAAACCAGTATTTCAATCAGTCAAAATGGCTGACAGCTATCAAACTCTACTATTATGATTGTGGCCTATAGTACCCCCACTAACAGTGGCAATCTTAATACTCACATTCATACTTAATTTGTTTCTTCTTACCTAGAAGCAATCAAACTCCAAATGGTACTACAGACAGAACCACGCATGGACATACCTTTCTTCCATGGACTCTTAGATCAACCCTAGGAGGAGCCCTAGCTGCTGTTCCCCACATGATGCCCCCTTTCAGCTGGAAGTATCCAGAAAGAGTCATAGCTCGAACATCCCCTAATAGCAGTTAGGGTTACCACTCCAGAGTGGGGGAATGATACAGGAGTTAAGAAGAAATCACTTAGGCAGATAGTAAGGGTATGGGAGTCCTCAGTAAGGATTTTCTTTTTAACAAAAAGCAGCCCTAAATCATTTTCTAACAAAGAGGAGCCTGTAAAGTCAAGCTGTGGACATAGACATGCAAGCTGGGAGCTTGCATGGATGAGTGCCGGCAGGAACTAAGGACTAGACATGTTCAAGATGGTGGCTCCATCTTCCCCTCTTTTTGTCAGCGATATGTACAGTAAGAAGCAGACAAGATGGAACCAATCACCTGGGTGGAAAAACCAGCCTTCCCTGTGCACTGTGTAAACATCATACCTGATCGAATCAATCTCTGAGCCCTACATAAATCAGACACCACCTCCTCAAACCTGACTATAAAATCCCATCCATCTGCCGCCAGCCCATCCTTTCCACTCGGAGACCCCTCTCTATATATAGATAGAGCTGTTTCTCTTTCTTTACTCTTCTGCCTATTAAACCTCTGCTCCTTAACTCCTTGTGTGTGACCATGTCCTAAATTTTCCTGGTGCATGACAAAGAACCCTAGAGTATATGCCCCAGACAACACAGCCACTTCATAGCCATTAAACAAAAAAAAAAAAAAAAAAAGGAGAGATTGAGATCATGTCTTTTGTGGGAACACAGATGGAGCTGGAGGCCATATCTTTAGCAAACCAACACATAAAGAGAAAACCAAACAGCACATCTTCTCACTTATAAGCGGGAGCTAAATGATGAGAACTCATGAACACAAAGAAGGAAACAACAGACACTGGGGTCTACTTGATGGTGGAGGGTGCACTGAGGAAAAGGAGCAGAAAAGATAACTATTGGATACTGGGCTTATTCCTGAGTGATAAAATAATCTATACAACAAGCCCCTGTGACATGAGTTTATCTATGTAACAAACCTTCACATGTACCTTGGAACCTCAAATAAAAGTTAAAAAAAGAAAAGCAACATATAGACAAGAAATTACCAGAATCTTCAACATTGGATCAAAAACGAATATGAATAACTCCACCCTAAGTCACTCCCACACAGAACTGTTAGTCTGCAAAAGGAAGAAAAAGCTTCTCATTTATATGTGAAAAAATCAAGAGAAGGAAAAAATCAAAAATTAACTTGAGGAATCTCTAGCAATTTTCTTCCATATCAGAGTGGCCAAAAAGTAGTTTGAATTTGAATTTACTTGCTTGTGCACACTCACCTAAAACTGAAGCTAGTGAGGAGAAAGGAAACAGCCAGAAGGATAATACAAAAAGAGCATCCAGATAAATGTATGGACATTTGAGAGTAAATGGTACCTAGGGAAACATTTCTTCTTTCATTTTGTATTAGTGATTATGCTCCAACTTTTATTTTAATATGTTTCTTCCTCTATTTGCTAAATTCAAAGCAAACATTTTTCTTTTAGAAATAGATTTTAAAGTACATGAAAATATTGGTTTTAAATTCCTGACACTAGTATTGGGCCATGAAATGAGAAGAAATATCCACAGATAGATAACAGACAGCTCTTACATTAGCTGCCAAGATAAATCAATCTTCACTTGAACCTTGACCTGGTTAAAGATAAAGTTCATACCTGGCATGGTGGCTCATGCCTGTAATCCCAGCACTTTGGAGGCCAAAGCTGGTGGATCATGAGGTCAGGAGATCGAGACCATCCTGGCTAACACAGTGAAACCCTGTCTCTACTAAAAATACAAAAAAATAAAAAATAATAATTAACTGGGTGTGGTGGCACGTGCCTGTAATCCTAGCTGCTTGGGAGGCTTAAGTAGGAGAATCGCTTGAACCTGGGAGGCAGAGGTAGCTGAGATCACACCACTGCACTCCAGCCTGGGTGACAAAGCAAGACTCCACTTCCAAAAAAAAAAAGATACAGTTCAGGGACAGGGACAGGTTTCAGGTTTTCAGCAGAGGATTTTCACATAATTATATAGCCGAGAGTACAAGCACTTGACAAATTATCACATAATTCATTAGTAGCTAGTGTTCTGATAAAGAAGAGCCAGCTTTTTGTCCTTAGGATGTTTACCTGTAATTGAGGTTGTGTACCATCACTAATACAGACCTGTAATTGAGGTTGTGTACCATCACTAATACAGCTGTTGCATTTTCATATGTGCACAGAGCATCTGCACCTTTCAGTTACAATGATAAGTTGTAGGAAAATGAAAAAAAAGATGACAGGGAAAGAGAGAGAAGAAGGAAGCAAAGGAAGAGGAAGGGGAAAAGGAGGAGGAGAGGAAAAGGAAGAGGAGGAAAAGAAGATAGAATAAGAAAAAAAGTAGCAGCCAGAGACAGGAGAAGGAGAAGGGGGAAAAGGGACGGGAACACAAGGAAAGAGGAGAAGAAATTATAGTGGAACACAGTTTGCACTCTCACTCTCATATTTCTTCTGTTAACAGACTTGGGTGGCCTTCGTGATACTTGCCTTCCAGTGTTCATGCCCTCATATAATCCCCTTCTTTGAAGCATGGGTGGAACTAGTGACATTCGTCTAACTAACAGAATATAACAAAGATATTACCCCCATCATTGTGTTACATTATGTAGAATTTTGTCTTGCTAGCAGAGTCACTTTAGAATCTTGTTCTAGAAACGACTTACCATGAGTCTTACAGCCAAAGGGAAATAAATTTTACCAGCAACCTGAAGAAGCTTGGAAGTAGAGACTTCCTCAGTCGAACCTCCAGATGAAAATCCAATCCTGACTAACACCTCAATTACAGTCTTGCAGAGGATTCATAAGCCATGCCTAGATTCCTGACTAACAGCAACATAAAAGAAAATAAATATGTGTTTTTTAAACCATTACTTTGTGGTAATTTGTTTTGCAGCCTGGAAAACTAATGCATTTTCTAAGAACATGAACAAGTACCCCAAATTAACTTTTCTCTGAATAAATCTAAAAATTTGGTATATTTTGAAATGTTCATACCCCTTTGACAATTTAGGTGTGAATACCAGCTAGTGATAATTTAAATATTTATTTTCCTCAAAGCAATCTTATAATATACTTAGAAAAATAGAAAATCAGTTTTTCTTTACAAATGAATTTATGTAAAGAAAGAAAAACAGTTTTTACTTCTGTTCATAGGCATCAATTCACAGTAATTTAAAAAGTTGTGTATTTAAAATAGTGCATGCTAAATGTTCAGATACTTATTGTCACTGTTAATATGATTTGAATAGAATCATAAATTTAACTTAAAAAGAAAGACCTTTGAGATATTTAAATCTAAATAATTATTTCCAGAAATGAAAAATTTGACACCCAGAGAAGTGAAGTGACTAAGGTAATATAGCTTGTTACTGGCAGACCAAGTTTTGATATACTTGGATACCTAATACTTTTCACCATTCTATCATTATCACTACATTATTACTACATTATGACTCCTAATAATTGTACTGCTCTTCTAAAAGAAATGCATAGCACAGTCAAATGATATTTATTCAGACAGTAACTAAATGTTTAATTCTACAGGTTAGAATTATAGCTGCCTACTATATTTTGGGATTTTCTTTTTATAGTACTAGAAGTGGTGTGCTGTTACATTTACAACGTCGTGACATCTCTTTTTCTATCACATTGTCTTTCTACATTCATGCCAAAGTGGTGGATGTCAATCCACTTTTGCTTTTAGTGATTTGAGGCTGAGTTACATATAATTCTTGTTGAAAGACAATATTTGAATTCTGTAGTGGAATATTTCACTATATTGATTAAATAGTGTCATTTCTCTAAGTATCTCCTAAGTTGTTGAGTCAGTACTGAAACACAATAATTCTCATAGTTGCAATTGGCCCAAAATGATTCTATGACAATCTGCCATATATTAAAGACCATCTGGTACCACATTCTATAACATTTTATTTGGATTTTCTGAAGATAATTTTTTAATTTTTTTCTCCAAAAAGTGAGTTTGCTAGTCATCTTATTTTCATTCTAGAGCATCTTGAAGTAACTAAGTCAGCAAATACTTGTTAGTCATAGTTTCCATAAATGAAACAATCTGACTAAGATAACCTTCCAAGCTATAATATTTGAATGACAAACAGTACCTTTTAAGATGTTCTGGTGAAAAAAACTGATGGGACTATCCACATTTAAAAACCGAGCTACAGCCTGAAGCTTATTTTTTCTTTATAAATTTATGTTGCCCAGTAAATGCTTCTATACTCTATAGCCTTGAATGCCTCCCAGGGAAGGAAATAAAGGAGAGGAAAAAGAGAAAAGCAGAGGGAGAGATAACAATACACTAAGAAGAGTGGTAGAGTATCACTAATAAGTCATTGTATAACCCAAAATTCTATACCTATGTCTGGGTTATACATAGTATGTTCTTAAACACATACACATTTGATTTGACCCTTTCGAACAATTAACAAAAAAAAACTAAGGGAGTTTATATGGCAAATAGCACATCTTGGTATTAATCCCTTAGTAAGTATGGTACGCTCAAAAAGGCCAAATTGTTCATTATTGTCTTTGTGTAGTTTACAAGACAGCAAGGCACTACAGTGTACATATGAGCCAGGCAATAACCAGTCTGGGGCTTGGGAGCTGATTCAAATGGTTCAGATCATTCCCATGTTCCAAGGTTGTTCAGAAATGAATGAAGACCCTTTATTAATGTTTTGTCATTACTTAGGAACTATATGACTGAGTTCAACCATTTTCTTTTCATTTCCATTTTAGTTTCTCCAAATATAATGTAGATAATAAATATACTGTGGTAGTCCAGTGTTGTAAAAGTTGTTAAACTAATGCTCTTAAACAATATTTAAAATGACATTTTTATTAAGTTGGCATGAACTATGTTTCTAAATTGCTTTTAATATGATAATGTTTGCAATTGTTATCCCATAAGTGCAGTTTGGCAGTGGAATGTACATGAATATTTCATCCAGCAAAGGCCATGATTCTGTAATTATAAATAGACCTGTTCCAACAGAAGTAGACAGATGCTTGTGTTTCAAAGCAAATATTCTAAAGCAAGAGTTGTTGATTAAAGGCTTAAGACAAAGCAGAGGTATATCGGGGTTGAGTGCTTATTACCTAGAGGAAGTCAATTTTGTAAGCACCTGGAAAGTTGAGAAGGCAGCACTAGTGTCAGACATAGCTGCGACAAACTGTGTTACCTCTTTAGACCTCAGTTGAACCTCTGATTTACTTGTGACACTTTCATTTTGGAAAAGACCTTCTGTCTTTTGCTCCATGCACAAGTAAACATCAAAACCCTAATAAAACAGCACAGAGATTTAAGACTTAAATATTAGACCTAAAACCATAACAACCCTAGAAGAAAACCTAGGCAATACCATTCAGGACATTGGCATGGGCAAGGACTTCATGTCTAAAACACCAAAAGCAATGGCAACAAAAGTCAAAATTGACAAATGGGATCTAATTAAACTAAAGAGCTTCTGCACAGCAAAAGAAACTACCATCAGAGTGAATAGGCAACCTACAGAATACGAGAAAATTTTGCAATCTACCCATCTGACAAAGGGCTAATATCCAGAATCTACAAAGAACTTAAACAAATTTACGAGAAAGAAACAACCCCATCAAAAAGTGGGCAGAGGACATGACAGACACTTCTCAAAAGAAGACATTTATGCAGCCAACAGACACATGAAAAAATGCTCATCATCACTGGCCATCAGAGAAATGCAAATCAAAACCACAATGAGATACCATCTCACGCCAGTTAGAATGGCGATCATTAAAAAGTCAGGAAACAACAGGTGCTGGGAGGATGTGGAGAAATAGGAATACTTTTACATTGTTGGTGGGACTGCAAACTAGTTCAACCATTGTGGAAGACAGTGTCACGATTCCTCAAGGATCTGGAACTAGAAATACCATTTGACCCAACCATTTCCATTACTGGGTATATACCCAAAGGATTATAAATCATGCTGCTATAAAGACACATGCACATGTATGTTTATTGTGGTACTATTCACAATAGCAAAGACTTGGAACCAACCCAAATGTCCATCAATGATAGACTGGATTAAGAAAATATGGCACATATACACCATGGAATACTATGCAGCCATAAAAAAGGATGAGTTCATGTCCTTTGTAGGGACATGGATGAAGTTGGAAACTATCATTCTGAGCAAACAATCACAAGGACAGAAAACCAAACACCACATGTTCTCACTCATAAGTGGGAATTGAACAATGAGAACACTTGGACACAGGATGGGGAACATCACACACCAGGGCCTGACGTGGGGTAGGGGGAGGGGAGAGGGATAGCATCAAGAGATATACCTAATGTAAATGACGAGTTAATGGGTGCAGCACACCAATAGTGCACATGTATACATATGTAACAAACCTGCACATTGTGCACATGTACCCTAGAACTTAAAGTATAATAATAATTTTTAAAAAATTATTATTGTGTTACATTATGTAGAATTTTGTCTTGCTAGCAGAGTCACTTTAGAATCTTGTTTTTCACAGAGATTGCCAAAGAACTTAAGCACGCTGTGTGCTGTATGTTTCACCTCAGGTAATTTAATTAGCTAATGCAATATTTCTTTTATCTTTCATCCACGTCATCATATGGTATTTATTGGATATCATGTCACCAAGAAGAAATGACATGTATCAAAATGAAGAGTAAATACTATCTTTCTCCTTGTGTGTACTTCTACTGAACTCTAAGTAGTCTGAAATTTTCACTGCTCCATCCATAGTGACTTATCCATCCATTGACAGTGGCTGTTAAGACTTGTGCTTCACTGCTCACCACTTTTTTGAGTTAATTTATTTTTTTCTTTTTCTCCCCACACTTGATTTGATGAAGGTTATAGTATGCATGTAGTCAGAACACAGAAAGATTTTACCTTATGGTAATTTGCCATAAGACTAAATTTTTACCAGCACATTTAAGAGGGCCTCTCTTGAGAATAGGTCCAGATCTAAAATGAGTGTCGGAAATATTGATACAACCTCCATTTTACAGAGGTGGAAAATGAGGCTGTAGGTGGAAGTACAAATATTCTATAGCTTTGGAAAAAGAAAGATGTTATTTGAACCTGTTACATGGTCAATAACATATCCAGTCCCAATTAGTTTGCATTTGAACAAAAGCCACTGCCTTGATAAGGAATGTAAATTGCAACAGAGCTATAATTGCTCAATATTTCCTTGCTTTGCCAGTAATGAAATCATTTGCAATAAGAAAATTTAACATCATCTCACAATAATGTCTTTCTAAAACTAAATGTTTCAAATACTGCTGGGTTATAAAAAATGTAAACTATATCTTTTTCCTGTATATAATAATTCATGCAACTAAAATGTATATGAAATTAGTTCATAATAGTGAGTGAAAAGGTAAATATTTCAGAAGGAAAGAAGTGTGTTATTTGAGTACTTTATGTTAATTTACCAGTGACTTTCATAGTTTGTATTTCTTTAGCTGGAGGAAAATTAGATGGATACAGTTCACATTTTAGATAAATGAAAAACATTATTTTTAAAAATTTTGTATTTTTAAATTTTGTTGGTACGTAGTAGCTGTATGTATTTATGGGGTAGCAGAGACATTTTGATACAGTCATGTAATATGAATAAAAACATCATGAAGAATGGGATATCTACCCCCTCAAGCATTTATCCTTCAAGTTATAAGCAATCCAATTACACTCTTTAAATGGTTTTAAAATGTAAAATTAAGTTATTATTGACTATAGTCACCCTGTGGTGCTATCAAATAGTAAGTCTTTTGAATTATTTTTGTGTGTAGAGACAAGGTCTCACTATGTTGCTCGGACCGATCTCAAACTCCCGAGTTCAAACGATCCTCCCCCTCTGCTTCCCAAAGTGCTGGAATTACAGGCATGAGCCCCAAACAGGTCTTATTCATTCTTCCTATGTGTTTTTTTCTTTTCAACCCATTCACCATCCCTATCTTCCTTCAATCCCCCCACCACCCTTCCCAGCCTCTGGTAACTATTCTTCTACTCTCTATGTCCATGAGTTCAATTATTCTGATTTTTAGATCCCACAAATGTGTGAGAACATATGATCTTTGTCTTCCTGTGCCTGGTTTATTTCACTTAACATATATACACAATGGAAAAACATTACTTTTTAAAAATTGTAAAATACTTTCTTGAAAAATGACTTTCCTTTCATGTTGGTTTTGTTTTAAAGTGCTGTTTGTCGTGTTTTTACTTCTGAAAAAGTTATTATTACACACTTGTTTTGTATCTTTGTTTATATTCTGCTCCAATCACAGGATTTATTTGCTCCATTATAAATTTGTTTTCCCTAGAACCCAAAAGCAACCTGGCATAGAGTTTATGATATGTTTACAGGTTTGTCTAAATGAATTTTATCCTTTGGAAATGCCCCTGCATATCTACAGTTTTCTTTGAAAGTGTAATACAATCTGATGTAGATTTGGAAAGTTTCTTAACAAAACTTGAGTATTTTTTTTTCTCCGTAGTCTATATAGGCAGAAAAAAATTTTTTTTCAATTAGCCTAGGTAGCTCAAGGCACTATTTATATTAAATTGCATATTTTTCTGCTTTCATACAATATATCTGAATAATATAAATATTTGGCATTCAAAATATCACAATAAATTCCTATAGAACTAATAGAACTAATGTATCACTGATAATGGAAGCAACCATGTACTTATATCCCTACCTATCTCCACCTCTTTTACAATGCAGCTCAAGTCTGTCCTTTCTATTTTTTCTTGTTATCTTTCATCTTTAACTCCTACTTTTATTATTTAACCAAACTTTTATTGCCCATCTTTGCATAGTGTTCAATATTGCAATTTGTTTAAAAGAGACCATAACCAAAAACATTGTAGCTCTATTTATATACTACTTTTCATCTCAAAAGATCCTAAATAACTTTACAGACTATGTAATGAGACAAAATCTGCAATCAGTTCATGTACACATTTCCCATTAATTCACTGGGAATTCTGTGTAAAAAAAAAAAATGATTACAGGATCACATCTCCTGAATATACACTTTAATCATGTCACTCCCCACTGAAATGTAGTCACCTCTAGGTGTGGACCCAGAAGCTATTTGAAAACACAACACAGCACTCCAGAAGTTTAGAACAGGAAATGAGATTGCAGCTATTCAAAATGGTAGGGAGGAGGTGTTTATTTAGCTATACTTTGATTCATAAGTGCACCCAATGCTCTAAATGGCCTCTGGCTTGTATAAAACATTTATCAAAAATTTCAATCACTATTCCACAAAGGAAGGGAGGGGATTGGGTGAAAATAAGTGATCCACTTTGTAGTTGAGCTTATGTGTAAATAAATAAATTCTTTATGTGGAGATTTAATTCTTACCTTCCTGGGTAAGCCAGGTCAAAGTAAAGAATATGAGAAAATTGATTAAAACGCCCATTGAAAAGAGAAGGGAGAAAGGATATTCTAACATTTGACTCTCAAAGTACTTTGTGGTGAGAATAAGGGTTCAGGATAAGTAATCTTTGAGGGAACCCTCAACATGGCCTCCAAATATAGTCTTAGGTGATCTGAATAATTAGAATAATTAGGATATTCCTTTGCATCCGTTCTCTACCATCGTCTAAACTGTAGAATTCTTCCAGTTTTGATATTCTCTTATCCCATGTGCAGCAAACAACAAACACATCAATTGTCTATGTAAGGAAACACAGGTTGACATATGGTGTTTTGCCCTTCTCCTTTCATAATGCATGAAGAAACTGCCTTCTATATCTTCCAAATTTTGAGTTGATTTTGTAAGACTATCTTCCGACGCCCTTCACATTACTCTTCTTTGCAGTGTAACCACAATGCCACCCTCCCCTACATACATAAAATCACTCATGTAAGTGAGAAAAAAATGCTCCTTACAATTCTGCAGAGCTAACCGGTAGAATGATCAAAGCAGAAGGAACATAACTGACTTATCTTAAATCACACAGCTCAGTAATGACAAATGGAGAACTCAAGCTCCTTACACTTACTTGATTTAATCAACCTGCTATAACAGAAGAACATTATTTTATTTGTATCCAATCAATGTGGGTTATTAAATTTTACCTAAAATGTGAATCTAAACTATATTTCTACCCGATTTAAGAACTTCCTATAAACTTTTATTTTTCATTGTTTTTACTGAGGTACAATTCACATAACATAAAATTAACCATTAACCATTTTAAAGTGTACAATTCAGTGGCATTTAGTACATTCTCAATGTTGTGCAGCAACCACTTCTTAGTTCCAAAAAGTTTTCATTACTCCAAAAAGAAACCCTATATCCATTAAGGAGTCACTCCCCATTCATTCCTACCCCCAGCCCTCTGCAATCACTAATTTACTTTCTGTCTCCATAGATTTGCCTATTCTGTATATTTCCTGTAAATTGAAACACACAATATGTGACCGTTTATGTTTGGCTTTGTTCACTTAGCATATTCTTTTCAAGTTTCATCCATGTTGCAGCATATACCAGTAATTTATTCTTTTTTCTAATGAATTGTATGGATATACCACATTGTATTTGTCCATTCATCAGTTGATGAACATTTGGGTTGTTTTCACTTTTTGGCTATTATGAATAATGTTGCTAAGAACATGCATGTATATGGGTTTTTGTGGGGATATATGTTTTCAGATCTCTTGAGTGCATACCTAACAGTGAAATTGTGGGGTCATATGGTAATTAACTTAATGAGGAACCCTCATGCTGTTTTCCACAGTGGTTGCGCTATTTTACATTTCCACCAGCAATGTACAAGGGTTCCAGTTACTCCACATCCTTGGCAATATTTGCTGTTTTGTTTTAATTATTATTATTGTAGCCATCTATTGGGTATAAAGGAGTATCCAGTGATTTAATTTGCATTTCCTTAATGACTAATTCCTATGGGCTTCTTTATATGTTTGTGTTGGCCATTTATTTGTCTTCTTTACACAAACATCCAATCAAACTTCTTGACTGTTTGTAACTAGGTTGTTGTCTGTCTTTTTATCATTGAGTTGTTAGAGTTTCTTATGTATTCTGGATACCAGATTTTATTAGCAAATATTTTCTCACATTCAGTAGACTGTCTTTTCCCTTTCTTGATAGTGTCCTTTGATGAACAAAGTTGTGTTTTCTCCATAATTTTTCCCTATAACCATTTTTTTCTGAAAATTTTTCAGAGCATTTTGACTGCTCCAAGCACTGTTACAAGTTTTACTTTTGTAGCAACTTTTATTGGTTTGTCTCATAAATATGAGTATAATTGTATATCACTATTGTCTACATTCATCTGACGGGTGGGTTTTGTTCTGTTATACTTTTACTAAAGTTATGTGTTACAATAAAAATGAACAAATGAATTAGTTGGGTTCCTTTATCATTCCATTTCAATTAAACATCTGACAATTGTTTCCCATAAAATTGCTGTAAAATTAGATAAAATCAGAATATTGTTTACTTTTAAAAAAATATATTCTCTTTTAAATCATGGTGACTTTTCCCCCTGCTTTATTTGATAAGGACTTAATTTGTAAGTCTGTTTAGAAAATAAATTATTCCTATTTTTGTTTCAGTTTTGTAGAATGGCCTCTGTTTGCCTGCACTGCATTTAATATCTTCTTTAAAAATATGTTCCTTAATTAATATGTGCTTGCTTAAGAATTAAATTTTGCCTCATGTTATCTAGTGTTTATTAATTCCAGAGAATCTTTTGAAGTCTTTAAATTTAACTTAGATTTTCTTGAGAACATAAATAATTTGTTTTCATTTTTAATGTTCTCAAAATGTCTACTTTGATACAGTTGCCTTAAATATTAACATTACATAGGAGGTAGTAGAACCATTCCTATAAAAAGAAAATGATGGGTGCTATTCTTGAATAATTGCAAATCATGGAAGAAATATAATAACTTTTCCGTTATTGCACAGATTTTCTGACCAGCAGGGCAAATAGGTCACTTTTACTTGGATCCAGATTATATAGCCAGTAAAAACAGGGAGCATAGGCATATTCAGTAAGAGATACTAATATCTCCTTATTAAAAACTCTAAAATCTACACAGAATTAAAGAAAGAGCATTCATTATGTTTAAGGTGACAATCACATGTAGAATACAATATTCTCTTCATGGGTGTTAAAAATCAATTTAAAATATAAACAGTATAGCTATTTTAGTGATCTTTATAACTAATAACAAAAATTAAAGAAAAAAATGGAAGAAATAAAAGGACTGGTCGTGGTATAAGTTATAACTAATGTTATAACTACTCCGAGTCTGGAACCAAGTATATAAGTATTAGGAAAATAAAGGCCTCATTAAGTCCAAATGTAAAACTGTATCCTGTAACGCTGCATTTTCAGTAGTTGAGGCATTGTTTAGATAGAGCAAGAGAACTAATGCCCAGAAATGTAGTAGGCAGCAGAAAAATTGTAAGCAATGCCTGAAAGAAGACTAGGAGGAGAGGGCCAAGGCCAACTTTCAGTTACCAGTGAAATAATTTGCATGAGTGAAGGATTTTGTCATTGATTATTAGTCATGTTGTAGCTCTGTGCTTATATACCTCTAGCAGCAAAATAAGATAAAGTTAGAAATAATCTTATTAAGGTAAGATTTTAGATCAGAACTCTGCATTAAGTAAACATTCTTAAAAGGAGAAAGTTATTCACTGCAAATATTCCTGATCTCAAAGAAAAAGGGTCAGATTGTTGTGATAATTTGTTTTTAATACACTTTATTTTTACAGAAGTTGTAGATTCACAGCAATATTGAGTAGAGAGTACAGAGATATCCCATATGCTATCTGTTCCCACCACATGCACAGCCTCCCCACTATCAATATCCCACAGCAGAGTGGTATGTTTGTTACAGTCCATGGACTCGCATTGTCACATTATCACACAACATCAGTAGTTTACATTATAGTTCACCCTTGATGTTGTACATTTTATTGGTTTGGACAAATGTATAACGACCTGTATCCACCGTTGTAGTATCACACAGAGTAGTTTCACGGCTATAAAGAATACTCTGCACTTGGCCAATTCATTCTTCCCTCCTCCCTAACCCTTGGCAGCCTCTGATCTTTTTGCTGTCTCCATAGTTTTGCTTTGTCCAGAATGTTACATAGTTGGAATCGTACAGTATGTAGCCTCTTAAGATTGGCTTCTTTCAAATATGTATTTAAGTTTTCTCTATGTCTTCTCATGACTCCATAGATCATTTCCTTTTAGCAGTGACTGATTTTCCATTGTCTGGATGTCCCACAGCTTATCCGTTCACCTACCTAAGCACATCTTAGTTGCTTCCAAGTTTTGGTTATTATGAATAAGGCTGCTATAAACATCTGTGTATATGTGTTTTGTGTGAATGTAAGTTTCCAACTCTTTTGGATAAGTACCAAGGAGCATGATTGCTGGATCCTTGGTTTAGTTTTATAAAAATCTTAATATAAATTTGTCAAACTTAATGATTTTTTTCCCAAAAAAAAGCTTTTGTTTTATTAATTTACTGCATTGTTTTTCTGTTTTGTTTTATTGATTCCTGCTCTTATCTTTATTATTGATTTCCTTCTGCTTTCTGTGGGTTTGGTTTGCTCTGCTATTTTTGGGTTCTTGAGATAGGAGCTCAGATTATTGATTTGAGACCTTTCCACTTTTCTAATGTGTGAACTTCATTAAGTGGCCTAAACACACCAATTAAAAGGCAGAGATTGGCAAAACAGATTTTTAACATGACCTGATTATAAGCTGCCATTATACTTTTGTGTCCTCTTCATTCTCTCTGTTGCTATATTGTTTTATTTGTTCTTGCCTTCCTTGTGAGTTACTTCAATATTTTTTAACATTCTCTTTTATTTATCTATAGTGTTTTTGAGTGTCTTTTTGTATAACTTTTTAATGGTTTCCCAAGGTATTAAATTATGACAAAAAGAGTCACATCAAAAGTTGACTCTCTCCAGTCAAAGGATCAGGAAAGGGACAATCTAACAAGACTAAACTTTTAGGAAACACACACACACACACAACTTCTTTATTCTATCCAAATGTCACAGGAAAAACTGTAGTCCTACTCACACCCAAACCAGCAGAGGCTGAGTGTGGGCCTAAACTTCTACCCTCACAAGGCTATAATGAGGCACCAGAACACCCGTGCTGGGGTAATTGATGTCAGAGAAGGTCAAATAGCAAGCTTGGACTTTCCTTACTTTTGGGAACTAATAGGCTTCTCTCCATGGTGTCAGTGGCAACCATGTGAGAAAGCTGACTTCTAAACCCACCAAAAGTAACTAGGTATCATAGCCTCTTTCCATTGTAGTGGTATCAGTAAAGGTCTAGGACATTTACCATTGGTTAGCAGTAATGAGGTCACCTCTGCTGTTCAGTGGAGGTCATACGAGGCTAGAACTTTCACCTCTGCTCTTTTGTATAACTTTTTAATGGTTTCCCAAGGTATTATATTATACACACACACACACATGTGAAAATGTTTTCATCTTGAAGAATATTTTCGGGGGTATAAGATTTGAGAATTGCAGGGCTTTTCTTTTGACATCTGAAAAAATGTTTTACCATTATTTTGGCCTCCACAGTTTCTCCATGTTGTCCAAACTGCATTTCCATTACAGGCTGTTTTTATCCATTTCAGTTCAGTTATTATGTGCCTTGGGGTATATTTCCTGAGTTTTATTCTCTTTGGAATGCACTTGCCTTTTCAAATATGCAGGTTTCTGTCTTTTGCCAATTTGAGAAATTTTCAGGTACTATTTCTTCAAGTCCTTTTTTAGCCTACTCTCTTCCTCATCTCCTTTCAAAACTCAAATTATGTGAATGTTAGACCCTTTGTTATAGTTCCTCAGGTCCCTGAGGCTCTGGGGTTTTTTGTGTGTAATTTGTTTCTCTTTATTTTTCAGATTGGGTAAATTCTACTGTTCTGTGTCGCATTTCACTGATTCTTTCTCCAATTTCTTTTATTCTGCTATTGAATCCATCCACTGAGCTTTTAATTTCAGATACTGTATTTTTAGTTCTAAATTCTCTATTTGCTTATTTATTTCTTCTCTTTCTTTTCAGAGACTTTCTATTTCTTTGCTAAGGCTTTTTATTTTTCCATTGATTTTAGGAACATTTATAATTACTCACTGAAGCTTTTTGATGACTGTTGCTTGAAATCTTTGTCAGTTATTTCTAACATCTATGTTATCTTGATGTTTGTATCACTTGATTGACTTTGTTCATTAATATGTTATCTGTCAGATTCTTTATGTGACAAATAATTTTTGTTGTAATTTGGTTATTTTAATGTATCTCATTTTGATACTTATCCTTTTTAGGCCTTTAGTTTTAATTGGCTTCTTGTGATATTGCTTCATCAGGGGGCATGAAGGCCACCACCTCATTACTGCCAACTGGAGGTAGAAGTCCAAGTTCCTTCTTTGGCTTCCATTGACATTTAAGGCTCCTCATTCTGCTGAGCAGAGGTGAAAGTTCTAGCCTCGTATGACCTCCACTGAACAGCAGAGGTGACCTCATTACTGCTAACCAATGGTAAATGTCCTAGACCTTTACTGATACTACTACAATGGAAAGAGGCTATGATACCTAGTTACTTTTGGTGGGTTTAGAAGTCAGCTTTCTCACATGGTTGCCACTGACACCATGGAGAGAAGCCTATTAGTTCCCAAAAGTAAGGAAAGTCCAAGCTTGCTATTTGACCTTCTCTGACATCAATTACCCCAGCACGGGTGTTCTGGTGCCTCATTATAGCCTTGTGAGGGTAGAAGTTTAGGCCCACACTCAGCCTCTGCTGGTTTGGGTGTGAGTAGGACTACAGTTTTTCCTGTGACATTTGGATAGAAGAAAGAAGTTGTGTGTGTGTGTGTGTGTTTCCTAAAAGTTTAGTCTTGTTAGATTGTCCCTTTCCTGATCCTTTGACTGGAGAGAGTCAACTTTTGATGTGACTCTTTTTGTCTGTGTCCTTTGATATTTCTTGTTTGCTAGCTTCTTCTGATCCTAGTGTGAGATATATAAAGAAATAAGAAAATCCATTGAACTTGCCATTATGTCATTCCTTGGTTCTGAATTCCTTAGCTGAACTGTCTTCTTGTCACCTTTCAGAGTCCTCTTGTTTGTTTTACACATAATATTTAGTTTTTATTTTTCTTAGCAGGAAGAATAGGAAAAGTATGTCTACTCCACCTTCCCGTAAGTGGAAGTCTACAATTTTTTTCTTTTTTTAACTTGACATTTGACTCATTTTTAAATTACAAATAACATACAGGAAGGTTGAAGATTCTTATGATTATCATGAGGATAGTTTTTTTACTTGGGGAGCACTGTTCTGACACAATAATCTTCTTAAGTACTGGAGTTTTTGTTGTTGTTAAGCATATTCAGGTGTTTTGTTTTGTTTTCTTCTGTAATTTTTAAAATTTCTGTAATTACTCACACATAGTTTTAGTGACCATAGGAAATTATTTTCTGTGCTGTCTTATGACAATTTGGTCTTTTTCCAGCTATCATTAGGTTTACCAGGATATGTTGTTTATACATATAGTATACCTTCAATTATTGTAAATAAGGTGCCTCATCTGACTTATCTATAAATATTGTGAATTTTAGCTATATGAATGCATATCTGCTATAAAAATATTGATGAAAAGACTTATGAAATTATCTGAGCTGCCTTATATTCAAGGAAAAGTGCTAGAAGACAACAATCTAATTATAAAAGTATTAATGAATATATTCTCTTGTTTTACTTAAATACTCCCATTCTGTAAGCCAGCTATTCGGGAATTTTCACTTAATAATTTCAAACGAGCATTTATTTCACTGCATTTCCAAATATCCTGGCTATTTTTCTTCTATCTGTCTCATGCTCCTTGATTTTCTCAGTTCTATTTTGGGAGGATTGTGCTTTCCCTAGGACAATCTGGTAACTAATCTGAGTGCTTTTATCATATACATTATCTATAAAATAGTATCTAGCTTGTAGAGTCATCATCAAGTTTAAACGAGATTGTACATGTAAAACTACTTTTTTCAAAGAGTATATGTTTAAAACAACTTTCAGAATATTAAACAAAAGGATTTGTTGTGATATAAATTTTAATATAAATTCTGCAACTGAGACTTTTTTTAGATGTGTTTCTTCTGGCACTGTTCAAATAAGACCACAGTGGTTATCTATGATTTCCCTCTGTCTATGCCCAGAAATTTCCCTGATCATGACCCAAAAGAAATAAATATATACTGAAATAGAATTTGCTATACTAGGTCATAACCCTGGTTTATGCTTCTAAATATTCTATTACTAAGAATATTTCCATTCATTCAACAAAATTAGCATTTACTATATGATCATTATTTTTCAAGGCACCGAAGAGATGTCATGAAAACTGTAGATTAGAAAAAACCCAACCAACCAAACAAATCAGCACTGTTTGCATTCTGGTTGTCTTACCTGATGTCAAATTTCAAGTTTAAGTAATATATATATATCCCATAAAGTAGCCTTATCTAGCTCTGTCATTCATAGATTATCTGAACTGTGTTTGAGTACACTATTTCTTATTGTGTTAATTCTTGGTGTATTACATGTATTTACCTATTATCTGTGGATTAATTATATTTTTCCTAATTTATTGTTAAAATATGTTAGCACATCAAGATTTGTATTAACTTTATCCATATATTCATTATTTTATAGCTGTGAACTACATATCATTTCTTCTTTTGCTGCTCCAGGTTGGATAGTCTTGGTTTGCTATTTATTCATACGACAGTCCACATCAATTCACACCATTTAGCATCACTCTCATAGACCTTTTCTAGTTCCAAATATCCTAATGAATATGGAGTAATCAGAACATAACACAGGATTCCAGGTGCAGATGTGCCACAATTTAAATTCTGGCAAGATATTTTCTATGTTGTTTTAAATACCTATTTTTCTTGGTTTGTAAAATGTTTTATTATGTAAATTTCCCAACATACCAAAGGGTTGAAAAAATTGTACAATAAACACCTGTATATCATCCACTCAGATTTTACCATTAACATTTAATTATGCTGTTGTATTACATATCTATCCCTCTAATCAATCATAAATCCATCTTATGTATTTAGATATTTAAAGTTAAATTTAAAACATCAATATGTTATTAAGAAAATCATAAGAAAGAGAAAATATATTTACTATTCTTAAGTGGAAGTGGATCATTATAAAGGTCCTCATCCTCATCTTCTTCACATAAGGAAGAGAAGGAGGAGGAAAAGGAGAAGTTGATCTTGTTGTCTCAGGGGTGGCAGAGGAGGGAAAAAAATCCATGTATAAGTGGATCTCCACAGTTCTAATGAATGTTGCACAAGCATCAACTGTATTTTATTTCCTATAAGGTAAAATTTACAAGCAATGACATGCACAAATATTAAACGCATATTTTCTGAGTTTTGAAAAATGCATACAGTTGCATAATTCAAACCCCTATAAAAACATATTGTAACATTTCCTAATAACCCTTACCACTCAGTTCTTAACCCCAAAACCAAAAGACAACTATTAGATTGCTTGTTCTTGAATTTTATGTATACGGAATCATCCATGTTGTTGCTTATATTAGAAGTTCATTCTTTCTGTTTTTGAGTAGCATTCCATTATATAACTATGCCATAGTTTGTTTATCCATTCACTTATTGGCAGACATTTGGAGTGTTTCTAATTTAGTTAGAGTCATTATGAATAAAGCGTATATGAATATTCTTATCTAAGTCTTTCTGTGGACATGCTTCTTTCATTTCTCTTATGTAAATATCTAGGAGTAGGATTGCTGGGCTGTAAGTTTGGCTTTCTAAGAAACTGCCAGATGCTTTTCCAAAGGTTTGCACAATTTTACACTCTGGCCAACAGTGAATGAGAGCTATGATAGTTTCACATATTTGCCAAGAGATATTACTTAACAGCTGAAATCATCCTTCATAGATTTAATGATTTCCCCATAAATGTGGGAACAAGTCAAGGATGTACATTCTCACCACTCTTATTCAATATTATCTTATGAGGCCTAGCCACTGCAATAGGCAAGGAAAATAGATGAAACACATGTAGATTGAGAAGAAAAAAATAAGAATCTCTTTATTTGAAGAAGGCATAATTGCATAAATAGGAAAGATCAAAGAATATACATTAAAGAAACTAAAAATAATATAATAGTAAGATCACAAGACACAGGATCAATACACAAAAAGTACTGTATTTCTGTATACAAACAATGGAAAATAAATAATATACATTTATGAAATAAGAAGTACCTTTTACAATAACATTAAAAACATGAAAAACTTCATGTTTTATGGAATAAACTTATGTTATACTTTAGGAAAGATATATGTAAGAAATATGTGAAATATTTTCATGCTGAAAACTAGAAAATATAGGTGAAAGAATTAAAGATCTATATAAATGGAGATATATATCATGTTAATATATCTTAAAATTCAATATGTTTAAGGTGTCAATTCTTCCCCAAATGATGTATCTATCTAATGTAATCCCTAACAAAATCTCAGTAGGCTTCTTGATAGAAATGAAAAAACTGATTCTAAAATTTATATGGAAAAGTAAAGAACCTAGAATAGACAAAACAGAAATTATAAAGAAAAACAAAGTGCAGGGCTCATAATACCTGATTTAAAACTTCCTGTGAAAGTATAGTAATCAAGATAGTGTGGTGTCGGCATGACACACATATACATCAATAGAATAGAATAAAGTCCGGAAATAGACTCACATATATATGGTCAATTGCTTGTCAATAAAGGTGACAAAATATTCAATGAAGAATGGATAGGCTTGTGAACAAATTATTCTAGAAGAACTGAATATTCATATTGATTTAAAAAAAACCCTCAGCCCTCATTCCTTACTGTGTACCATCTATGAAATTTAAGTCAATATGGTTCATAAACCTAAATATGAGACCGAAAACTACAAAACCTTTAGTGTAAACATAGAAGAAAATCTTTGTGACCTTAAGTTGGTAAAGATCTCTCAGAATAGTCACAAAAAGTGCAATTGTTGGAAGAAATATTTGTTGAATTTTAAACGTCTACTCTTTGAAAGATGACAATAAAAAGCAAAATGACAAGCCACATACTGGGATAAAATACGTGAAAATACATTTCTGATAAAGGACGTGGTCTGAAACAGATTAATAATTTGTGCACTTCAATTATTTTCAAAAAGCCCAATAAAATAGGAAAAATATTTGAATAGACACTTCATCGAAGAAAATATGTAGATGGCCAAAATCCATATGAAAACATGCTCACCATCATTAGTCACTGGATAAATACAAATAGAAACCTCAATAACATATTGGCTTATTTTTATAAAAACTGACAATACCAAGTGCTGGTGAGAATGTAGAGCAGTTGGAACTCTCATGTATTGTTGGTGGAAATATGTGATAGTAAAAATATTTTGGAAAAGAACTTGGAATATTCTTACAAAGTAAAACATAGTCATATTCATCATACTGCCCAGCAATCCTTGTCCTGTGTATTTATCCATATGCCCACACAAAGACTTATGTTTGAATCTTTATATAGCCTCTTAAGAACTGGGAATAACCCAGTGTTGTTCAGTTGTTGAATGGATGCACAAACTGTGGTGCATTAATAAAACAGAATACTACTTCTCAAAAAAATCAAACTACTGATTCATGCAATGACAATGATGAATCTCAAAAGCGTTATGCTAAAAGAAAGAAGCCAGAAACAAAAATCTACACAAGGTATCATTCCATGGATACTACATTCTGGAAGATGTAAAATTATAGGGACAGAAATCAGATTGGGGCTGAAGTAGGTGAGGTTATTATTTTCAAAGGGGGATGAGAAAAACTTTTAGAGTGATGAAAATATTCTATAACTTAATTTCAGTGGTGGTTACATGATGATCATGGTTACATGACCAACAAGCATGGCTACCTGTTACTCAAACAAATTGAATTACACATTTAAATGGGTAGACTTTTACTGCAAGTAAATCATACTTTAATAAATCTAACTTTAACAAAGTAGAAAGTGTAAAAATGTATAAATTGTGGCAATTTGAATTAGCTCTCTGACAGAACTTAGAAAAACTACTTTCTGGGAAATATTCGAGTATATGGACAAGAGTTTACAAAGCATTCTTCTAAGCAAAAGACACTGTCAACGGTTTAAGTAGAAATAGTATTCACATTTTTATTACAATGTTCGGGTTAATCACATTTATCATAAAATCATAAATATTATATTTATTCCTTTGCTTAAAAGCTAAAACTATAATATTTAATACTAGTCCTAAAGGCAAGTGATTATTTTTAATATACTTTTTCTCCTGTTTTGGAAAATTATTTGACAAATGTCACAAACTATTAATTGGTTTTGAAATCTCTTCCAGAATATTCTAGGGATAAACTCTGCTCACGTTGTTAGAACACGTTATTTTATTGTACAATTATCAGACTTTAAAATGACTTCCCACAAATTTGTCTATTTTAGTTCAACATGCATTCCATAATTTCCTGGGGCCATATCCATATATCTTTTGTAAAAGATATTCTCTTTGAAACCTGTAGATTCTTATAAATTGGGGTAGGAGGTGATAAACTATGCACTGAAATTTGAAGACATTGGGAAAGAAACCACCTGAAGAAATCATTTTCCTCTGCTTGTTGGCTGCTAATACCAGACGTCCCACTGTTAAATATCCGTAAGCTTAAGATGCAAGCACCCTGGGAAGGGAGAACTAAAATTTCCCAATGCCTTAGAGGTAAGAATATTCATCTATTTCTTTTTCTCTATCAGAAAGAATGAGGAATCCATTTGAACACCCTGGAGCAATAGATAACAGGGAGATGAAGGGATTTAGAAAGGAGACTGTTGGCCCACAGGGGGGAAAAAAAACTTTTACGGACTGCACAATACTTATCAGTACTGATTATTTAAGAATAAATGTGAATGTTTCTTTACAAACTTCTCTAATAAAGGGGATTTTTTCCTTTATATTGTTAAAACTCCAATTTTGACATATAGATAATTACCACAACTCTCGTGCATTTACTCATTTTTTATTTACACAGTTTTACTTTCATAACTCATATACTCACTTTATTTGATTCCAGGCGCATAATGGAAGGAATGGGTAACCTGTATATCATTCACTAAACATCTGCCTCGAAAACAAAAGCAATCAATACAGGATACTTTAATCCTATTTGTAACACGGCATTGTGTGGTGTTACAACAGGAAAAAAAATATTGATGGCAAGCTTTTGTTTCTTTAAGTCTTCAGCTAGGTAAGAAATATGGCCACTTCTCTTTTAAGGTTGTATTCATTTTTAATGACATTGCTTTTTGTAAACAATAATGGTCTAATCTTTTAAAAAATTGTATATATAGCTTAAGTATCAGTTTCACTGGAGAACAATGCCTTTGTTTTACTGTGCACATCAAATAAGATGAGGTGTCAAGTCCGATTATTTACTCTAAGTAAATTCTAGACTTCTGACTACCTATGATTTTTTTTGTTTTACTCTTACGAGAGAGATCTGATCCATTAGTTCCTTCACCTACAAGC
The DNA here is from genome assembly GCF_009764315.1 of Trachypithecus francoisi. NCBI lineage: Eukaryota > Metazoa > Chordata > Mammalia > Primates > Cercopithecidae > Trachypithecus > Trachypithecus francoisi. Next base: position 14,212,540 of record NW_022681471.1, on the reverse strand, counting down.
AATTATTAACATCTCTAAAATTGTTTTTCTTATTCACATTCAAATTCAATATTTTCAATAATAGCATCCAACTTAGAATTTTATCTTATTTATTTTTTCTAATAATTCATAAAATCATAGTTGAATTTCTAATAAAATTACCAGTGTAGAAGTGATGCCAGATTGTTTTATATTGTAATGTAAAAAAGAAAACTTCTCCTTCCTTTTATAGATTATAAATATGGAACATATTTTTACCAATCAATTATCTGTTCATTTATAGATACTATATGTGAGCATCGCTAACTCCTAACAAATCATCTTGAGGTAATTACAGCATAATGTTTTCCAAATTAGTTCTTGTAATTTCATGTTATAAGCCTTAGAAATATAAATTCTGCAGATGTAGCTATCTAGTCTTGAGAACCTAGCCTTATGATATTATTCTAATGAAAATTCTGTCATTTTAATTTTAATTTATAAAAGACCTTCAGTGTTTGATACTTACTTGCAAAGCTAAAGTAAATGATTATTTATTCTAGAGTTAACAAACTGCCCAATGACAATTCTACATCTCATACTCATGTCATAAGAATTTTAGGCAAATTTAAAAGGCCACAAAACATTCTCATACAATGTATTGCCAGTTATCTCAGTTGCATATACTAACAGGTCTAAGAGGTAAATATCATATAGTCTGGTGATATTAATGAAAATTACAGTGCACAAACCTCCAAGAAATCACCTCCATAAAGAAATGAGAACACTGACAAAATGTTGTCAAATAAACTTTTTCACAACTCTGGGAATTAACCAACAGCTTATAGCAATTCTTGTCATATATATTCAATAAAACAGTAAGAACAGCAAGTTTCATGGTATTTTAACTTATTCTAGTCTAATCTGCCCCTTCCCAGATCAGCACTACTATTGAAAACCACCACCTCACAATCATTGTAAAACCCAGAAGCTTGGCAGGCACTGGAAGAGATACATGGAATTGGAGATCATTTTAAGCCCCATTCCAAGAGACTTATCATTATTCTACCTGTTGGTTAATCTTTCAAAGTTCCTACTCAAAAGATGTCTTCTTTTTGGGAGCTTACAAAATATGAAATCAATTTCCTTAGGTGAATTGGTCAAAAACAATTACAGAAATTGTTTAACATTGGGGTTGTCAAGAACAGAGTATAACAGTTGGGGTAAATAATAGATTATCCAAAAAGGTTAAAACAAAATCTTTTGAATGAAATGTGCATAGGAAATTTGAAAAGTTATGACATGTTTCTGAGACTCTAGACATCCGTGTGTATAGGGTTTTGTGCATGCTCAGGACTGTGCGCATACTCAAGAAACATCTGAAAAGACCTTATTTCTCACCACTGGCTGATGTTGAGGCTCTGTACAAGTAGGAAATGGAGACTAAAGCAGACTTTTCAACTGCTAAGCTGAGTGTTGAAGGCATGACTCAACAAACATACAGAGCTCCTTGGCAAAGACTGAGAAAGGTGTATGTTGCAGGCATTTAAGAAGCTCTTGGTACAATAATTAACTGACTACTAATCTAACTGGGCAGAGACTTTAGTGGCCACATACAACAAAGAATGTAGACTTTTGAAAATTAGTTCAGAAAAGTAGCTAAGCAAGCAAAGAACAATGACTAACAGCAAAAAGTAGAAAACCTGGGAACTGTGGAAAATCTGATATTCGGAGCTGCTACATTATATTATTTCAAATTTCTAGTTTTGATTTTTAAAATGACATGCAAAGAAACAAGAAAATATGACTCAGGCACATGAAAAAAGCATTCAATAGAAGCTGTTATTGAGGAAGCCCAGACATTGGACTTATTGGACAATGATTCTAAACCAACCTTTTAAAATATATTCAAAGAATTAAATGTAACCACGTCTAGTGAACTAAACTATGAGAATGATGTCTCACCAAAGAAAGAACTTATATAAACAAATATATATCATAAAAAGGAACAAAATGGTAATTATGGGCTTGTAAATAAAATAACTGAAATGAAAATTTCACTAGAGCACTTGATATGGTTTGGATTTGTGTCCCCACCCAAATCTCATGTCGAATTGTAATCCTCAATGTTGGACGAGGGGTCTGGTGAAAGGTGATTGTATCATGGGGTTGGACTTCCCCCTTGCTGTTCTCATGATAGTGAGTGAGATCTCAAGAAATCTGGTTGTTTAAAAGTGTATAGCACCTCCCCTCTTACTCTCTTCCTCCTGCTCCAGCCATGTAGAACATGCCCATTTCCCCTTCACCTTCTGCCATGATTGCAAATTTCCTGAGGCCTCCCCAGCCATGCTTGTTGTACAGCCTGCAGAACCATGAGCCAATTAACCTCTTTTCTTTATAAATTACCCAGTCTCAAGTAGTTCTTTATGGAAGTGCAAGAATGGTCTAATACAGGGCTCGACATCAGATTTGAGAAGACAGAAGAAAGAATTAACATATTTAAAGATAGGTCAATTTAAATTATGCAGTCTGAGGAGAAGAAAAAATAATTTAAAAAATTAACACAACCTAAGCGACACGTGGGATACCATCAAGAGTACCAAAATATGCATGAGGAAGGAGATTTCCAGAAGGAAAGGAGAAACACAAGTAGCAGGAAAACTTTTGAAGAGGCAATGACATAAAACTTCCCAAAACTGATTTAAAAAATGCTAATCTGAAATCTGAAAAGCTCAACAAATTCCAAATAGAATAATGTCCAAAAGATCCACACCTGTGTATATCAAAATAAAACTGTCAGAAGAAAATGAAAATATATCTTGAAAGTAGCAATATTGAACCAGCTTATCACATATAAAGGATACTCATTCATATTAACACCCAGTTTATCACTGGATACAACAGAGGCCAAAAGGCAGTAAAATGATATATTTACTGTGATGAAATAAAAAGACTGTAAACCAAAAATTCCACATCCAGCAAAATTACTCTTCAAAGATGAAGGAAAAACTAAGACATTGCCAGATAAACAAAAGCTGTGAGAACTTGTTAACAAACCTTCCCTACAAAAAAAAAATTCTGTTAGAATTTATTATCATGCTAGCTGAAATGAAAAGAGATAAGAGAAAAGCGTAAATCAATATGAAGGAATAAAGAGCATTGGTAAAGTTAACTCTCTGAATAAATGTAAAAGACAGTATAAATGCCCTTTTGTTTGTATCTTTTTATTTCTCCTATCTAATTGAAAAGACAACTGCATGAAGCAGTAATTATATATATGCTTAACAGGCACAAAATATAACATTTAATTTGTATGACAATAAAAGCACAAAGGAGGGGTTAGAAAATAGGAGCAAACTTTTTATATACTATTGACATTAAGTTGGTATTAATGTGAAATACGTTGTTAAGTATTAACATATTAATTTTAATCTATAAGGCAGCTGATTTAAAAAACTAGCTAAAAATATAGTAAAAGAGATATTTTCATTCATGCTCACCTGGTGTCTGATGCCTTAAGCTTAGGCTAAGGTCTGGGATATCAAAAAAGACTCTAATGTGTACCTGCAGCAAGTCTCTCTTGGTATACAGAGACCACTGAAGACCCTCAGATGTGGAGTTATAGACATCAAAATTACCTACTTGTCCCAGAGGTCTCAGAGACTTCATGCCACCTGGGCAAAGAAGTTGATCCAAGTGGCAACAACCTGTCCCTGTGCCTTTAGACAGCCTGCTGGTGGAGGTCTCAGAATGCTGAAGCACCTGGACCTGAACCATTTCCAACTAAAGGACCCCCCCTTCAGTAGCCTCTTGCCTACCCTATGCCACTGCTTCCATCTTAGCCAAGTGGTCATCTCCAGCAACCACATCTCAGAGCTGGTCATCAAGTATGTGGTAAAGTAACTGACAGTGTTAAAAAAGCTGGAGATTGGGAAGTATCCTGTCCTTGTTGAATACTTTGAATATATGGATGACCACAGATGGGTTAATATCAACACTTGTCTAACTGCACACCAAGTTGTGGGAAATGTTGCAAGTTTTGTCATGGCCCAACCTGGAATGAAGAACTTCTGTCTTTCTCTCTGTGACACAGGTGTAGCAGACATGGGAGGGAATAGAAAATCAAATCAGAGTAGCAGTGGGGAACAGAGTAGGAATACACTAATTTGCTGATTTTAAAAAAAACTTTCAAAATTAAAAAAATAAGTAAAAAAATACATATAGCAAAAGAAATGAAAAGGAAACGCTATGATATTAAGTGAATCCTTTCCAAAATATGTTATTCACAACACAGATTCTTTGGGATATTAAAGGTATTATGTGAAAAAAAGTTTCCATGTCTAAGTATATTTCAAATCACATAGAGTAAAACACATTCTTTTGCTGAAAGATTTCTTAAATATTGTAAAACATTAATATATACTATTAACTTCCATAAGGAATATAGTATGAAGAATTTTCCAAACATACTTAAACATAAAACTATCTTTTCAGAGATTATTTCATAAGCCTAACGGTCCACTTAGAACACTCTTTAAGACATAGTAAATTAAATCTTAATATTATAGAATAGCAACAAAACCTGTTATTTTGTGATACATAATTCATAGTCCTGAAATGAATTCTGACAGTATTCTCTGTCGATGTTTGAGAACAAAACCTTTTACTACCTTTCTTTTGTAAAGAAGATAAAAGTTTTATTTTATTTATGAATTTATACTGGCACGTGCTATATATGGGAGAGTAGATTGAAATCAGGTAAAGACTGGAAGGACAGGAATAAAAGTGGTCACTTGAGCTTTTGAGTCTGGTATAATTACTAGCCACTTACAAACTTCATGACGTCAGGAGAGTGACTTAATCTAGCTAAGTCTACATTTTATGCTCTGTAAAGTAGAAAGTGAATACCTAGTTCAAAGGATGGGTGAAAGGAATAGAAGATAAATACATCTTATTATGTCCAACATCTTACTGTGGTATCTGACACACAGCAAGCATATTTGACTCCATGAGTAATATCTTATAGTAGGTCCAATAAATGTTTACATCAACATTGTACTAGGGCCATAACTCATTCTTAGAATACTCAAAAGATGTATTTACTTTCAGTTATTTTACATGAAGTTTACTACTAAATAAAAATTGCATCCATTACTGAAAATGCAGCAGCTACTGTACAAGCGAAGGGTTCATGTGGATGTTGTGAGGTGTGGCACCTCTTCCAGATTAATAAGCATGCCAGAGGAATGCTTGTCTGTACAGAGATAGGCAGTGGAAAAAAAATGTCCTGTGCAAGAAGTGGAGGTGAGTAAGTAATCATTGTCACATTCAGTTCGCACCCAATGCTACATTCTGAATGTTTGTGTCCCTTCAAAATTCATATGTTGAAATCTTAAACCCCAAGGTGATGGTGTTAGGAGATGGCACCTTTAGGAAGTGATTAGGCCATGAGGGTGGAGCCCTCTTGTGTGGGATTAGTGCCATTATTAAAAAGGTGCAAAAGAGTTCCCTTGCTCTTTCTTATGTAAGGTTACAGTTAGAAAATAGCAATGGATGAGGACGTGGGCCCTCATCAGACACCAAATTTGCTGGTGCGTTTATCTTGGTCTTCCCAGCCTCCAGAACTGTGAAAAATAAATGTTCCTTGTTTATAAGCCGCCCAATATATGGTATTCTGTTACAGCAACTTGAACTGACTAAGATGCCCTGAGAAAGTAAAGCATAGAATTAAAATAGTAACTACTATTTATGCAGCACATACTATGTGCTTAAGCTATACTTACCCATATTACCTCGTGTTACCTTCACAACAGCTTTTTGAGGTTGTAAAATTTCTATCCCAACTTTGTAAGGTGAGTACTATTATCCCCGATCTGCTAATGGAGAAACTGAGACTAGAATAATTCACTCACTATATAATTCAGAAAATGTATTCAGCAGTTACGAAGATTAAATGAGATGTGTATAAAGCACTTAGCATAATTCTTAGAACATAGTAAGTGTTAATCAAAGCTACTTAGTGGATTTTGAAGGAACATGGATGGAGTTAGAGGCTATTATCCTTAACAAACTAACACAGGAACAGAAAAAACGAGTATCACAGGTTCTCACTTATAAGTGAGAGCTGAATGATGAGAACTCATGAACACAAAGAAGGGAACAAAAGACACTGAAGTCTACTTGAGGGTAGAGGGTGGAAGGATGGAGAAGATTAGAAAAAGTAGCTATTGGGGACTTAACTTGGGTGGTGAAATAATCTGTACACCAAACCCCCATGCCATGAGTTTATCTATGTAACAAACCTTCACGTGTACCCCTGAACCTAAAACAAAAATAAATAAATAAATAATAAACAAATAAATCTCCAAGACCTGGGAAAAGAAAAAATAAATAAATGCTAGGTATAATTATTCTAACTATGAGGTCTTCAGATATATAAAATAATAACAGTTTTCTCATATGTGAGATAAGGATACCTATCTCATAGAAGTGTTGTGAGGAATAAATGAGATATATATGTATAGCCTCTGCACACACCAAGTGCTTAATAAATGTTAGCTATTATTACTCTCATTGCATATGTGCAAACCAGAGCACACAAAGGAGTAAGTAGCATGTCTAAGGTCATAAGAGCAATTATAGATCCAGATCTTAATCCAATAGCTTAAGATCATAGTCTGGATATTTAACCACTTAGTAGTAGAACTCATTTTTTATCTAATTAGCAGAGTTAAAGTGCTCTTCCAAGCACCATTTACATATGCACATATGCTCTTTGGGAAGGGAGACATGACCTATTGCCTTTTCTTATTAACACATCAGCCCAAATTAGCTCCTAAATTTAGCTAATTGTCACTTCAGGAGGCCCAGAGAGACTGCTCAGAGGAGAAGAGATGGGACTGTAACACCGAATAAGGAGTAAGTGGAGTAATATATCTATCCAGCTTTAATATTACAGAGTAATCTCTATCTAAAGGTAACTCATATCTAAAGTGGTAGATATGATGAACTCCACTTACCCCTTATCAATTTAGATATGGGTTACAGAGTATGGACATTACGCAGGGAGAGCAAGTGCAAAAAAAGGGGGTACCAAATGGGGGTACCAAACTTAATTCCTTAAAAGATCAACTCGTTAGGACTGGGGGGGAGCAAGATGGCCGAATAGGAACAGCTCCAGTCTCAACTCCCAGCGCGAGCGACACAGAAGACGGGTGATTTCTGCATTTTCAACTGAGGTACTGGGGTCATCTCTCTAGGGAGTGCCGGACAATCGGTGCTGGTCAGCTGCTGCAGCCTGACCAGCTGAGCTGAAGCAGGGCGAGGCATCGCCTCACCTGGAAGCGCAGGGGGGAAGGAAATCCGTTTTCCTAGCCAGGGGAACTGAGACACACAAAACCTGGAAAATCGGGTAACTCCACCCCAATACTGCGCTTTAAGGAAACAGGCACACCAGGAGAATATATCCCACACCTGGCCGGGGGGTCCCACGCCCACGGAGCCTCCCTCACTGCTAACACAGCCTCTGCGGCGATCTATCCGCAAGGCAACAGCGAGGCTGGGGGAGGGGCGCCCGCCATTGCTGAGGCTTAAGTAGGTAAACAAAGCCGCTGGGAAGCTCGAACTGGGTGGAGCTCACAGCAGCTCAAGGAAGCCTGCCTGTCTCTGTAGACTCTACCTCTGCGGACAGCGCACAGCTGCAGTCCATTAGGGGAAAGAGCGGGGGTTGCAGACGCGAACGACTCTGTCTGACAGCTTTGGGGAGAGCCGTGGATCTCCTAACGCAGAGGTTGAGATCTGAGAACGGACAGACTGCCTGCTCAGGTGGGTCCCTGACCCCTGAGTAGCCTAGCTGGGAGACATCCCCCACTAGGGGCAGTCTGACACCCCACACCTCACAGGGTGGAGTCACCCCTGAGAGGAAACTTCCAAAGAAAGAATCAGACAGGTACACTCGCTGTTCAGCAATATTCTATCTTCGGCAACCTCTGCTGCTGATACCCAGGAAAACAGGGTCTGGAGTGGACCTCAAGCAATCTCCAACAGACCAACAGACAGTCCTTCTGACTGTCAGACGGAAAACTATCAAACAGGAAGGACACCTCTACCAAAACCCCATCAGTACGTCACCATCATCAAAGACCAGAGACAGATAAAACCACAAAGATGGGGAAGAAGCAGGGCAGAAAAGCTGGAAATTCAAAAAATAAGAGCACATCTCCCCCTGCAAAGGAGCGCAGCCATCGCCAGCAACGGATCAAAGCTGGTCAGAGAATGACTTTGACGAGATGAGAGAAGAAGGCTTCAGTCCATCAAACTTCTCAGAGCTAAAGGAGGAATTACGTACCCAGCGCAAAGAAACTAAAAATCTTGAAAAAAAAGTGGAAGAATTGACAGCTAGACTAATTAATGCAGAGAAGATCATAAACGAAATGACAGAGATGAAAACCATGACACGAGAAATACGTGACAAATGCACAAGCTTCAGTAACCGACTCGATCAACTGGAAGAAAGAGTATCAGCGATTGAGGATCAAATGAATGAAAGCGAGCGAGAAGAGAAAACCAAAAGAAAAAAGAAGAAAAAGAAATGAACAAAGCCTGCAAGAAGTATGGGATTATGTAAAAAGACCAAATCTACGTCTGATTGGGGTGCCTGAAAGTGAGGGGGAAAATGGAACCAAGTTGGAAAACACTTCAGGATATCATCCAGGAGAACTTCCCCAACCTAGTAGGGCAGGCCAACATTCAAATTCAGGAAATACAGAGAACGCCACAAAGATACTCCTCCAGAAGAGCAACTCCAAGACACATAATTGCCAGATTCACCAAAGTTGAAATGAAGGAAAAAATCTTAAGGGCAGCCAGAGAGAAAGGTCGGGTTACCCACAAAGGGAAGCCCATCAGACTAACAGCAGACCTCTCGGCAGAAACTCTACAAGCCAGAAGAGAGTGGGGGCCAATATTCAACGTTCTTAAAGAAAAGAATTTTAAACCCAGAATTTCATATCCAGCCAAACTAAGCTTCATCAGTGAAGGAGAAATAAAATCCTTTACAGATAAGCAAATGCTTAGAGATTTTGTCACCACCAGGCCTGCCTTACAAGAGACCCTGAAGGAAGCCCTAAACATGGAAAGGAACAACCGGTACCAGCCATTGCAAAAACATGCCAAAATGTAAAGAACATCGAGGGGGAAGAAGAAACTGCATCAACTAACGAGCAAAATAACCAGTTAATATCATAATGACAGGATCAAGTTCACACATAACAATATTAACCTTAAATGTCAATGGACTAAATGCTCCAATTAAAAGACACAGACTGGCAAACTGGATAAAGAGTCAAGACCCATCAGTCTGCTGTATTCAGGAGACCCATCTCACATGCAGAGACATACATAGGCTCAAAATAAAGGGATGGAGGAAGATCTACCAAGCAAATGGAGAACAAAAAAAAGCAGGGGTTGCAATCCTAGTCTCTGATAAAACAGACTTTAAACCATCAAAGATCAAAAGAGACAAAGAAGGCCATTACATAATGGTAAAGGGATCAATTCAACAGGAAGAGCTAACTCTCCTAAATATCTATGCACCCAATACAGGAGCACCCAGATTCATAAAGCAAGTCCTTAGAGACCTACAAAGAGACTTAGACTCCCATACAATAATAATGGGAGACTTCAACACTCCACTGTCAACATTAGACAGATCAACGAGACAGAAAGTTAACAAGGATATCCAGGAATTGAACTCATCTCTGCACCAAGCGGACCTAATAGACATCTATAGAACTCTCCACCCCAAATCAACAGAATATACATTCTTCTCAGCACCACATCGCACTTATTCCAAAATTGACCACATAATTGGAAGTAAAGCACTCCTCAGCAAATGTACAAGAACAGAAATTATAACAAACTGTCTCTCAGACCACAGTGCAATCAAACTAGAACTCAGGACTAAGAAACTCAATCAAAACCGCTCAACTACATGGAAACTGAACAACCTGCTCCTGAATGACTACTGGGTACATAACGAAATGAAAGCAGAAATAAAGATGTTCTTTGAAACCATGAGAACAAAGATACAACATACCAGAATCTCTGGGACACATTTAAAGCAGTGTGTAGAGGGAAATTTATAGCACTAAATGCCCACAAGAGAAAGCAGGAGAGATCTAAAATTGACACTCTAACATCACAATTAAAAGAACTAGAGAGGCAAGAGCAAACACATTCAAAAGCTAGCAGAAGGCAAGAAATAACTAAGATCAGAGCAGAACTGAAGGAGATAGAGACACAAAAAACCCTCCAAAAAATCAATGAATCCAGGAGTTGGTTTTTTGAAAAGATCAACAAAATTGACAGACCGCTAGCAAGACTATAAAGAAGAAAAGAGAGAGGAATCAAATAGAGCAATAAAAAATGATAAAGGGGATATCACCACCGACCCCACAGAAATACAAACAACCATCAGAGAATACTATAAATGCCTCTACGCAAATCAACTAGAAAATCTAGAAGAAATGGATAATTTCCTGGACACTTACACTCTCCCAAGACTAAACCAGGAAGAAGTTGAATCCCTGAATAGACCAATAGCAGGCTCTGAAATTGAGGCAACAATTAATAGCCTACCTACCAAAAAAGTCCAGGACCAGATGGATTCACAGCTGAATTCTACCAGAGGTACAAGGAGGAGCTGGTACCATTCCTTCTGAAACTATTTCAATCAATAGAAAAAGAGGGAATCCTCCCTAACTCTTTTATGAGGCCAACATCATCCTGATACCAAAGCCTGGCAGAGACACAACAAAAAAAGAGAATTTTAGACCAATATCCCTGATGAACATCGATGCAAAAATTCTCAATAAAATACTGGCAAACGGATTCAGCAGCACATCAAAAAGCTTATCCACCATGATCAAGTGGGCTTCATCCCTGGGATGCAAGGCTGGTTCAACATTCGCAAATCAATAAACGTAATCCAGCATATAAACAGAACCAAAGACAAGAACCACATGATTATCTCAATAGATGCAGAAAAGGCTTTTGACAAAATTCAACAGCCCTTATGCTAAAAACGCTCAATAAATTCGGTATTGATGGAACGTACCTCAAAATAATAAGAGCTATTTATGACAAACCCACAGCTAATATCATACTGAATGGGCAAAAACTGGAAAAATTCCCTTGAAAACTGGCACAAGACAGGGATGCCCTCTCTCACCACTCCTATTCAACATAGGTTGGAAGTTCTGGCTAGGGCAATCAGGCAAGAGAAAGAAATCAAGGGTATCCAGTTAGGAAAAGAAGAAGTCAAATTGTCCCTGTTTGCAGATGACATGATTGTATATTTAGAAAACCCCATTGTCTCAGCCCAAAATCTCCTTAAGCTGATAAGCAACTTCAGCAAAGTCTCAGGATACAAAATTAATGTGCAAAAATCACAAGCATTCTTATACACCAGTAACAGACAAGCAGAGAGCCAAATCAGGAATGAACTTCCATTCACAATTGCTTCAAAGAGAATAAAATACCTAGGAATCCAGCTTACAAGGGATGTAAAGGACCTCTTCAAGGAGAACTACAAACCACTGCTCAGTGAAATCAAAGAGGACACAAACAAATGGAAGAACATACCATGCTCATGGATAGGAAGAATCAATATCGTGAAAATGGCCATACTGCCCAAGGTATTTATAGATTCAATGCCATCCCCATCAAGCTACCAATGACTTTCTTCACAGAATTGGAAAAAAACTGCTTTAAAGTTCATATGGAACCAAAAAAGAGCCCGCATTGCCAAGACAATCCTAAGTCAAAAGGACAAAGCTGGAGGCGTCACGCTACCTGACTTCAAACTATACTACAAGGCTACAGTAACCAAAACAGCATGGTACTGGTACCACAACAGAGATATAGACCAATGGAACAGAACAGAGTCCTCAGAAATAATACACACATCTACAGCCATCTGATCTTTGACAAACCTGAGAAACAAGAAATGGGGAAAGGATTCCCTTTAATAAATGGTGTTGGGAAAATGGCTAGCCATAAGTAGAAAGCTGAAACTGGATCCTTTCCTTACCCCTTATACGAAAATTAATTCAAGATGGATTAGAGACTTAAATGTTAGACCTAATACCATAAAAACCCTAGAAGAAAATCTAGGTAGTACCATTCAGGACATAGGCATGGGCAAGGACTTCATGTCTAAAACACAAAAGCAACGGCAGCAAAAGCAAAAATTGACACATGGGATCTAATTAAACTAAAGAGCTTTTGCACAGCAAAAGAAACTACCATCAGAGTGAACAGGCAACCTACAGAATGGGAGAAAATTTTTGCAACCTACTCATCTGACAAAGGGCTAATATCCAGAATCTACAAAGAACTCAAACAAATATACAAGAAAAAAAAAAACAACCCCATCAAAAGTGGGGAAAGGATATGAACAGACATTTCTCAAAAGAAGACATCCATACAGCCAACAGACACATGAAAAAATGCTCATCATCACTCGCCATCAGAGAAATGCAAATCAAAACCACAATGAGATACCATCTCACACCAGTTAGAATGGCAATCATTAAGAAGTCAGGAAACAACAGGTGTTGGAGAGGATGTGGAGAAATAGGAACACTTTTACACTGTTGGTGGGATTGTAAACTAGTTCAACCATTATGGAAAACAGTATGGCGATTCCTCAAGGATCTAGAACTAGATGTACCATATGACCCAGCCATCCCACTACTGGGTATATACCCAAAGGATTATAAATTACTCTACTACAAAGACACATGCACACGTATGTTTATTGCGGCACTATTCACAATAGCAAAGACTTGGAATCAACCCAAATGTCCATCTGTGACAGACTGGATTAAGAAAATGTGGCACATATACACCATGGAATACTAGCAGCCATAAAAAAGGATGAGTTTGCGTCCTTTGTAGGGACATGGATGCAGCTGGAAACCATCATTCTTAGCAAACTATCACAAGAAGAGAAAACCAAACACCGCATGTTCTCACTCATAGGTGGGAACTGAACAATGAGATCACTTGGACTCGGGAAGGGGAACATCACACACTGGGGCCTATCATGGGGAGGGGGGAGGGGGAGGGATTGCATTGGGGAGTTATACATGATATAAACGTATGCACATGTACCCTAGAACTAAAGTATAATAAAAAATAAAATTAAAAAATTAAAAAAAAAAAAAAAAAAAAAAAGATCAACTCGTTAATTTTCATGTCCCCTGTTAGATTAGGTGCTGGGCTACATTTCAATTTCATGACTGAATGCTGTATTTCTGCACATTAACTTAATGCCCAAAGTTGACAGTGAAAGGAGGACAGTTGTATCTAACTCCACAACAAACCCAAAATCCTGCTAGATAGGACAAATGAAGTTTAGTTAATACCCAAAAGAGTATTGTGAGCACAGGCCTTTAAGTGTCCACTAAGTTAATTCTTCAGGTCAATAGTCTCCTTCACAGTTCCTTAGTTCACCTTTTCTCTTTCCATTGCAAATTCATATTTTACACCACTGATGTAAGGCCTAACACTAAGGCCTGATATTATTGCTGCCTTGAATCTGGTGAAACTTGGACAGCTTCAAGTGACCCAACTGCAACTTCCTTTCCCAAATCTTCTCCCACAATTAAGGCCTCCAAGCTAAACAACCCTCCTTATCAAAAGCACTGGGTACGGTTTCTACTTATCTCTGAATAGTCAGTTTCAGTTCACTCACCAGCTTGGTGTAAATATTCAATTACACATTTTCCTGAAGTACTAGGGATCGTGTCACAATCTTGATACTATTATACAAAACCTGCCTCCCATAGCCCATACTTTTTCACTCCTCCTAATGCAACCCCCACTGTAACGTGCATGGCATGCTATGCCCTCCTTCCTGGGGCAGTGTGTATATGTCATTATTAAAATGCTGTTAATATCATCTGCCCTGCATCTGTGGTTATGTGTTTGGCAGTTCTCTAAACTATAAGGCAAGAAGTCCTCTGTCATCAAAGGGATTAATAGAAAACAACTGAAACAATTGTCATCCTCAACAGAATGGCCCAACTATGACCAGGGACACCTGATCAGCTTTACCAAAGTTTTTTTGACTAACTGGCTCCATGATATGGTAAAGACCACCTGGGATGAAACTACCAACTGCTGGTGGGCTTGCACTTTTGCATAAGCAGCACTTCATTGTATTTGTTGGATGTTGCTCTCTCTTTCTACCCTACAATGCTCTTGTGTCCCCAAGATAAGAATTACTATTAGTCGACTATATCCCAACATGACGTGTTAAGGGATTTAGCCTGTGTTTGACACATGGTCTCTGAGGCCCTTGCATGTAAAATCATTGACAGCTCCATGTCTCAACCAGTCAGTGCTTGAGTCCTGCTTACCAATAGACAGGTTAGAGCTGTTGGAGCACTGTGTCTAGCCCCATGACCATCACGATATAGACATTGTTTGTGATTGCGCATTCTTACAATGGACCTGAGAATGGCCCTTTGTGAGGTTTGTGAAAAACAAGAAGACTACCATCGCAGGGTACAATTAATTATGGCATCCCAGTTGCCTAACAACAGTTTTTGTTGCTGAAGCAAAGAGGCAGCCTTACCCATCTCCTGTGCTGCTGCTTCTCTTGCTGCTCTCCTGACCCTCAAAGATATCAAAGTGAACATTCATGGCAGTTCATTGCCCAGGCATTTATGACAAAAGTAAAGGGGAAGTATTTGGCACCAGCGCCTTCAAAAACACTAAGCAAGGTAACTTAATTACTCTCCCAATGAAAAACCACTAGCCAATATGGCTGGACTTTGCTTAGTACTGCTGCTTACCAGCATGCCAAAGGGTTAATATTGTGATCACGAGGCTGTATGACTTCCTCCTAGGCCATAGATAAAATTGCTTTACTGGATGTGGACCCTCACCTTGGGAAGACTGACAGACACTCCCTGAAGGAGAAGGAGGAGGCAGCCTATGACATGAGCCACTGCACTCAAACTTTTCCCTGTAACCAACCAGAAAGTCTGCACTATGTGTGATTAGATGGAGACAGAAACTGAAAGCTGTCAATTCATGTGGCTAAAAATCCAAAACATTCTGAGGAAATTTTTACAGACAGAAAAGGAAGTAAAATAGTATGCTGAAGTCCACACTCTTAATAGCAGACAACTCACCAGGATCTTTAAATACCTCTGTTGCTGCCACCTATGGCTCTATAACAACAAGGTTCCTGATACTCAGAGTTTATAGGAGAAAATACCCACTGCGCCACTGTAAAGTAAAGAGCTTAACTCAACCTTCCTCATGTCAATAGTTGCTTTATGGGGTTTAAATATCCAAGCTTGAGTCAGGTTTGAATAAAGAGTTTAACTCAAACCTGACTCAAGCATGAGCTTCTTAAACCCCATAAAGCAACTATTGACATGGGGAAGACCCCTAACCCTGACAACATTGATTTGAGGCTATCAGGAGAAAGAAATTTATAAATAAAGGCAGAATAGAGGAGACACTTCCTGAAGTATAATCAATGTGTATATGTGGTGCGGGATGAGGGTGAAGGGATGATGCAAGGAATAGGAAATAAAGAAAGAAACCAGAATACAGAGGAGAAAATATAGCACTGAAATAAAAGTCCACAAATTGACCCAATTAGAAGTTCAAAATTTACTACAAAAATTTATACAATGAAAATAGGAGTGCTAATTGACTTTTACACCTATGCAACATAGGTTCTGAATTAACTGTAATATCTGCTGAAGTATATCAATTGCCACGGCTTAATGGCCTTAATCAGTACTGGGGTTCAGATTAGTTATACCCGTAGATCTCATTAAATTTGAATATGCCACCCCACCCATAATCTTAGGGAAATTATGGAATATAAAACAGAAGACAAATAGATACACTTCTCCTTAACCATTGAAGCTAGTGATTTGCCTAAATTCCCCATTGTCATAGCACCCATTAGCCTCATTTTAGGACAAATTCATAGTAGGGCACAGATACTCTGACACAATGAGTAATAAATTAAAATTAAATTAAGTCTTTGGCACAATTGGCTAAAAAAAATGGGACTCCATGGACCATATCTTCAATTACAATAGTTAATATGGCCCAATATAAATCAAAACAGGGCCTTCAAGGATCAAAACCTACTATACAAGACCTATTGTATTTAGTGAAAGAGTGATTATCCCAACTATTTCTCTCCTTAACTTCCCAATTGCCTATTCTTAAACTTAAAATGAGTGGTTCTTTACAGTGGATTACCAAAACCTTCAAACTGTGGTCACATCCACTAATGCCTCCATATGTAATATTTAATACTACCAAAATTACTAAATCCATCCAGTCAGCAAGTGGTATGTATTTTGTGATTATATTTGGCCAATATGCTCTGATTAGTACTTCTTTCAAAAGTCTTTTGGTCATAATTTGCCTTCATGTCCAAATGGAAATGATACTCAAATGTCCATGGGATACCTCAGTGACTTTACCGTCACCCACTGCCTTTACAGGCAATATCTTAACTACATACACCTTCCTCCAGTGTCACAGGTATAACATTACATACATAACATCCTCTGAAGAAAAAATGTATTTGATACACTTATTCAGGGCTTACAAATAAGTCCACAAAAAAGAGATGGGCCATTGTTCTGCACATAGTGCAAGGGCCACACTGCCTTTGTTAAATAACTAAGCACTATTTGTTAAACCAAGGGCTACTCCATCCCTGACCACTGTCAGGAAACAACTATTGACCTACTTCAATACCCTCAATGTTAAAAAAAAGACCAACATTTTTTAGGCCTTTGAGGTTCTGCAGGCAACACATCCCTCATTTTAAAATTGCATTTAATCTCACTTATGCTGTTACCTGCATATCAGCCCAATGTGAATGACACCCTCTCCAATAAAGGCTCTAGAATCTGTCCAAATTCCCATACAACAGACATTTCTATTAATGGCCCTGTGATTCTCTCACTTTAGAGGCTTTAACAGCCTCTTCTCATGTCTTCTAAAGTCTCTGGACCAACCATGAAAATCATAAGTTGCCCATAGACTTCTGATGCAGGAAATTGCCCTCCATGACCACGCACTACACTAGAACAGTGTGATAATAAATTTTTTTTTTTTTTTTTTTTTTTTTTTGAGACAGAGTTTCGGTCTTGTGCCCAGGCTGGAGTGCAATGGTGTGATCTTGGCTCACGGCAACCTCCGCCTCCCGGATTCAAGCAATTCTCCTGCCTCGGCCTCCTGAGTAGCTGGGATTACAGGCATTTACCACCACACCTGGCTAAAGTTTTTTTTTTTTTTTTTTTTTTTTTTTATTATAATTTAAGTTCTAGGTACATGTGCATAACATGCAGGTTTGTTACATATGTGTACTTGTGCCATGTCGGTGTGCTGCACCCATCAACTTGTCAGCACCCATCAATTCATCATTTATATCATGTATAACTCCCAATGCAATCTCTCCCCCCTCCCCCCTCCCCATGATAGGCCTCAGTGTGTGATGTTCCCCTTCCCCAGTCCAAGTGATCTCATTGTTCAATTCCCACCTACGAGTGGAACATGCAGTGTTTGGTTTTCAGTTCTTGTGACAGTTTGCTAAGAATGATGGTTTCCAGCTGCATCCATGTCCCTACAAAGGACGCAAACTCATCCTTTTTATGGCTGCATAGTATTCCATGGTGTATATGTGCCACATTTCTTAATCCAGTCTGTCACAGATGGACATTTGGGTTGATTCCAAGTCTTTGCTATTGTGAATAGTGCTGCAATAAACATACATGTGCATGGTCTTTGTAGTAGATAATTTATAATCCTTTGGGTATATACCAGTAGGGGGGAGTGGCTGGGTCATATGGTACATCTAGTTCTAGATCCTTGAGGAATGCCATACTGTTTTCCATAATGGTGAACTATCAATCCCGTTTACAATCCCACCAACAGTGTAAAAGTGTTCCTATTTCTCCACATCCTCTCCAACACCTTGTTTCCTGACTTTTTAATGATTGCCATTCTAACTGGTGTGAGATGGTATCTCATTGTGGTTTTGATTTGCATTTCTCTGATGGCGAGTGATGATGAGCATTTTTTCATGTGTCTGTGGCTGTATGAATGTCTTCTTTTGAGAAATGTCTGTTCATGTCCTTTGTCCACTTTTTGATGGGGTTGTTGTTTTTTTCTTGTATATTTGTTTGAGTTCTTTGTAGATTCTGGATATAGCCCTTTGTCAGATGAGTAGATTGCAAAAATGTTCTCCATTCTGTAGGTTGCCTGTTCACTCTGATGGTAGTTTCTTTTGCTGTGCAGAAGCTCTTTAGTTTAATTAGATCCCATTTGTCAATTTTGGCTTTTGCTGCCGTTGCTTTTGGTGTTTTAGACATGAAGTCCTTGCCCATGCCTATGTCTGAATGGTACTACCTAGATTTTCTTCTAGGGTTTTTATGGTATTAGGTCTAACATTTAAGTCTCTAATCCATCTTGAATTAATCTTCGTATAAGGAGTAAGGAAAGGATCCAGTTTCAGCTTTCTACTTATGGCTAGCCATTTTCCCAGCACCATTTATTAAATAGGAATCCTTTCCCCATTTCTTTTTTTTGTTAGGTTTGTCAAAGATCAGATGGGTGTAGATGTGTGTATTATTTCTGAGGACTCTGTTCTGTTCCATTGGTCCATATCTCTGTTTTGGTACCAGTACCATGCTGTTTTGTTACTGTAGCCTTGTACTATAGTTGAAGTCAGGTAGCATGACGCCTCCAGCTTTGTCTTTTTGACTTAGGATTGTCTTGGCAATGCGGGCTCTTTTTTGGTTCCATATGAACTTTAAAGCCGTTTTTTTCCAATTCTGAAGAAACTCATTGGTAGCTTGATGGGGATGGCATTGATCTATAAATTACCTTGGGCAGTATGGCCATTTTCACGATATTGATTCTTCCTATCCATGAGCATGGTATGTTCTTCCATTTGTTTGTGTCCTCTTTGATTTCACTGAGCAGTGGTTTGTATTCTCCTTGAAGAGGTCCTTGACATCCCTTGTAAGTTGGATTCCTAGGTATTTTTATTCTCTTTGAAGCAATTGTGAATGGAAGTTCATTCATGATTTGCTCTCTGTTTGTCTGTTACTGGTGTATAAGAATGCTTGTGATTTTTGCACATTAATTTGTATCCTGAGACTTTGCTGAAGTTGCTTATCAGCTTAAGGAGATTTTGGGCTGAGACAATGGGTTTGCTAAATATACAGTCATGTCATCTGCAAACAGGGACAATTTGACTTCTTCTTTTCCTAACTGATACCCTTGATTTCTTTCTCTTGCCTGATTGCCCTAGCCAGAACTTCCAACACTATGTTGAATAGGAGTGGTGGAGAGGGCATCCCGTCTTGTGCCAGTTTTCAAAGGGAATTTTTCCAGTTTTTGCCCATTCAGTATGATATTAGCTGTGGGTTTGTCATAAATAGCTCTTATATTTTGAGTACGTTCCATCAATACCGAATTTATTGAGCGTTTTTAGCATGAAGGGCTGTTGAATTTTGTCAACAGCCTTTTCTGCATCTATTGAGATAATCATGTGGTTCTTGTCTTTGGTTCTGTTATATGCTGGATTACGTTTCTTGATTTGCATATGTTGAACCAGCCTTGCATCCCAGGGATGAAGCCCACTTGATCATGGTGGATAAGCTTTTTGATGTGCTGCTGAATCCGGTTTACCAGTATTTTATTGAGGATTTTTGCATCGATGTTCATCAGGGATATTGGTCTAAAATTCTCTTTTTTTGTGTGTCTCTGCCAGGCTTTGGTATCAGGATGATGTTGGCCTCATAGAATGAGTTAGGGAGGATTCCCTCTTTTTCTATTGATTGGAATAGTTTCAGAAGGAATGGTACCAGCTCCTCCTTGTACCTCTGGTAGAATTCAGCTGTGAATCCATTGGTCCTGGACTTTTTTTGGGGGTAGGCTATTAATTATTGCCTCAATTTCAGAGCCTGCTATTGGTCTATTCAGGATTCAACTTCTTCCTGGTTTAGTCTTGGGAGAGTGTAAGTGTCCAGGAAATATCCATTTCTTCTAGATTTTCTAGTTGATTTGCGTAGAGGTGTTTATAGTATTCTCTGATGGTAGTTGTATTTCTGTGGGGTCGGTGGTGATATCCCCTTTATCATTTTTATTGCGTCTATTTGATTCCTCTCTCTTTTCTTCTTTATTAGTCTTGCTAGCGGTCTGTCAATTTTGTTGATCTTTTCAAAAAACCAACTCCTGGATTCATTGATTTTTGGAGGGTTTTTTGTGTCTCTATCTCCTTCAGTTCTGCTCTGATCTTAGTTATTTCTTGCTTTCTGCTAGCTTTTGAATGTGTTTGCTCTTGCCTCTCTAGTTCTTTTAATTGTGATGTTAGAGTGTCAATTTGAGATCTTTCCTGCTTTCTCTTGTGGGCATTTAGTGCTATAAATTTCCCTCTACACACTGCTTTAAATGTGTCCCAGAGATTCTGGTATGTTGTATCTTTGTTCTCATTTGTTTCAAAGAACATTTTTATTCTGCTTTCATTTCGTTATGTACCCCGTAGTCGTTCAGGAGCAGGTTGTTCAGTTTCCATGTAGTTGAGCAGTTTTGATTGAGTTTCTTAGTCCTGAGTTCTAGTTGATTGCACTGTGGTCTGAGAGACAGTTGTTATAGTTTCTGTTCTTTTACATTTGCTGAGGAGTGCTTTACTTCCAATTATGTGGTCAATTTTGAATAAGTGTGGTGTGGTGCTGAGAAGAATGTATATTCTGTTGATTTGGGGTGGAGAGTTCTATAAATGTCTATTAGGTCCGTTGGTGCAGAGATGAGTTCAATTCCTGGATATCCTTGTTAACTTTCTGTCTCGTTGATCTGTCTAATGTTGACAGTGGAGTGTTGAAGTCTCCCATTATTATTGTATGGGAGTCTAAGTCTCTTTGTAAGTCTCTAAGCACTGCTTTATGAATCTGGGTGCTCCTGTATTGGGTGCATATATATTTAGGATAGTTAGCTCTTCCTGTTGAATTGATCCCTTTACCATTATGTAATGGCCTTCTTTGTCTCTTTTTCTCTTTGATGGCTTTAAAGTCTGTTTTATCAGAGACTAGGATTGCAACCCCTGCTTTTTTTGTTCTCCATTTGCTTGGTAGATCTTCCTCCATCCCTTTATTTGAGCCTATGTATGTCTGCATGTGAGATGGGTCTCCTGAATACAGCAGACTGATGGGTCTTGACTCTTTATCCAGTTTGCCAGTCTGTGTCTTTTAATTGGAGCATTTAGTCCATTGACATTGAAGGTTAATATTGTTATGTGTGAACTTGATCCTGCCATTATGATATTAACTGGTTTTTTTGCTCGTTAGTTGATGCAGTATCTTCCTAGTCTCGATGGTCTTTACATTTTGGCATGTTTTTGCAATGGCTGGTACCGGTTGTTCCTTTCCATGTTTACGGTTTCCTTCAGGGTCTCTTGTAAGGCAGGCCTGGTGGTGCCAAAATCTCTAAGCATTTGCTTACCTGTAAAGGATTTTATTTCTCCTTCACTGATGAAACTTAATTTGGCTGGATATGAAATTCTGGGTTTAAAATTCTTTTCTTTAAGAACGTTGAATATTGGCCCCCACTCTCTTCTGGCTTGTAGACTTTCTGCCGAGAGGTCTGCTGTTAGTCTGATGGGCTTCCCTTTGTGGGTAACCCGACCTTCTCTCTGGCTGCCCTTACGATTTTTTCTTTCATTTCAACTTTGGTGAATCTGGCAATTATGTGTCTTGGAGTTGCTCTTCTCGGAGTATCTTTGTGGTGTTCTCTGTATTTCCTGAATTTGAATGTTGGCCTGCCCTACTAGGTTGGGGAAGTTCTCCTGGATGATATCCTGAAGAGTGTTTTCCAACTTGGTTCCATTTTCCCCTCACTTTCAGGCACCCCAATCAGACGTAGATTTGGTCTTTTTACATAATCCCATACTTCTTGCAGGCTTTGTTCATTTCTTTTTCTTCTTTTTTCTTTTGGTTTCTCTTCTCGCTTCATTTCATTCATTTGATCCTCAATCGCTGATACTCTTTCTTCCAGTTGATCGAGTCGGTTACTGAAGCTTGTGCATTTGTCACGTATTTCTCGTGTCATGGTTTTCATCTCTGTCATTTCGCTTATGATCTTCTCTGCATTATTAGTCTAGCTGTCAATTCTTCTACTCTTTTTTCAAGATTTTTAGTTTCTTTGCACTGGGTACGTAATTCCTCCTTTAGCTCTGAGAAGTTTGATGGACTGAAGCCTTCTTCTCTCATCTCGTCAAAGTCATTCTCTGACCAGCTTTGATCCGTTGCTGGCGATGGGCTGTGCTCCTTTGCAGGGGGAGATGCACTCTTATTTTTTGAATTTGCAGCTTTTCTGCCCTGCTTTTTCCCGTCTTCGTGGTTTTATCTGCCTCTGGTCTTTGATGATGGTGACGTACTGATGGGGTTTTGGTATAGATGTCCTTCCTGTTTGATAGTTTTCCTTCTGACAGTCAGGACCCTCAGCTGTGTCTGTTGGAGATTGCTTGAGGTCCACTCCAGACCCTGTTTGCCTGGGTATCAGCAGCAGAGGTTGCAGAAGATAGAATATTGCTGAACAGCGAGTGTACCTGTCTGATTCTTACTTTGGAAGCTTCCTCTCAGGGGTGTACTCCACCCTGTGAGGTGTGGGGTGTCAGACTGCGCCTAGTGGGGGATGTCTCCCAGCTAGGCTACTCAGGGGTCAGGGACCCACTTGAGCAGGCAGTCTGTCCCTTCTCAGATCTCAACCTCCATGTTGGGAGATCCACTGCTCTCTTCAAAGCTGTCAGACAGAGTCGTTTGCGTCTGCAGAAGTTCTGCTGCTTTTTGTTGTTGTTTTTTATCTGTGCCCTGTCCCCAGAGGTGGAGTCTACAGAGACAGGCAGGTTTCCTTGAGCTGCTGTGAGCTCCACCCAGTTCGAACTTCCCAGCGGCTTTGTTTACCTACTTAAGCCTCAGCAATGGCGGGGCCCCCTCCCCCAGCCTCGCTGCTGCGTTTCGGTTAGATCGCAGACTGCTGTGTTAGCAATGAGGGAGGCTCCGTGGGCGTGGACCCTCCCGGTCAGGTGTGGGATATATCTCCTGGTGTGCCCGTTTGCTTAAAGTGCAGTATTGGGGTGGGAGTTACCTGATTTTCCAGGTGTTGTGTGTCTCAGTTCCCCTGGCTAGGAAAAGGGATTCCCTTCCCCTTGTGCTTCCCAGGTGAGGCAATGCCTCGCCCTGCTTCAGCTCTCGCTGGTCGGGCTGCAGCAGCTGACCAGCACCGATTGTCCGGCTCCCTAGTGAGATGACCCCAGTACCTCAGTTGAAAATGCAGAAATCACTGGTCTTCTGTGTCGCTCGCGCTGGGAGTTGGAGACTGGAGCTGTTCCTCTTTGGCCATCTTGCTCCGCCCCCTCTAATGTTTTATTTTTAATAGAGATGGGGTTTCTCCATGTTGGTCAGGCTGGTCTTGAACTCCCAATCTCAGGTGATCCACCCCCTTCAGCCTCACAAAGTGCTGGGACTACAGGCATGACCCACGGTGCCCAGCCCATTATTTCTAGGTGTAAGGACGTTCTGGAAGTGATTAGTATTAGAATTAGTGGACTGAGTAAAGCAGATGGCTCTCTCCAATGGGTGGACATCATCCAAACTGTCATGGACTTGAACAGAAAAAAAAAAAAAAAAAAAAAAACTTCACCCCATCTCTGATTGCATGAGTTGAACATTGATTTTCTGCTGCCCTTGGCACTCCTGGTTCTCTGGTTTGCAGATCTTAACTGGAATCTACACCATTGTCTGTCTGGCTCTCAGGCCTTCAAACACCACTGGCTTTCCTGGGCCTTCAGTTTGAAGACAGCATATTGTGGGATTTTTCAGAGCCTATAATTTCATCAGGCAATGTCTTATAATCAATCTTCTTATAGATACATAATAAGAGATTATATATATTGGTTTTGTTTCTCTGAAAAGTCATTACTAATAAAAACAGTTGCTGGACCCCTGCTGATCTCTTTTAGAAACAGAGACTTTCACAGACCCTGAACTTAGGAACCTTCATACTAAGCTGTCAGTTATACCTTGGGCTATAAAAGCAATATCATGAAAGCTTAACTTGGTTACCAAGGCCTCTGTGCTACAGAATGGAATAAAACCTGGGCCCTATGGTATGTCCCACTTGCAGGAGAAGGTGACCTCTGCCACAGGGGGACTGATAAGTCCATTGCCAAATGTCATGGTGCTAAAAGAGGTCATCTCTCTCCCAAGCTTCTTTACAGCTTGGAGACTCCCTTGGGATCAACGGAGTGAACAACAATGGAAGTTCATACACTTTACGAACAATATTGCCACCATATAGATTACAGATATTAATAGAGAGTTTCCACCTTTTCATCTCTTAACCAGGACATTTCTGATGAAGGACCAAACCCAATGATCAGCACAATTGGCCACACTTCAGTCACCTTAGCACCGAATGCTCTGTTCAGCAAATGGGCCCACCTGTAATTTTTTATAAACTCTTGGGTCATTGCCTAAGAATTTCCCCTTTGGAATAAAGAAGCTCTTGCCTCACAGATTCCCAAAATATAAGTCAAGGTAATTGATATCTCTACATATACTAAGGCCAAAATGCAAGGCCTTACCAGAAAACTCCATATATACATGGAGCTCCAGACATTGCTAATAGTTACCAAGGCACTCATTTTACTTCTTATAACACACATGCTAGGATCTGGAAAAACGCATTCAATGGAACGTCCACCTTCCCTATAGACCCCAGGAAACTGGCTTAACTGAGGAATAATCAGCTTCTCAAACAACTCTTATTTAAGTTACAAAGTGGCAAATGTATCCGCTTCTGGGTGTCACTATTGCCACAGGCATTGATTAGCCTAAATACATGGGAACATGCACTCCCTACACCAATGCCACAGCTTCCTCAATTGCCTTTATTGTCTGCTAAAGAATACACCAATAAGATTCAAGGTTTTTACTACCACTTCTACCTCTTTGTCAAGGGCCTACTTTACTTCCTCAGAAGACATTTGTCCTACTCCCTAGGGGTCCCAGTCATTACTAAGGTTTAAATTGATGTCAAGTCATCAAGGGGTCAATTGTGGTATAAGGCCTAAAATTATGGTTCAATATTATGTGCTGCTTTGACATCTGGCAAAACTGGGAGGGCCTCATATGCTTAACCACATATCCTCTTCCCACTCTGTTTTCTCAGATAAGGTCCTTTAGCCAATCAACTCCTTCCCCCTTATCAAGGAAACTAGGCACTGTTCCTCTTATCCCTGAGTAGTGTGTTTTCGGTTCCCTGTCAGCCTGCAAAGTTATTCAAATAAGCCAAGAACATCCTCCTGTGGGAGGATCCTCCCTCTTAGTACTACAAAACCTGATTTCCACACCCATGGTTGTTCACTCTATTCTTGAGCACAACGCCTGTGTGGCCCTGTGGTGTGCAGTGTCCTCCTTCCCTGGGCTTTGAGTATATGTGACTAATAACTGCTGTCAATCTCATTGTTTCAGTGTTGGGTGCAGTGTATTTGTGCATACTCATAAACCTAGGACAAGGATCCCTCCCTCATCAACCCGTAAATAGATAACTAAATAGAACTTTTCATTAGGTGGCCAATAAACACTGATGAATGCCAACCAGCTGTCCCTTCAGGAAAGCCTGTCCTCTGCCAGGCATGGAAAACAGGAGAGGGCAAGAGATGCATTTCATTTGGAAGAAGTACAAGCTACGTCAGAGTAATATGGATTATGGGATGAAATGATGGTCAAATGAGTCAGATTCGAAGGCTACATTATCTTCTTCTTCCAAGACTAAAGTTGTGAGTTGTGTGAATTAAAGGTAGTAAAGTAAAAAGAGAGCAAGAAAGGGGAGTTTAAATACCACTTCCCAAAATGTTCCTAAGGAGCCTGTGAGACAGGCTTGAAAGAGCAAGATAGCAAGTGGATAATGTACAAACACTGATTTAAATAGAAATCAGCGTTTTATTTAGATATAGGAAAATGTGCATTTGTAAGAATGAGATCAAGTGAGAAAAAATCAGTTATAGATGGCAGGAACCATCTCTTTGTCTTTTTAGTATACATTCTCACAGACTCTAATAAGCAATGGGTCCCTGCAATGAATACAAAACCTCAGTAATAGGTGTTAGAAATCATCATCCAATCTATTAATCCCTGCCTCAATTTATAAATTCAGGATTTTTTGTTATTTTCTCTACCACAATATTGTAATTGATGCATTTTACCTTGAATAATTAACTGCTTTGAATAAGAAAAACTCTTCACTTAACATTTTAATTTAAAAAATAATATATTCTTACAGACGATGTATTGGAAAACTAGGATTTCATTAGGCCTTTTTAAAAATTAGTCTCGTGGCTGGGCTTCCTCTGTCAGTTTGAAACCTACCAGCCAAAAGTAAAAGCAAAATTAAATTTTGGAAAATATGATCAGTCCCTGCAGCTATTTCCAGGAAGTTTCAGGAAGCATTCAATGGTAACAGTATACTTCCAAAGGAGATGAGTATCTCCAGCTCTGGAAATCAAAGTCTTCATTCCCTTTATGAAACCAACATTGAAAAATAAAATCTAAACAAACAAATATGAGAATCACTGTGGCTCTTCCCCTGGAAGCATTTGTGATTTAATGACGTCCATTTCTTAGTGTCCCTTATATAGCAACTAGGGGATATGGTGATTACAAAGAAATGTCCTTCTGACCTTCTGCCCCTGAATAAGATTTCCCTTGGTTAGCCATATCTAGGATAGATCCACTTTGCATTTTACTTTACCTTAGGACAGGTGCAGTCTGGCATTTTCCAAAAAAAAAAGTAAATGTATGCAGGGCACTATTATCTCTTTTTGTAAAATGAGTAATGTTACTTTAATTGATTTAGGGATTAGAGTTAAGAAGTCAATAAATGAACAACGTTATCTTTGTTTTTTTTTTTCTTCTCATGTAGCATCTAGAAGAGTTCTAAGCATATAGTAAATGCATAAAAATTAACAAATTTCTAGTGGTTACTTTGTCTTCTAAATGTGCAAATAGACAACTGAACAAACTGCTCCCTATTCATAGAGCTTTTGTTCCATATTTGTTGTTCAGTGAGATCCGTATCTAATCAGAAAGACCAACCTAATGATGCTGGAAAATAGATCACTTCATAATTTAGCCTGAATTTTTTTCCTTAATAATATTAATAATGTCTATTTACTTGCCTTTTTTTGTAGGTTACATAAAGGGCACTTCTGCTTGCTGTTACAGGGAGAAACTCCTAGACATTTGGTTCCAAACCTGTAGATGGTAGATTTCTAGGCAACTGAGAAGTTATTATAAGTCATCTATGAAGCCAGAGGCAAATTCTAATGATTTGCTCTACAAATAGAATAGAATCAAATACAATGAAATAGAATTTAAAAATAAGGGTCTTTATTTATAAGAAAAATTTAGACACTTTGGTCTAGATAAACTCAGGTTCTCTTCTAATCCTGTAGCTCCTCTGACATTGAAATATAAAACAATTGCATGTTTTCTAAACTCCTAAAAGTAAGTTCTAAATCCAAAGCTCTGACATCTTATTTCCTCATCCATGCTCTTGCTTTATGAGTTTCCTCCCTTATATTGCAATATCCCATGTAGTTTAATAACAAAATTCTCTAAATGCGAGCAATTTATTTGATCTCAATCATTTTTTTAAAAATTAACATACAGAAAAACAAGACAACATTTCATATGGAGTTCAATGTCAATTCTGTAAAAGAATAAGAACATAGGAAAATAAAGTGAGATTATGGCTAACTTGTAGTTTTCTCTTTATAGATTTTTGTATTTCCAAAAATTCTAAAACAAGTACAAGAATAATTTTTGTAATAAACAAATGTCTTGTAAGTCATTTTAGGTAAAGAAAATCAAACAGGGAATAATGTGTTATTAGAATTTCAATGGGTTTTGAATTCCTCCTTTTTTTTTTTTTTCCAACTGGTCCACACTGAGTATCTAAAATCACATTTAAGTTTTCCTGCTGAGATTAATTCATATATTATTCAAGTTAAGACTACTGAAAAGCTAACAAAACCAGAATGTTTCAAGTAATTGCACATTTGTATCTATTATGTTCTGCTTGCATGAGAAAGAGCTTGAAAGGTTAAGTGAAGGCTTTCTGATGAGGACTAAACTCTGATATTCTTATCTTGTCCAAATTCCTATCTAAGAAGTCTGGGGAGTCATGCCCTACAAATAATACATTCTCATCAGATGGGTTTTATTTAACCCTATATATCATGACTTACTTTCCAACCTGACTCTGGCATAACATTATGAAACAAGGAAGAAAATAAAAATATTTTACCCCAAAACATGTTTCTTTGCTATATCTTGAAATGGCCCTGCAAGGCTGTCCTTTGTGAAGGAAAATTTGCACCTGTAAAGAATCTCTATTAACATAGCTACATTTTTTTTTCTTGTAGACACTCCCAATCCCAAAGAGATTAAAAGTCTAGCACCTTTTAAATAACTGAATAGAAAGCATTGTCATCTATTATCTCTAAGGGTAGCCACTATAAGACTTCAAAAGAACCTTGGTTTCCACAATCTTTTCTCTTAACCTGAATATTTCCTTTCTATGATCCCAGGTCTACAGATAAACTCAACGAATTGTGAACCAGAGAAAGTTTAAATTTACCTATAGCTTAGTAAATAGCTCCCCCACTCCACACTTCCCCCCAACACACACCAACTCCAGTTTCGAATTGTCCCACCTTTCTGGACCAAACTAATGTATTTCTTAAATATATTTGATTGATGTCTCATGCCTCCCTAAAATGTATAAAACCAAGCTGCACCCTGACCACCTTGGGAACATGTTCTCAGGACCGTCTGACGGCTGTGTCATGGGCCATGGTCACTCATATTTGGCTCAGAATAAATCTCTTCAAACATTTTACAGTTGACTCTTTTTGTTGACATTGAGGACTTATTAAAACTTTTGGCAGATCGATCAATGCCCCCAAAAATCCCAAAACAGTATCAATATCCACTCTACCCGCATCATCTCTAGTATTATCATGACTCACTCTAATGCACTTAAATATCTAAGATCAAAAAGTCCATACTGAGTCAGCAGGTTTTCATGTTACAGGTATGCTACTATAGAGCAGACCAGTGACATTCTTGACAATCTCCAAATTCAAAACAACAAAAAGACTTATGAAGAGCAAGGTGCACATTGAAAATAATATCTCACTGTAATATCTGTGTGTAGGTATAACCAGACTCACTCACTAAGTTACTTACTCCCTCATACATACAATGAAGGACAAATATAATTCAAATTTATGCTTAACAAAGCTACAAAATATTCCCTGTTGTGGACCTACAAAGTAATTGGCAATGGCTGGACAATATACAAGACAGATTTTTATTCTTACATAGTTGGTGAGGTGTTGGGGCTCAGAAATCAATACCCCAAAATATGGCAGTTTGTACATGCTGAACTGAAAAAGAATCTTCAAGGTCTTTCTGATCGCCCTGACCTCCTAACCCCATGCCTCTCTCCCTTAGACTAGAATGAAGTTGTTCTCTGAAGTTCCTTTATCTGACTAAAGACTGAACCTTCTAAGGTGAACAATTGTCTTTTGTTTCCTTCCCTGTTATCTCATTATCAATGCAGAAAAAAAAACACCAAGAATGTAACCACACCTGAAAATATCCCTTCACAAGGTAATGTCTGTCTCTCAGAATAATTTAAATTCCAAAAAGAACTACTTACAAGTTAATCTCTGTTCCTCAATTCATTCATTCTCCCTAGTAATCATTTATTGCCTCCACCAATAGAATTTTTCTCCCACTCCCATAACCTGCTTTGCCAGAATCCAAGCCCCTATTCTTTCAGTAACCTCAAGATGGTATATAAATTTCTGCACCCCATTGGGTGTGGGTCTTCATTTTGAAGGCTCCCGTGTACATGTTAAATACGTTTGTATGTCTTTTCTCCTAGTAATCTGCCTTTTGTCAGTTATTTTCAGAGAACTTTCAGAGGGTGAAAAAGTTTTCCCTTGGCCCCAACATTGTTCAGTTACTGAATATTGATTAACCACCTATTGCAGGACAATTCATTATAATTAAAAAAAAAAGAAAAAAAAACCTTTGTGAAAGAATAGAAATATCCTAAATATTCAGTTTATTTATTGTGTTGCCAGTGGAGGGTCTTGACTACGAGTTGTCCATGTCCTTCGCATTTTGAACAAATAATTGAACAAAATGCACAAAGTAGTAGAGGCATGAAACGTGGGAATGAAGCAGTGAAAGAGGAATTTATGAAAGTGAGAAAGCACTCTGCAAGGTGGCAGTGGGCCCGAGCAAGTGGCTCAAGAGCCCAATTACAATCTTTTCCAGGCTTTAAGCACCCCCTTTGAAGTTCTTATCGGTTACCCCTTATCTAGATGAAGGATTTGGTCTGTGGCTAAAGGCCCAGGTGAATTGGTGCCCTGTGCAGATAAAGGGATAGTCAAGGCTTGGCCTGTGGCCAATCTAAGGCACTCTCTCTTTCCATCTGAGATGTGGTGGAAGAGAAAGTATTTTAGGAAGAGTAGCCTTTGCTCCTTTGTTACTAGGCATGGGGAAATGGTTTTTTTCTGTTTTTGGTTTAGCTTTAAGAAGTTTGTGTTAGTTGGCCTTAGATTTCCTGACCCCAGACCTTGGTGTTTTTTCTTTTAGGAAGTTAGCACAAATTGGCCCTAAGTTCCCTGTCTCCAGACCCTGTTCTCCTGCCTCAATTGTACACATTGAGATAGACTTCTGATATTTTTGTGGACTATTTCTCACTGGAGCACACACTTACTTTTAACTTGGTTGCTGTAAACCAAAACTAAAATTCTAAGCCCCTCAACCATCTGAATTGACCTCTCCTCTTGGCCAAGGGAATTCCAAAGTTAACCTGAAAAACTAGGTCAGGCCATGATGGGAAGCCAGGGTTGGACATGCCTCATTATTCCCTCCTCCCTTTTGGAATTCAGGCACAGCTGACCAGTGTTAACATTAAAACAGATCTTAAGACTGACAAAGCAGACTCTTTGTAGGAATAAGACACCAAATTCCAGTCTGACTCTAGTATAGCATCACATGAAAGATACCAGACCCTGAAATAAGTCAAAATGTTTTACCCTAAGTATGTTTCTTTGTCATATCTTGAAATAGTCCTGCAAAGCTGTCTCTTGAGGGGAAAATATACATTCTGAAAAGAATCATCTTCCTTTTCCAGGACGTTTTCCTTGTCCATGAGAGAATCAACTCTGATAAGAAACATTTGCAATCTATTTTCTCTGAAGCTTGCTACCTGGAGGCTTCCTCTACGTAACAGGAACCTTGGTCTCCACAATCCATTGTCTTAACCCAGACATCCCCTTCTATTGATTCTGGGTCTTTAGACAATAACTCAACTCTTTCAACAAATTGTCAATCAGAAAATCTTTGAACCTACTCGTGACCTGAAAGTCCCCCATTGCTCTGAGTTGTCCCACCTTTCTGGACTGAACTGTTGCTGGAAAAGGGTCCTGATACAGATTTCAAGAGATGACTCTTGGATCTTTCACAACAAAGAATTTGGGGCAATTCCATGGAGTAAAGTGAAAGCAAGTTTATTAAGAAAGTAAAGGAATGGAAGAATAGCTACTCCATAGAGAGAGCAGGGCATTTCCAAAAGCAGGAGGAGGGACATGCCCATCTTAGGTACAATGCTTATTTATAAGGAAACAAAGCAAAAAATCATGGGAGAGATGTGCTTTACTACAGGGGCTGTGTCAAAGGATTGTTAATCTTTGTGTAACTACTGTCTTCTGCATGAATACATTTTATTATCATTAAAGTGAAACTTATTCTTAAAATAAGGATGCTTTTGTTCTTAAGATATCACAACATCAGGACATTTCCTATGTCTTGGGTCTGTTAAGTTTTGGGTCTATTTTATAAACATTGTTAACTTGTTTTCTTAACTATGAATATCCTGTTGTAGCAGGACGAGCCACAGACAAAACTCCTCAGACACCAAGTTAAAGAAGGAAGGGGTTTATTTGGCCGGGGGCATCAGCAAGACTCCTGTCTCAAGAGCCAAGCCCCCAAGTAAGCAATTCCTGTCCCTTTTAAGGGCTCACAGCTCTAAGGGGATGCATGTGAGGGGATCGTGATTGACTGAGCAAGCAGGGGGTACGTGATCGGGAGTTGCATACACTGGTAATTAGATTGGAACAAAACAGGATAGGGATTTTCACAGTGCATTTCTATACAATGTCTGTAATCTATAGATAACATAACCCTTTAGGTCAGCGGTCAATCTTTAACTACCAGGCCCAGGGTGTGGCGCCAGGCTGTCTGCCTGTGGATTTCATTTCTGTCTTTTAGTTTTTACTTCTTCTTTCTTTGGAGGTAGAAATTGGACATAAGACTATATGAAGGGTGGTCTCCTCCCTTATTCCCCCCTTTTGAGACTCTCACTCATTTTGTTAGTGGGAGTTCTCACTTTCATTTTCACTACCTATGTCTTCTTGCAAGACAGATCAATAGTGATTCATACAGTACACTTGTACATTATTGTGAACTAAGGTAGCGATGAAGCTTTTTATCATTTGAAGAAGTACAGGTAACAAACAAGGGAGCAGTAGGCAGGTTCCTATTATTATTATAACTCCTATCATAAGAGTTTTAAATCCTCCTAGCACTGGGAACTATTTTCTAAATATGGTCTCAGGATCAAATCCATGCCACACTTGCATGGGCACATGTGCAAGTTTTGTCATATCTCTATGTCTTCAACTACTTGCCCTTGATCATCTATGCATACATAGCAATTAGTAAGGTTAAATTTCTTACAGACTTCTCTTTTGGCTGCTATCAAGTAGTCAAGAGCTAATCTATTTTGATAGATAGCATTTCTCATCTGAGTTTCTTGCCCGGCCAGAATAGTCGAGGCTCTGCTGGTTTTATTAATGATTATTTCTAAGACAGCTTGTAACCGTATGATTCAGTTGATCATGTGAATGGGGGTCCGGTATCCTCACGAGCCATCTTGTGCTTAAGTAGCAGGCCTATAATATTGTATGATTCTCTCAGGGGGCCATTCATCATCTTTTCAATTTCCTGTAGTGATGCTTCTCTTTTTGCAGGAAGCATAGACAGGGGAGTTCGCCTGTTTTTATGGGCAGTAGGAAGAAAGATGGTTTAATAGTGCTAATAACACAACTACATGCCCACTGGTCAGATAATTTGGCATAAGCTCTATGCCTACATACCTAATATAATCCAGTGGGGGCTGTCCAGTCCCAACGGGACTCTGGGTGGGTCCACATGGTTTGCCACTTTGGGAATTTGCTAAATGGATCCCTCTCTGTTTGATTTGAACTCCACCAAGTGACTGTTTTTGTGGTACCATTATACAGTTTCTGTCCTAGACAACTAATTTGTCCTACCGGGTGAGTGAATTCTTTTCCTTCCCTAGTTATGCAATATTGTCCAATAATTGAGGCTTTTAGGACCTAGAAATTTTCAGGGTGATTCTTTTGAGTTGGGAATTCATCAGGAACTGGGCCTGTAGGTACTAATTCTCGGGCTTCTAATGGCCATTGATCTCCTATTACAGTTCCTCCACATACATAACATGAAGTGACATTGAGAGACTGGGCTACATGCTCGGCTAATTGCAAAAACAAATTTCTTGTTTTTCCTGGAATTTCTGGTACTGGTACATTTAGTTCATCATAGAAAGTTTGAAACACTGGCTCAGGGTAACATTTGTAAACTTCTCCTCAAACTAAGATATTTATTCAAGGATCCAGTCTGGCCCCATCAATTCTTAAGGTCACATGCTCCCCGTTTTTCTAGCAAGGATCAAGGGGATTGGTTATTACTAGCTCTAAGGGGTTACATTGTCCTTTAGTGCAGGAAGGGCCATTTTTTTCTTTTCTGAAGGTGGACTGGACCCTTTTCATTTTTTATCTAAGTGGCTTAAATGACACAAGACCAGTATCCACATTCATTTGCACACAGTCCTAATTCATGACAAATGTACTTATTTTCAGTCATATAGCCTTTTTCCTAACTAAAAGAGCCACATCCTTTTCCTTACTTATTGCTATTAACGATGGCACAGGCATCAAATTTCAAGATTAGGCGTTTGGGCACCCCTTTTTCTTCTGTTCTGGCTAACACTTTACTTGTATCATTTATGAGTCCTCACCAGTCTTCAGTCATTAATCTTATTCAAAAACTGTGGACATGGGAGGTTCAGAGGGGTCATAACATGCATCTGGTCAGTTGTTTCCTGGGCTACATACCTTGTACTGAGTGTCATCATATAGACGTGTTTCTTTTAAAGTTCCTAGGCATTCATAGCAACTATAGAACAGAAAGATTGTTTTAACTTGTTGCGTTACCTCGGTAACCTGATGTATACACTGAGAGCAGTCTTCCATGCGGGGAAAATCAGGGGAAGTTTTTACTATAATACAAGTCCAAATTGTAAGGAAAATGAGTCCTATGATGATTCTCCTCATGCTTCAGCCATATGTAGACCAGTCAGCTTCTGGGTGTGACTGGAGCAGGGCTTGTCGTCCTCCTCAGAGTCACTTTGCAGGGGTTGTCTGGGCTTGGTTTTGCCTCCTAGGTTTCATCGGCTGCAGGTTTCACATGGCTGTGGTGGATCCAGGCTGGGATTCCTTCTACCTTTACAGCCGTGGGGGTGGTCAGGATGACGGTCTGAGGTCCTTTCCACCGTGGCCACAAGGGGGCTATATTCCAGTCCTTGATCCACATGCAATCACCTGGAGAGAAAGGTTGAACTGGGGAGAATAAGCTGATGGGACACCTCTCCTTTACCCAAGTTGAGACTGTTTGTGTTATTTTTCCTAAAGTCTGTAGCTGTTGCTGTAATTCAATTTCACCTAACTCTCGGGGAGTGCCTGGAAGTTCCTGTAGTATAGGAGGAGGCCTATGATACAGTATTTCATAAGGGAAGTATCCTGTTTTCTTAGAAGGAGTGCATCTAATTTTAAACAATACTGTAGGAAGGGCCTGTATCCACTTTAATCCTGTTTCCTGACATACTTTCCTCAAACTATTTTTGACAGTCCAATTCATTCGTTCCACCTTTCCAGAACTCTGAGGTCCGTAGGTGGAATGTAACCTCCAAGTGATTCCTAATGCCTTTGCTGTCTTCTGTACCAAGTCAGCCACAAACGCCAGCCCTTTATCTGAGCTGATTCATAAGGGCAGTCCAAACCTAGGAATAAGATCTTGGAGAAGCACACGGGTTACCTCGTAGGCCTTTTCAGTTTGTGTTGGATAAGCCTCCAATCACCCAGAGTAAGTACACACAAGAACTAGCGAATACTTGTTACCTCCACATTTCGGCACTTCTGTGAAATCCACCTGAAGATCCCCAAAAGGAGCCACTCCATAAGCTTGTAAGCCAGGTAGAACAGTGGGGCCTTGCCTCGCATTATGCTGTCGGCAAGTAACGCATCATTGTGCTACTGCTTTGGCAAGGGCTGGCAAGTGTGAGACGTAGAAGTACCAGCCTAACAATTTTTCAAGTGACTCTTGACCTAGATGAGTGGTTTCGTGCACGGTCAATACGATTGTGTCTCCTAGCAACTGCGGCACAGCTACCCTCTTATCTGGCAGTCTGATCCATCCTCCTTTTATTACTTGCCCCCCCTTCTGCGTGGAAGAAGTCTTTTTCTTCCTTAGAATAGGTAGGTACCAGGTCAGGTGTTTGAGGGAGTAAGGGGGCTATTACCGATGCTGGGTAAGGGGTAGAGGTTGCTTTTCGAGCTTCCCAATCAGATCGAGAGTTTCCTAAGGCCACTGAGGTGGAGGCTCGTTGGTGTCCCCTGCAGTGCATGACTGCCACCCCCTGAGGTTTCCACATTGCCTCTAATAATTATAGAATTTCTTGTTGATATTTTATGTCCTTCCCCCAGAGTTTAACAGACTCTTTTCCTTATATAATGCTCCATGCACTTGGAGGGTTAGAAAGCATATCAAGAGTCAGGGCAGATGTTTACAGTCTTACCTTCCCTGAGTTCTAGAGCCTGAGTTAAAGCAATGAGCTCAGCCTTCTGGGCTGAAGTGCCCTGTGGCAACGGTTTGGCTTCAATGACAGCATCCAAAGTTACCACTGCATATCCTGCACATCTTTTTCCTTGTGGGTTGATGAAGCTGCTCCCATCCATGTATAACTCCCAGTCTACTGATGCCCATGGCTGGTCCTGAAGGTCAGGTCTGCTAGAATAAACTGAGTCCAACACCTCTACACAGTTATGCTCGACCGGCTC
Source organism: Trachypithecus francoisi (assembly GCF_009764315.1). Taxonomy (NCBI): domain Eukaryota; kingdom Metazoa; phylum Chordata; class Mammalia; order Primates; family Cercopithecidae; genus Trachypithecus; species Trachypithecus francoisi. The sequence goes on along the minus strand of NW_022681471.1, from coordinate 14,176,179 downwards.
TCTGATACTGGGAGCAGGGTGGCAGGATTTAGGGTGTTACAGACTTCAATAGCTATGCAGGGATTTTCACCTAGCAAGCTTTGGTACTTGGTTAATCTAGCATTTGTTAGCCAGTGATGTCCTTTGGTATTCATCAAAGTTACTGCAGCATGGGGGGCCTTTATATTCAGGTTTTGCTTCTTATGCTAACAGGGCTGCTGCCCCCAGGGCCCTTAGACATGGTGGTCAGTGTTTGGAAACCTCATCTAGTTGTTTTGAGAGATAGGCCACTGGCCTTGGCCAGGGCCCTACAGTCTGGGTAAAAACTCCAACTGCCATTTTTTCTTTTTCTGACACATAGAGTGTAAAGGGCTTTGTCAAATTTGGTAGTCCTAGGGCTGGGGCCTAGAAAAACATAAGTTTTCTTTTAACTTACAAAAGGTTTGCTGTTGTAGAGGCCCCCATCAAAAGGCTCCTGGTCACCCCCTTTTGTAACCCTGTACAAAGGTTTGGCTAGTACTGCAAAGTTTGGAATAAATAATCTGCAAAACCTCACAGCTCCTAGGAATTCTTTTACTTGCCTTCTGGTTTTAGGTTCAGGTAGGCTGCAGATGACCTGCTTTCTTTCTGACCTTAGACTGCACTCCTCTTTCCAAATAGTGAATCCTGGGTAGTGTACCTGCTGTCTGCAGATCTGAGCTTTCTTCTTGGACACCTTATACCTACAGTCCTTCAGGTGCTGAAGCAGGGCATCAGTCCTTTTTGCGCACCCGACTGCCGTGGAGTGTCCTAGCAGAAGGTTGCCCACATACAGGAGCAAGAAGCAGCCTAGGTCTTTAGCAGGAAACTTTTGCAGGTCTCGAGCCAGGGTCTCCCCAAGATAGTAGGGGAGTTCTTGAACCTTTGGGGGAGCCAGGTCCAAGTGTACTGAGTAGTGACACCTGACTCCAGATTTTCGTACTGAAAGGCAAACAGCTTCTGGCTCTCAGGAGCTATTCTGATGCTAAAGAAGCCATCTTTTAAATAAAGACAGGTAAACTAGTTGTCCTCAGCTGGTAGCAGCCTTAACAATGTGTAAGGGTTAGGAACTGTTGGGTGCAGAGTAACTGTAGCTTGGTTGACCAAGCGCAAGTCTTGTACTGGTCAGTAGTCCTTGGTCCCTGGCTTAGGGACAGGCAGGAGGAGGTGTTCCATGAAGAGTGGCAAAGAACTATAATTCTATAGGCTTTCAAGTGCCTGAGATGAACCTGGATTCCTGCAAGAGTTTCTCTGGGAACCAGATACTGCTTTTGTCTAACTGGTTGGGCCTCAGGCTTAACTTCTATGAGTATAGGGGCTTGGTTGACCGCCAGTCCCGGAGGATTATCCTCTGCCCATACTCTGGGTCATCGCTTAGCTAGAGCTGGTTCTATCTCTTGGCCTGGCTTAGTTAGAAAAAGTCTCTATTATTCTTCCCGGAGGACCATAAAGGCCATGATAATTCCTGTTCCTGGTAACTTTAGCTGTAAAGAGCCCTGTTTTGTAAAGGAGATGGTGGCTCTCAGCTTGCTAAGCAAGTCTCTTCCCAGCAAGGGCGAGGGACAGCCAGGCATGTACAGGAACTGGTGAACTATCTCATGTCCCCCCACCAAGCAGGTCTGTGGTAGACAGAAAGCCTGCTTAGTGGAAACTCCCATTGCTCCAATGATATCAATGATTTTCTTGGATAAGGGGGCAACCGGGGTGGTCACTACTGAATGTTCAGCACTAGTATTGACCAAAAACTTGCCCCTAATTGTTCCCTTCAGCCCAATAGCCCTTCAGCCAGATTGAACAAAGCTCCCTCGTCTTTATCTGAGGTCTTTTGTTCGGAACTACCTTGCTTTTCCTTCAGCTGGGGACACTTACCTTTCCAATGTCCTATTTCCTTACAATAGGCGCAATGGTTACGTTGCAAGCGTGGGCAATTAGACTGGGTATTCTTCCCATGAACCTCCATTTCCCTCTCCTTTTGGGGAATTCCTTTAATGACCACGGCCAATAAGTCGGCGTTTCACCTAGTCTGGTGCTCGCCTTCCTTAAGGTTTTCTCTGCGGCTTGTTGCATCTCTATTCACAAACACTTGATTGACTATTTCCAGTAACTGTGAGGTATTCATACTCACAAACCTAGCCTGTTTCTGCAATTTTCTCCTGATATCTTCTGCACTTTGACTAACTAAGGCCATGTTAATCATTTGCCGATTTTCAGGGCTGTCTGGATCAAAAGGAGTGTACATACGGTAAGCCTCACACAGTCTTTCATACAATTGTGCTGGACTCTCCTCTTTTCCTTGGATGACCTCAGAGACTTTACATTTATAGCCTTTTGAGCCCTTTTCTTTAGACCTTCTATTAATGCCTCATGGTACCATCTTAGCCTCTTCATGTCTGGTCTCTTGTTCGGGTCCCATTGGGGGTCTGTTCCTGGCAGTTGAATTCTTATATATTCTTGGTGGTTTTGGTAATCAGCTGGAACATGCTCCTCTAGCCACTTAGTTGCCGTCTGGAGCACTTTTCGCCTTTCATCTGTATTAAAGAGGTACATGAGCAGCTGGCGGCAATCAGCCCAAGTAGGATTATGAGTCTGTATAATAGTTTGGAGCAAGTCAATTAAAGCTTGAGGCTTTTCAGTGTAAGATGGAGTATTATTTTTCTAATTGAGGAGGTCAGCAGAGGTGAAAGGTTGATACACATAGGCACGCCTTTCCACCATGTGTCCGTCCTCATCTACCTCAGTATATCGCTGTTCTCTCAGGGGCATTTGGATTCCAGTCTTGGACTGTAAGCGAGCTGCCAAGGGAGGAGTTTCTCATGCAGCTTCACTTCCTCTCTTGTCTACTCTGGGTAGTCTAGGGGTGTGGTCATCTGGTGGAGGTGGAGGTGGTGTGGGCTCAGTGGTGAGGACCCCTTCCTCCCGATAAGGAGGGGATATTGCTGGTACCAGTTTCTGCCATGATTCTTCTGGTGTTGAGTTGGATAGGACTTTTGGTGCTGACTTCCCTCAGCGGGTGGAGTGAGGACTTTCCTTAACTAATTGTCCTTTTGCTACTAGTACTGCTGCTGCCTGTCCTCTTAACCACTGTGGGGGGTCCAAAGCTAGCTGTAACCAAGAATCTATATATGGGAACTGATCTGGGTACCCTGACTTACGGGTTACCTTCTGCCATACCTTTAAGACAAGGGACTTGTCTAGGCTTCCTTCTGATGGCCAACCTACCTCTAATGCTGACTAGTCTATTGCACACAAACTTCTAAGTTTCCCTGGTGTTGTGGTGACTCCATAGTCTCCCTTAAATCCTTTTTTGAAAATTTTCAACATAGTTCCTAGTGGGGTGGGCTTACTTTGTGCCTGACCCATGTTTCCTCAAGACAAAATATCATTCTCACGCCACACGCACACCACAAAACAAAGAATGGGTAAAAAGGGCACACACACACACTTTTACAGTTTACACCAAATCAGAATCAAAACTAAAATCACTCATATTTGGCTCAGAATAAATCTCCTCAAATATTGTACAGAATTTGACTCTTTTTGTCAACAGTGCACATAATTTAACTGCTCTGAGTTTTTGCATTTGGATATTGTATCTATATTCTTCCCAAGTTTAAACGATTTACTTGTTTGTTGGTGAAATGGAACTGTTGTCTTAGCAAACAACACTTGGAAAAACCTTTCATCAAAATGCCCTGCATTTTTCTGTGTAAGAATCCTGTAGGAAGCACACTGTGCAAACTAACAAAATACATTAAGTGACTATGTTGAAAGATTATATACCTAGTAGAGAGATCAGTAACTATGACATGAAAATATTTTGGCTTTTTTAGCTATGTGTAAAACTGCAAGTTAACAAGATAAGATTAATTTTAATTTCAACCTTCTTCAGCAGAGTTGAGGCATTCCACATGCTCCATCATAACTTATCCAGATACAGAAACTACAAAGAATACAGTTCATATGAAGCAACCCAAGGTCAGGTAATATTTCCAAGTAACAATTTCTTGGACTGTATTTCAACTCCCATCTTTTGCTTGCCCTTGTTTTAAGAGCCAGGATTTCAGACAGAACACTGCAGATTGATTCACAATGGCAGTACCTGTAATTTGTTTAAAATTGGGAGATGTGTAATTTATGTGAACCTGTTATTTTAATAAAATATGAAAAATATAAAATATAGTATCTGTAATATTAGTATTTATAAAATAATAATAATATTAGTATAATGATGATAATTGTCCTTTGCCTGCATACTTGGGGCATTTAACAAATTAGATAAAATAATTGATTTTAAAAAGCTTTGTATATTATAAATTGCCACACAAATGTTACATTATTTAAAGTAGTAGTAAATATTCCATTCTCTTCACTTTTTTAAGAGTACTTAGGAGAAGAAATGCAAGCTTGTGAATAACCAGGACTTTACCATGAAGAGAGCAACTCACTGTATTAAGCAAAATTTATTGAACCTACTGTTAAAAGAGAAACCTTAGACAAATTAAATTTAGCAGAGTTTAATTGAGCAAAGAATGATTCTTGAATTGGGAAGTCTCTGAACCAAAATAGGTTCAGAGAGGATCCAGCCTGCCTTATGGTGGAAGAAGATTTGTGGACAGAAAAAGGAAAGTGAAGTACAGAAATGGAAGTGAGGTACAGAAACAGCCAGATTGGCTACAGCTTGGTGTTTGTCTTATTTGAACATGGTTTGAACCATTGGCTGCTTTTGATTGGCTAAAACTCAGGAACTGGCACAAGGGTAGGTCACAGTCTGTTTACACATCAGTTAGGTTATAGTTCACTATGTATGGAGAAACCTTTAAAATATGTAAAGAGGTGGTTTTTGGCTAAACTTAAACACTACTATGTGAAAGATTTTATAATACTAAATTCTATTATGTTACTCCTTAAAACCTTTCTTCTGCCTTTTTTTTTTTTTTTCTGAGACGGAATCTTGCTCTGTCACCAAGACTGGAGTGTAGTGGCATGATCTTGGCTCACTGCAACCTCCACCTCCCAGATTCAAGCAATTCTCCTCCCTCAGCCTCCCAAGTAGCTAGGATTACAGGAGCCCACCACTGCGCCCAGCTAATTTTTGTATTTTTAATAGAGACAGTGTTTCACCATGTTGACCAGGCTGGTCTTGAACTCCTGACCTCGTGACCCTCCCACCTCAGGCTCCCAAAGTGCTGGGATTACAGGTATGAGACACTGTGCCCAGCTTCTTCTACCTTTTTTGATTGTAGGAAAATGTACGTAAATTTATGTAAAATTTATTAAAATTTACGTAAAAAGTTTACATAACCTAAACTCACCATTTTAACCATTTTAAAGTATATAATTCAGTGACATTTAGTACATTTACAGTGTTGTGTAATCATCACCCCCATCTAGATTCAAAATATTTCCATCGCCCTCCAAAGGAACTCCCAAAATACCATTTGCCCCACTATTCAGAAAATATCGTGCAAAGGAAATCAAACAAAATGCAGCCTTTTTGTCTAGCTTTTTTCACTTAGCATGTTTTTGAAGTTCATCCACATTTCAGCACGTATTTTTTTTCTTTTTTTTTTTAGACAGAGTTTTGCTCTTGTTGCCCAGGCTGGAGTGCAGTGGTGAAATCTCGGTTCACTGCAACCTCCGCCTCCCGGGGTCAAACGATTCTCCTGCCTCAGCCCCCAAGTAGCTGGGATTACAAGCATTCACCTCCATGCCCAGCTAATTTTATATTTTTAGTAGAGGTGGAGTTTCACCATGTTGATCAGCCTGGTCTTGAACTCTTAACCTCAGGTGATCCACCCACCTCGGCCTCCCAAAGTGCTGGGATTACAGACGTGAGCCACTGTGCCTGACCCACTTCATTTCTTTTTAAGACCAAATGATATTTTATAAAATAGATAAACCTTATTTTTGTCTATCCATTTATAAGTTAATGGACATTCACTTTTTGACTATTGTGAATACTGCTCTTATAAATACCTTTGTACAAGTTGTTGGATTTTTTTCTTTTTTCTTTCTTTTTTTCCTTTGTGTTTACCCTGTCAGAACTAAGCACCGGGAAGCAGAAAAAGCACAGGCCAGGACAAGTTGTACAAGTTTTTGTATGAACAAAAAGACAAGAGATAACAAGTATTCACAAGTATTTGAAGGAAAGCAAACTCTTGTAAACTCTTGGTGGAAATAGAAACTGATATAGCCATTATTAAAAAATAGTATACAGGTTTCTCATAAAACTAAAAGTAGAACTACCATATGATTCAGCAATTCCACCATTGGGTGTGTATCTAAAGGACATGAAATCTGTATATCTGTGCTCTTATATTCATTGTAGCATTCTTCACAATAAATAAGATCCAAACTAAGTGTCAATCAACAGATGAAAATATGATATGTGTTTGTACTTGCAATAATATGTATGTATGTGTAATACATATAATATGTATAAATGTGATAAATAGATAGATACACAGAATGAAATATTATTCAGCCATAAAATAGAAGGAAATCTTTACATTAGTGACAATGTGGGGATGAACCTGGAGGACATTATACTAAGTGAAACAAGCCAGATTCAGACAAATACTGTATGATCTCACTTTTATATGAGGTCTTTTTCTTAACTCAGTAGTTACTTGGTTGCTGTAAACCTTTGCTTATTTTTAAGAGTTCCAAAAATGTTGATTTTCACAGTTCTTGCTCAATTTTTTCTGAGTTTCATTGAGCTCCTTGGAGCTCTCTCCTCCACCACTTTAACTCTCTGATCTTTTTGTGCAAGTAACTGATGGATGACAAGATATGATCTGGAGGGAGAGCACAAGGAATGTTCAGAGATGATATGACTTACTTTTTCTTGTACACCATTTTAGTACTTATGGAGCATTTTCATATGGTGAATACATAAAGAAGTTTGCCACATGTGACTCTCATGATAGTTCATATTTTTGAAGGTAAAGTCATCTTTTTTATATATTAACAATGAAGGCTTAAGAGGAAAGTGTGATTTTTGCTAGTGAATCTATACATAGAAAAAGATCAAAAGTCTAGTTAGATTTAGATGAGAATCTAGAGGTATAAAAACTATTGCTTTCGATTGAGGGTCTCTGGAACCAGGTGCTAAGATTTGGAAGGGAGGAAAAGGATGGAGAATTCACATAGGGTGAATTCAAACTGTGGTGCAGACACCACAAATTTTTGTTCAATCCCACCAGGAGTTATGTAGCATATATGGCCCCTCAGGTTTGTCCCAACGTGGACCAGAATGATTGGAACTTTACACCCGACTTCAGTCACTGCATATTCCCCTGGAAGCACATGACCTCAGACAGGATTATTCCCTGTGGTTGAGGCACCACCTAGAGGAGTTGACAGCTAGGGCAATAAGGGTGACATAGTTTGGATGCGTGTCCCTTCCAAATCTCATGTTGAAATGTGATCCCCAATGTTGGAGGTGGGGTCTGGTGGGAATGGTTGGATCATGGGGGTGGATCTCTCATCGATGGCTTAGTACCATCCCCTTTGTGATGAGTGAGCTCTCACTCAGTTCACAGGATGTCTGGTTGTTTCAGAGTGTAGCAATCCCTCCTCCTCTCTTTCTTGCTCCCTCTTGCCATGTGATATGCTGCCTCCCCATTTGCCTTCTGCCATGATTGTAAGCTCCTTGAGACCCTAACCAGAAGGAGATGCCAACATCATGCTTCTTGTATTGCCTTCAGATCAGTGAACCAGTTAAACCTCTTTTCCTTGTAAATTACCAAGGCTCAGGTATTTATTTATAGCAATGCAAAACAGATTAATACAATATTCTTCTTTGAAGGCCTTGAATGACACATCTTTGAGTCCACCATAAGTAAAATTTGTAGTCTGCATTATGTACATGTTAATATGGCTGGCAGTGTTCCACATGCAAATAGCATTCTGAAGAGAGATGTATAATACAAACTTTAAGTTAATGCACAGACATTAAAAGGAATATACATTATAAAAGACAATGTAACTTCTATTTCTTTCACTGGTACTTCTTAAGAAATTAGGTTTTAATTCAACTTATGTTTCAAATGAAAATAAAGAAACTTGACAATGGAAGGAAGCTCTGCAGAGAAAGAGCTGTCCTAAGACAGGGATATCAGTGTATTATTTAATGACAGCTTTGACTGCCTGTTTTCTCTCAAGGATGTTCTGGGGACAGAACAGATGGAGTTTTTTCACTGAAAACTTCCTTAGGTATGCACATTAGAAGACTTAATGGTATCTTACTTTTATTGTTTAATTCATAAATAAAACAACAATTAAACTATACATCAGTGTAACCCTCCATAGTTTTAAGATAGTATTAAGAACATATAATGCATTTGAATCCCTGAAAAACACATAATTATTCTAATTTTTTTTTTTTTTTTTGAGACACAGTCTGTCTCTGTTGCCCAGGCTGGAGTGCAGTGGTGTGATCTCAGCTCACTGCAAGCTCCGCCTCCGGGGTTCAAGCAGTTCTCCCTCAGCCTCCCGAGTAGCTGGGACTACAGATGTGTGCCACCATGCTGGCTAATTTTTGTATTTTTAGTAGAGACGGGGTTTCACTGTATTAGCCAGGATGGTCTCGATCTCCTGACCTCGTGATCCAACCCCTCAGCCTCCCAAAGTGCTGGGATTACAGGCATGAGCCACCGCGTCCTGTCACAGTAATTCTAATTTTAATGATTATGCCAAATAAGAGTCCAAGAGACAGTGTATCTTATGATATGTTCCAGAAATGTGACAGTTCACCAAAGGTTTAAGAATATCATATCATAAACATAATGCCTCTTCCTCCTCACTTGTGGTGGAAAATATGCAGAAACATGAAACCTATTAAACACCTATCAACCTTAATTAAGGGTGATATTATGCTAGATTAGAAATGAAATGTAACTTTAAAATTAGAAATTTCTGTCCTCTAAGTTGTTAAATCTTCTATTTGTTTTGCTATCCAGTGTTATAATAGAACATTTGTGCACTCTTTTTCTTTAGAAAAAGCAAAACCTGGAGAATAAGTCCATCTCTCTTTTTCTAAAATGAAATGCATCTGCAATCTTTTAAGGATAAAGTAACTAATCTGTGTCTAATATTTATTTTATAGTTGAAAAGAAAATGCCATGACTCTTAGAACATTGGATCATTTGTATCTAAGAGTAAATTAGCCAATGAAATTGGCATAACCCTTAACAGATTGTTTCCTCAATTTTCATTTCTTTACCCAATAGCTTTATGATCTCGTATCAGTACTCTAAATTCTTAATACAATTGAGAAAAGGGGGATAACTTAAATTTTGATCTGAATCAAGTTGCTATATCAATTTAAATTTTAAAATTTTGTGGGCCAAGTAATCCTTACTTGTGATTTTTATTCACATCCTAACCTATGTGAAAGATTACACATAAACACAGGATGAGGAAAACCTAGACAGTGTGAACTATTATAGTCTAACAGAAACATCAGAAGAAGCAAAGACTTCTCACATCAATAAACAAGATGGTTCTCATATTTATGGGCCTGATGTGATCAATAACACAACAAGTACAAAAAATTTCTAGTACAGGTAGGAGAAACATTTCTGTTTCCCAAGGGTTGCTCAATAGCCCAACAAGATGTTACACATTCTCCTTTGAAGCTTCACAAAGTGCTCTTTCAATAGATGTTCTCTCCATTTTAATTCTAGAAATGTTTATTTTACACCAAAGAAAGGGAAGAAACTCATTTAGTCATTCAGTCAGCCATTAAAAAAAACTTTGAGTGCATCTACTATGACAGAAAATAAATAAATAAATTATTTTAAAAATAAAAAGTTGGTGGATAGTAAAGAAACAAAACAAATAAACAGGAAGGATAAGGCTAAGAAATAGGAAGTCATTTGGAGGATAAGGTGGAGGTATTGGCTCACAGTCCCTAGAGCTTCATGGGGATTGCAGTCAGGAATAGGATGATCTAGGATACTAGGAATACTGGACTTCTTTCAGGGACTGATGTAAACAGAACAAATGACCTTTATAAGATTTATTGAGATGGCCTCAAAGCACATAATGAAGGTGAAGTTGGAATATTGAGGAGTCGGGAAGGGTGATGGATCAAAATTCGGAGTTCTTCCCTTCAGCCTTGCCAATAATTTCTGGGAAAGAGGGTAATCGGCTTGAGCTCACAGAGCTCTGGGACTCCTTGATTATTTTTGAATGAGTTGTGGAGGCTTCTACATGATAAAATAGAACATGTGTTTTTTAGCATCTTAGAAAGAGCCAATAGCCTATTAAATGAAAACCAAAGCAAATGTTTTTACAATGGTAAACAAAGTCTCACGCATACATTATTTGAGATTGTAAAGGTTTATGGTACATTGACAGGTTGTCTGTTGGTAAACACTTTTTTTCTTAAAACTGCACGTTCATGGGGCTGAAAAATGCTGATGGAATTTGCCTCATGTCTTACAGATATTTTGTTGGGTAGCACATAAAAAAAGTACAGTAAAGGTGTTTGGTTCACACTTATTCTTGAGTTTCCACAATATTTTACTCTCCACCAACATAAAAGCAAGTAACCTGAGGCACTGGCAAGATTTTACTGTGGTATTCTTCAGTAACTTTTATATACTGTTTCCTTTCATAATTGAGACGCAATAATGATTTTTGTTATAAATTTCTTCATAAATATTCTTACTGATGGATGATGCATTATTTAAGCATCAGTGGACAAATAAAGTTATCCACGGGTGACTAACAACCTTGAGTAAATACCACTTCACTCAGTTGCTATCCATAGTACCTAAGAAATGCAATTACATGCTGAGACCTATTATCCCAATTAATGGACTGTTTTATATTCACTGTGCATTATACTTGAAACACTTTAGAGGCCTGGCCTTCACTTAGCTACAGGCAAAATAGAAATTTATAACAAATAACCAAGAAAAGTCTTTCATTTACTTACCAAGATATGTAGCGTGTAATTATACTTTAAGCATAACTAGGCAGGGCTCAAAAATGCCCTTTGATTTAAACCACAATGAAAATGTATTTTTAAAACTGTGACAAATATAACTTTGTAATGAACAAGTCAGTGTGGGTTACTGCAACACCAGAGGTCTCATTATCAACTAGCTCTAACTCTCCCCTCTTCCAATGATGTGGTCAAAGGTTAAATTTGATTATATTTATTATATTCAGAGAGATTATCATCATTCCAGGCATATGAACTAAAAGAGCAGCAAAACGTGGAAGTCTGACTACCTAGATGAGTGAACAAATAAAATAGTCTGTTAAGAAGTACACAGCCCTTTATTGTGTTGCTACTTTGTAAAATGTCAGCCTGAGGCTATGTTTTATGGCAATGGAATTTGACCACTGAAGTTTAACTCTACTCCCTCTGGTGGTTTTCAAAGCTGTATTACCAAAGCTATAAAATAAAACACAGTTGTAATTCTTTTCCTTATTGTAAGAAGCATTGATCGCCTCTGATTGTATATTATAGCAAAGGGGCAGTCTATTACATAAATTTATTGCTTTTTATTCCTGATAATTACTGGAAGTTATTGAACAAGGCAGGGAGTTATAGCCAGTATGTTCCTGCTCTAGCTGAGGAAGCAAATCTACAAATATTTAGTGGATCTAAACAGTTGTAAACAATGCATCCTGTTTATCGTGTGCTGGAAATTTATAATTTACAGTGCATTTGAGATTAAGAATCATACTCTCCATTCCACAAACTTACACTTGAAATATGAACTGTAGCAAAATGTCATACTAAGTATATAATCTGTTTTTTAAAACCTATTTGACAATACATACAATGTGAAAAGTCAAATTGTTTAAATTTGCTATTTTACTTTATTAAGGGAGATGGGTTTTGTTCATTTTGACTTAAATCTTTCATTAATAGCGGACATATCACTTTTGGTCATATGCATTTTCGCACTTAAAACTATAGTTATTTATGAATCTAAATTTATCCTTGTGTTAGTAGGAAAACTCTCTAATAAAAAAAAAATAAGCAAATTTTAAAATGCCAAAGTCACCGAAAGAAAATGAGACAAGTTAAAATACCATACTTAATTGGTCTTTCTGCAAAATTCACAACAAAAAAGGAACAAATACAAGAAATTAGAAGTTGTTAACGTGATGTGTGTATATATATGTAATTTGCATATATATGTAATTTGCGCTATACTGTCTGATACAAGGTTATATTTGTACAACAGCCAACAAAATATGTACCATTCACGATCTTATCTAATTTATATATCATAAAATCACATAGTTTAAATGTTCCCTGTCTGAAAATGAAGCATTAACTCTTAGCAGACTAGCAACCCACAGATAACAACTCTGGGGAAAACGTATGAAGGCATGAGACAGCAAGCAGAAGCAGGAAGATACTTCAGAGTAACTGTACTTGGAAGAAGTAAAAGAGTAAAGGGCACTTGTTGGGTTTCCATATGTTAGTGCTTTTGCCTAAAAGTAGGCCCTAATCAGTGCTACCTGAAGTAGATAAAATTGAATAGAAAACCCAAAACTATAACGATTTGAAGAAATGGATAACAGACTTAGGGGGAAAGGCAGCAGCTAGAAAGTAAAGGCAGTATCCCATTTAAAAAAAAAAGAGAACTATGGAGGGGTCCCCTAAGATCAGTGTGTAATATCTTCCTGTATATGTACCTGACCCCTGAATTACACATGTGTGAGACAGGCTGTAAGTATCCGAGTTAAAGCTAAAAGAACTAAACAAATTTCAACTCCTCACCACTACAGGGGAGACACGGGAGCATGAGTCCAGCCCAGTTAACTAACTGCCATAATAAAAATAACAACAAAAACCAGTACACAGAATTCAGAATTTTTGTATTATATTTTTTATAATGTCCAGGATTTACTTCAAAACACATTGATACATAATAAAACAGGACAATGCAATGGATATTCAAATTAAAAAGCAATATATTGATACTATATCAAGATCACTGAGATGTGGTAATTAACAGAAGAGGACTTTAAGATAGCTATTATAACTATGCTCAAAAACATAAATAAAAATATGCTTGTAAAATTGCATAATAGAAAATATCAGCAAAGAAACAGAAACTATAAAAAAGAGCCAAATGGATTTTGTTTGTTTGTTTGTCTGTCTGTCTGTTTGTTTGGAGACAGGGTCTCACTCTGTTGCCCAGGCTAGAGTACAGTGCTGTGATCATAGCTCATTACAGCCTCAACCTCCTGGGCCCAAGTGATCCTCTCACCTCAGCCTCCCAAGTAGCTGGGACTTTAGGTGCATGCCACCATGCCTGGCTAATTTTTGTGTTTTTTGCAGAGACAGAGTCTCACTGCATTGCACAGGCTAGGCAATTGAATTCCTGGGCTCAAGTTATCCTCATGTTCAGCCTTCCAAAATGCTGGGATTACAGATTTGAGCCACTGTTTCTGGCCCCAGATGAAAATTTGAGAAATTTCTTTCTCACTTCTGAGAAAGAAATTTGCTGGATAAACTTAATATTAGATGGGAGATGACAGAGGAAAAAGTCAGTGATCATGAAGATAGATAAATAGTGTTAAAAGACAAACTTCAGCTGAATTAAGGTTAATTAAGCAATGAACAATTTGCAAATCAGGCACCCCCTAGAATCACAGCAGATTCAGAGAGACTCCAGTGCAGCCACATAGTGGAATATATTTTACAGACAAAAAAAAAAAAAAAAGAAAGGAAAAGATGTACAGAAATCAGAAGTGAGGTAACAGCTGAATTGGTTACAGGTTGGCATTTGCCTTATTTGAAGATGGTTCAAACAGTTGGCTACATGTGATTGGCCAAAACTCAGTGATTGGCACAGGTGTAGTCTATGGTCAGTTTACACTTCCACTTGTTATAGTTCAAGATGTGCAGAAACACTTTTAGGCTGAACTTATATATGTAAGGAGGCATCTTTAGGCTAAACTGGTTAACGATAGAAATTATCCAATCTGAAGAAGAGAGAAAAACATTATGAAAAATAAATTTCCAGTCTTAGCAACCTGAGGAATAATATCAAAAGGTTAAAATACATACTAATAATACTGGAAGAATCAATATTGTAAAAATGGCCATACTGCACAAAGTTATTTATAAATTCAATGCTACTCCTATTAAACTACCATTGACATTCTTCACAGAACTAGAAGAAACTGTTTTAAAACTCATATGGAACCAAAAAGAGCCTGAATAGTCATGGCAATCCTAAGCAAAAACAACAAAGCCAGAGGCATTATGCGACCTGACTTCAAACTCTACCACAGGGCTACTGTAACCAAAACAGCATGGTACTGATAAAAAAACAGACACATAAACCAACGGAATTAGAGAACCTGGAAATAAGACCGCACACTTACAACTAGCTGATCTTTGACAAAGCTGACAAAAACAAGAAATGGGTAAAGGATTCCCTATTCAAAAAACGGTGCTGGGATAACTGGCTAGCCATATGCAGAAAATTGAAACTGGACTCCTTCTTTACACAATATACAAAAATTAACTCAAGGTGGATTAAAGACTTAAATGTAAAACCCAAAATTATAAAAATCTTGGAAGACAACCTAGGCAATACCATTCAGGACATAGGCACAGACAAATATTTCATGACAAAGACATCAAAAGTAATTGCAACCAAAGCAAAAATTGACACATGGCATCTAATTAAACTAAAGAGCTTCTGCACAACAAAATAAACTATCAACAGAGTAAACAGACAACCTATGGAATGAGAGAAAATGTTTGCAATCTATCCATCTGTCAAAGGCTTAATATCCAGCATCTATAAGGACTTAAACAAATTTGCAAGAGGAAAAGAAACAACCACATTAGTAAGTGGGTAAAGGACATGAACAGACACTTCCCAAGAGAAGAATATATGCAGCCAACAAGCATATGAAAAAAGTCCAACATCACTGATTATTAAATAAATGCAAATCAAAATCACAATGAGCTACCATCTCACACCAGTCAAAATGGCTACTATTAAGAGGTCAAAAAATAACAGATGCTGGCAAGGTTGTGGAGAAAAAGAATGCTTATACACTGTTGGTGGGATTGTAAATTAGTTCAACCACTGTGGAAGACAGTGTGGATATTCCTCCAAACCTAAAGATGGAAATACCATTTGATCCAGCAATCCCATTACTGTGTATATACCCAAAGGAATATAAATCTTTCTATTATAAAGATACATGCATATATGTATGCTCATTGCAGCACTATTCACAATAGCAAATACATGGAATCAACCTAAATGCCCATTAATGATAGATTGGATACAGAAAATGTGGTATATATACACCATGCAATACTACACAGCCATAAAAAATGGACAATATAATATCCTTTGCAGGGACATGAATGAAGCTGGAGGCGATTATCCTTAGCAAACTATCACAGGAAAAGAAAACCAAATACTGCATGTCCTCACTTAAGTGTGGGAGCTAAATAATGGGAACACATGGACACATAGAGGGTAACAACACACACTGGGGCCTACTGGAGGATGGAGGTTGGGAGGAGGGAGAGGATCAGGAAAATAACTAATGGACACTAGGCATAATACCTAGGTGATAAAATAATCTGTATAACAAACCCCCATGACACAAGTTTTCCTATGTAACAAACCTGCACATGTACCCCTGAACTTAAAAGTTAAAATAAAATAAAATGCATGTTAATGAAATACCAGAAAAAGAAGAGAAGAGAAAATGGGTCAGAAAAAAACAAAATATTCTAAGAGAAAAATTAGTGAAATGTTCTCATATTTGGTGTAAAACAAAAATGTGGAGACTAAAAATTCAGCAAACCCCAAGCAAATTAATACAAGGAAAACTACACATATGCACAACATGTCCTCTTACTAAAAACTAGATATAAAGAGAAAACCTTGAAAGCAACCAAAGAAAACTAGTAAGCAAAATCTCGGTACAGCATACTACTGAGCATTGCTTAGAGAAATTAAAGGTTTCCTATATAGAAAGATATACCATATTCATGGATTTTAAAGACAATGTATGCTTAAGATGCTAATACCACCAAAGATAGATAGACAGATAATACCAGGTCTATTTGTGAACATAAATAAATTGATTCTAAAATGTATGTGAAATTGCAGATGACCTGGAATCTCTAAAACAACCTTGCAAAAGAAGAACAAAGTTGAAAGATTTATATTACCTGATTTTAAGGCTTACTGTAAAGCTGTAGGAATCAAGACAACATGGTACTGGCTTAAAAATAGACAAATAGGTCAAGGGAACAAAATAGGGATCCTAGTATAGACCTCTATTAGGTCAATAGATCAACAGACCATGAACTATTGATGTTTGACAAGGGAACCAAAGCAATCTAATGGGGAAAAGATAATTTTCTCAATAAATGAGGCTATAACAACTAAATATTTTTATGGGGAAAAATTTTTTTTTAACCTCTACTTCTCATCACACATAAAAATGTATTTTTACTTTGGGCCATAGCCCAAAACTTCTGGTAGTTTTTTTCCCCAGGCAAGATGGCCAAGTAGGAATAGCTCTGGTCTGCAGATCCCAGCTAGACCAACACAGAAGGCAGGTGATTTCTGCCTTTCCAACTGACGTACCTGGTTCATCTCATTGGGACTGGTTAGACTGTGGGTGCCACCCACCACAGGCAAGCAGAAGTAGGGTGGGGTGTCACCTCACGCAGGAAGCATGAGGGGTTGGAGAACTCCCTCCTCTAGCCAAGGGAGGCCGTGAGGGACTGTGCCGTCCCACCCAGATACTATACTTCTCCCATGGTCTTCACAACCCACAGAGCAGGAGATTCTCTCTCGTGCCTATACCACAAGGGCCCTGGGTTTCAAGTACAAAACTTGGTGACTGTTTAGGCAGATACTGAGCTAGCTGCAGGGGATTTGTTTTTCATGCCCCAGTGGCTCCTGGAATGCCAGTGAGACAGAACCATTCACTGCCCTGGAAAGGGGCCTGAAGCAAGGGAGCCAAGTGGTCTAGATCAGCAGATCCCACTCCCTTGGAGCCCAGCAAGCTAAGATCCACCAGCTTAAAATTCTCGCTGTCAGCACAGTAGTCTGAAGTTGACCTGGGATGCTTGAGCTTGGTGAGGGGAGGGGCGTCTGTCATTGCTGAGGCTTGAGTAGGCAGTTTTTCCCCTCACAGTGTAAACAAAGCCACCAGAAATTCGAACTGGGCAGAGCCAACCATAGTGCCACAAAGCTGCTGTGGCCAGACTGCCTCTCTAGATTCCTCATCTCTGGGCAGGGCATCTCTGAAAGAAAGGCAGCCACCCCAGTCAGAGCCTTATAGATAAAACTCCCATCTCTCTGGGACAGGGGACCTGGGAGAAGGGGCGGCTGTGGGTGCAGCTTCAGCAGACTTCAATGTTCCTGCCTGCTGGCTCTGAAAAGAGCAGTGGATCTCCCAGCACAACACTCAAGCTCTGCTAAGGGAAAGACTGCTTTCTCAAGTGGGTCCCTCACCCACCCTGCTTCCTGATGGGAAGGCACTTCCCAGCAGGGATTGACAGATGCCTCATACAGGAGAGCTCAGCTGGCATCTGGTGGGTGCCCCTCTGGGACAAAACTTCGAGAGGAAGGAGCAGACAGCAATCTTTGCTGTTCTACAGACCCTGCTTGTGATACCTAGGCAAACAGGGTCTGGAGTGGGCCCCAAGCAAACTCCAAAAGACCTGCAGAAGAGGGGCCTGTTTGAAGGAAAACTAACAGAAAGCAATAGCATCAACATCAGCAAAAGGCATGACCACACAAAAACTTCATTTGAAGGTCATCCACAGCAAAGACCAAAGGTAGATAAATCCACAAAGATAAGGGGAAAAAAGCATAAAAAGGCTGAAAATTCAAAATACCAGAATGTCTCTTCTCCTCCAAAAGATCATTACTCCTTGCCAGCAAGGGAACAAAATTGGATGGAGAATGAGTTTGACAAATTGACAGAAGTAGGCTTCAGAAGGTGGGTAATAACAAACGCCAAGCTAAAGGAGCATGTTCTAACCCAATGCAAGTAAGCTAAGTACCTTGATAAAAGGTTAGAGGAATTGCTACCTAGAATAACCAGTTTAGAGAAGAAGATAAATGACCTGATGGAGCTGAAAAACACAGTACGAGAACTTCATGAAGCATACACAAGTATCAATAGCTGAATCAATGCAGCAGAAGAGAGGATATCAGAGACTGAAGATCGGCTTAATGAAATAAAGTGTGAAGACAAGAGTAGAGAAAAAAGAATGAAAAGTAATGAACAAAGCCTCCAAGAAATATGGGACTATGTGAAAAGAGCAAACCTATGTTTGATTGGTGTACCTGAAAGTGATGGGGAGAATGGAATCAAGTTGGGAAACACAGTTGAAGATATTATCCAGGAGAACTTCCACAACCTAGCAAGACAGGCCAACATTCAAATTCAGGAATAGAACACCACAAAGATACTCCTCAAAAAGAGAAACCCCAAGACACATAATCATCAGATTCATCAAGGTTGAAATTAAGGGAAAAATGTTAAGGGCAGCCAGAGAGAAATGTTGGGTTATCCACAAGGGGAGCCCATCAGACTAACAGCAGATCTCTCCGCAGAAACCCTACAAGCCTGAAGAGAGTGGAGGTCAATATTCAACATTCTTGAAGAAAATAATTTTTAACCCAGAACTTCATATCAACCAAACTAAGCTTCACAAGTGAAGAAGAAATAAAATCTTCTACAGTCAAGTGAATGCTGAGGGATTTTGTCACCACCAGGCCTGCCTTACAGGAGCTCCTGAAGGAAGCACTAAATAAGGAAAGGAAAAGTCAGTCCAGCCACTGCAAAAACGTACCAAAATATAAAGATCAATGATACTATGAAGAAACTGCATCAACTAATGTGCAAAATAAACAGCTAGTATCATTATGACAGGCTCAAATTCACACATAACAATATTAACCTGAAATGTAAATAGGCTAAGTGTCCAATTAAAAGATACAGACTGGCAAATGGATAGAGTCAAGACCCATCGATGTGCTCTATTCAGGAGACCCTTCTCACATGCAAAGACATACATAGGCTCAAAATAAAGGGATGGAGGAATATTTACCAAGCAAATGGAAAGCAAAAAAGAGCATGGGTTGCAATCCTTGTTTCTGATAAAACAGACTTTAAACCAACAAAGATAAAAAAAAACAAAGAAGAGCATTACATAATGGTAAAGGGATCAATGCAACAAGAAGAACTAACTATCCTAAATATATATGCACCCAATACAGGAGCACCCAGATTCATAAAGCAAGTTCTTAGAGACTTACAAAGAGACTTAGACTCCCACACAATAATAGTGGGAAACTTTAACACCCCACTGTCAATATTAGACAGATGAATGAGACAGAAAATTCACAGGGATATTCAGGAATTGAACTCAGCTGTGGGCCAAGCAGACCTAATAGACATCTACAGAAGTTTCCACCCCAAATCAACAGAATATACGTTCTCACCACCACATAGGACTTATTCTAAAATCGACTACGTAAATGGAAGTAAAACACTTCTCAGCAAATGCAAAAGAACAAAAATCATAACAGTCTCTCAGACCACAGTGCAATCAAATTAGAATTCAGAATTAAGAAACTCACTCAAAACCACACAACTACATGGAAACTGAACAACCTGCTCCTGAATGACTACTGGATAAATAACAAAACTAAGCCAGAAAGAAAGAAGTTCTTTGAAACCAATGAGAACAAAGATACAATGCACCAGAATCTCTGGGACAAAGCTAAAGCAGTGTTTAGAGGGGAATTTATAGCCCTAAATGTCCACATCAGAAAGTGGGAAAGATCTGAAACTGACACCCTACCCTCACAATTAAAAGAACTAGAGAAGCAAGAGCAAACAAATTCAAAAGCTACCAGAAGACAAGGAATAATTAACATCAGACCAGAACTGAAACAGATAGAGATACGAAAAACCCTTCAAAAAATCAATGAATCCAGGAGCTGGTTTTTGTAAAGATTAACAAAATAGATAAACCACTAGCCAGACTAACAAAATAAAGAAAAATATCAGCTGACTGTAAAAGCAGTAATGGAAATTTGCCATATAGATAAATAACAAGATGGCATTTCATGAGCGGGAAAGCATGCTACTTGGAGATTTTTGCCTGCTTCCTCTATCCATTACCTAGATGATAGTCCCCACTTCCTTCTCTGTGCCCCACTATATCTGCACATATTCCTAACATAGCCCTTAGATCATCCATTGTATCTCCTCATTAGAGAAAAAAAGCCTTTAATAGTAGATAAAATTACTTATTTGGTCTATATGTTTGATGAATGAATAAATGATCTTAATAAATTTTTATGAAAATAATAGTGTAATATTTTAGCAGTTCTGAGTTAAATTTGGTAGTTCCACTTATTTGAATATTTTAGCCTCCAGCTTCACAAAGTTGTCAAGGCATGTGATTTTAGGCAAAGGGGTTGATATGGTTTGGCTGTGTCCCTTGATAAATATCATCTTGATTTGTAGTTCCCATAATCCCCACGTGTCATGGGAGAGACCAAGTAGGAAGTAATTGGATCATGGGGGCGGTTATCCCCATGCTGCTCTTCTTGTGATAGCAAGTGAATTCTCATGACAGCTGATGATTTTATAAGGACCTTTCTCCCCATTTTGTTTGCACTTCTCCTTGTTGCTGCCGTGTGAAGAAAAATGGGTTTGCTTTCCTTCTGCCATGATTATGTTTCCTGAAGCCTCCCCAGTCACGCTGAACTGTGAGTCAATTAAACCTCTTTCTTTTATAAATTACCCAGTCTAGAGTATGTCTTGATTAGCAGCATGAGAATGGATATTAATACAGTAATTTGTACTAGGTAGTGGGGTGCTGCTCTAAAGATACCCTAAAATGTGGAAGTGACTTTGGAACTGGGTAACAGGCAGAGGTTGAAATAGTTTAGAAGGCTCAGAAGAAGACAGAACGATGTAGGAAAGCCTGGAACTTCCTAGAGACTTGGTGAATGGCTTTGACCAAAATGCTGATAGTGATATGGATGATATCCAGGATGAGGTGGTCTCAGAAGGAGATCAGGAACTGCTTGAGAACTGGAGTAAAGAGACTGGTGGCATTTTGCCCCCACCCTAGAGATCTGTGGAGCTTTGAACTTAAGAGAGATGACTTAGGGTGTCTGGCAGGAAAAATTTCTAAGCAGCAAAGCATTCAAGAGGTGACCGAGCATAAAAGTTTGGAGAATGTGCTGCCTGATGATATAGTAGAAAAGAAAAACCCATTTTCTGGGGAGAAATTCAAGCTGGCTACAGAAATTTCCATAAGTAATGAAGAGTCAAAGGCCAATCACCAAGACAAAAGGAAAAATGTCTCCAGGGCATGTCAGAGACCTTTGTGGCAACCTCTCCCATTACAAGCAGGGAGGCCTTGGAGGGAAAATTGGTTTCCTGGGCTGGGTCCAGGGCCCCCCTTCTGTGTGCAGCCTATGGACTTGGGGTCCAGCCATGGCTAAAAGATGCCAAGGTACAACTGGGACTGTGGCTTCAGAGGGTGCAAACCCCAAGGCCTTGGCAGCTTCCACGTGGTGTCGAGCCTGCGGGTACACAGAAGTCAAGAATCGAGGTTTGGAAACCTCTGCCTAGATTTCAGAGAATGTATGGAAATGCCTGGATATTCAGGCAGAAGTTTGCCACAGGTGCGGGACCCTCATGAAGAACCTCTGCTAGCACAGGGTGGAAGGGAAATGTGGGGTTGGAGCCCCCACACAGAGTCCCCACTAGGGCACTGCCTAGTGGAGCTGTGAGCAGGGTGCTACCATCCTCCAGATCCCAGAATGGTAGATCCACCGACAGCTTGCACTTTGTGCCTGGACAAACCAGACACTCAGCACCACCCTGTGAAAGCAGGCAGGCAAGGGGCTGTACCCTGCAAAGCCAAAGGGGTAGAGCTGCCCAAGACCTTGGGAGTCCACCTCCTCTTGCATCAATGTGACTTGGATATGAAACATAGAGTCAAAAGATATGATTTTGGAACTTTAAAATTTAATCACTGCCCTATAGAATTTTGGACTTGCATGGGTCCCGTAACCCCTTTGTTTTGGTCACTTTCTCCCATTTGGAACAGGTGTAGAGAGAACCATAGGAAAAGAGGCCTCCTTTAGAGCTTTGCCCTTGTGTTAACACTTCCTCTCCCCATTCAAAAAGAAACCATGAGTTAAAAAGCTGGAAAACTTCTATAAATGAAAATATATGTAGCAAATAATACAGTAACTAAATGGTATCATTATTCCAATATGATAACATTAATTCTGCTATGGTAAGGAAGATGTGAAGAAATCAGCAAGGCCTTTTGATTTTATTTTAAAAATTAAAGCAAATAAAACACTAACAAGTGTCCTATCAACTAAGGTGAAAAAATCTCATTTTCACCTCAGTTCTCCTTGCTTGAAGAACAGACAAGATCATTTTGACATAACCAAGAGCAGAGACTCCTTTCCGTCAGAACCTTGATCAAATGTTTTTATATTAGATTTCCACCTGGTTAAAGACAATCATAGATATTTCCCAGTCTAGTCAGCAACATCAAACCTGTAACAAGCAGACCCCTCTCTTCACAAAGATACTGAATCCATTGATTCAGCTATGCTTGATACCAAAGCCCTTGTTTTACATTATTATTAAAGAGAGAGAAAACAGTCACTCCTTAGCTCAGGAAGACTCAAGAACATTCTGATTACTTTAATTTGAGAAAAGTCCAGATGTGGCTTGCAGATGTACCAACCAAATGTGTAATTTTCACATAATTGTAAACTTCAGAAACACTGTCTGTCACTGGTAGCCATTAATGGTTCTAATAAATAAGGATATCTGTGATGGGCAAGCAAGAATTGTGGTGGACAAAAGGAAAATAAACACAAACATGGTCAACCAATGAGTTAACTGCTCCATCTTTAATGAGAACTCCAAGTTCTTCTTTAGCTATATATCTTCTATTTTCATCTTTCTCTCCAGTGTATATAATTTACCTGCACATTTCTGCTCATGGTGAATATTTTTTCATATTGACACAATTATATTTTCATTTGAATGCGTGTTTATGCAGATAGCACACATGCTTAGAACACTGAAGAAAAACAGAAATTAATTTTGATATCTTTTTCAACTTCTTTGACTAAAATGAAAATTATTTGAACTCCTTTATTAACATGTATGGCAAGCTTCTTTAAAGGTTACTGGCTAAACAAATATATATGTGATTCTTATTTATATTTATTGACACATCATATTACTTTGGAGAAGATAAAGGTTTATCTTTAGTACAAAACCATTATTGCCATAATATTTCACAAGTGACTTGCTGATTTCCTCCATTACCATAAAATCCAAATTATCACTGATGATTATCCAAGTCAGAAGTAAAGACAAAATAAAAGACACCATATGAAAGGAAAATTTAAACCATTCATCATTGTCCCAGTTTGATTTTTTAATATAACCAACTTTAAATGAAGTTTTTAGGATCGTAGTCTTCTTTTAATCTTCTTTTAAATAAAATGAGCCTACAATGCCTACCTGAAGACCTCATATCCCTAAAAATCTTTTCTCCCTAAATATTTATATTTATTTTTGCTTAATCCATATTTTGTTATTTACCAGATACAGGAAATTACTGCTGCATAAGAAACTAATGTTACTGAGTCCCTGTAATGTGCCAGATGTTGTTTTAAGTGTTTTACATAATAACAATAACATTAATGGTGACAGAAAACATTTATTTAGTGCTTACTATATGTCAAATACAACTTACTTTACATGTATTAATTTAATTCTGACAGTCGTATGAGATATCCCTAACCAACTCTAAATCATCATAATTTTACAGATGAGGAAATTGAGACACATCAAGATTAAGTCACACATGACACCAAAACCATGAGCAACAAGAAAATCAGTTAATTCAACTTCATCAGAATTGGTCTTCAAAGGACACCATAAAAAATTGAAAGGATAACCCAGAAAATGGGAGATATTATTTGTAAATCATATATCTGACAAGGACCTTTTACCTGAAATATACGAAAACACTTACAATTCAATAATAAAAAGATAACTCAATAAAAATGGGAAAAGATCTTCAATAGACATTTCTGTCAAGAAGATACACAAATGGCCAATAAGCACATGCAGAAATGCTTGACATCATTAGTCAGCACATAAATACAAATCAAAACCACAAAAAGTATCACTCCACACACATTAGGGTGGCTAGAATTAATAAAACGTCAGATAATAACAAATATTGGAGAAGGATGTGGCGAGTTGCAACTTTCCTGCTCTTCAGGTGGGAATGTGAAATGTTGCAGCTGCTTTGAAAAACAGTCTATTAGTTTCTCAAGTGATTAAACATACAGTTACCCTATAGCCCAGCAATTCCACTTATGGTTATATATCCAAGAGAAATGAAAACCTACGGCCACATAAAAACTTGTACACAAATGTTTATAGCAGCATTATTCATAATAGTCAAAAGATGGATACCCAAATGCTTATCAGCTAACAAATAGATAAATAAAATGTAGTATATCCATGTAATTGAATATTATTTGGCCATATAAATAAAGTTTTATTCATGCTAAAATATGGATGAGTCTTGAAAATATTATGCTAAATGAAAGAAACCAGTCACAAAAAAATACTTACTGTATAATTCAATTGGTCTAAAATGTCCCGAACAGGGTAATTTACAGTGATAGAAAGTAAATCAGTGGTTGCTTAGGGCTGGGGAAGTAGGGGAGGGTAGATAACTAAATAACTAGATAGCTGAAGGGTATACAGCTTACTTTTTGTGGCAATGAAAATGTTCTGTGGTAAGGTTTGCATATATATGTGAATATACTAAAAATAATTGAATTGCACACTTTAAATGAGTGACTTGTATGGTGTCAATATACGTCAATGAAGTCATTTTTTAGAAAAGATAATTTGTTCAAGCTTTCACAGCTAGTGACAGAACTGGGATTAAAATTGAGGCATTTCAGTCCCTGAGTTAGAACTTTTAATCACTATATCAGTGTCTCAAGTGTGTTATTTTGTTTAATCATCAGAGTAACCCATGGAAGTTGGTACTGTTATTAACTGCATATTACACAAAAATAATAAATTAAAAATAACAAGATCTCTACTTTCGGGGAACTTAAAATCTAGCATCAGGAAGACATATGCATAAGAAAAAATTAAGTATAATGAAAGACAAGATTCAATAAATATGATAATAGAAGTAAGGAAAGTTGATGTATAGTGCAAAGAAGGGATGAAAGAGATAAAAGAAGCATTTGGTATCTAAAAGTGTTGTAGAACTTTCAGAAAACTTAGTCCATAGAAGACTATAACTATTACATGACCAATAAAAATGTGGAAAAAACATTTTTGGAAACTACTCAAAAGCCTTCACTGTTGTCCTCCTATGTCACCTATGCATCATCACTTTGCCTACAAGATAAAATCCAAACTTTCTATCAATAGTATTTAGGCAAGTTCTGAAATTGAGGCACTAATAAATAGCCTACCAACCAGAAAAAAACCCAGATCCAGATGGATTCACAGCTGAATTCTACCAGAGGTAAAAAGAAGAGCTGGTATTATTCATATTGAAACTATTCCAAAACATTGAAAACGAGGAACTCCTCCCTAAGTCATTCTATGAGGCCAGCATCATCCTGATACCCAAATCTGGCAGAGACACAACAACAAAAAGAGAATTTTGGGCCAATATGCCTGATGAACATTAATGCAAAAATTCTCAATAAAATACTGGCAAACCGAATCCAGCAGCACATCAAAAAGCATATCCACCACAATCAAGTTGGTTTCATCCCCTGGATGCAAACTTGGCTCAACATATGTAAATCAATACAGGTGACTCATCATGTGAACAGAATTAAAGACAAAAACTACATGATTATCTCAATAGATGCAAAAAAAAAAAAAAAAGGCCTTCAATAAAATTCAACATCCCTTCATATTAAACACTCTCAATAAACTAGGTATTGAAAGAACATACCTCAAGATAATATAAATCATTTATGACAAACCTACAGCCAATATCATACTAAATGTGCAAAAGATGGAATCATTCCCTTTGAAAACTGGCACAAGACAAGGATGCCCTCTCTCACCATCCTATTCAGCATAATATTGGAAGTTCTGGCCAGGGGAATCAGACAAGAGAAAGAAATAATGCATATTCAAATAGGAAGAGAGGAAGTCAAATTATCTTTGTTTGCAGACATGATCCTATATCTAGAAAATCCCATAGTCTCAGCTCAAAAACTTCTTTTTTTTTTTTTTTTTTTTTTTTTTTTTTTTTTTTTGAGACGGAGTTTTGCTCTGTCACCCAGGCTGGAGTGCAGTGGCCGGATCTCAGCTCACTGCAAGCTCCGCCTCCCGGGTTCACGCCATTCTCCCGCCTCAGCCTCCGGAGTAGCTGGGACTACAGGCGCCCGCCACCTCGCCCGGCTAGTTTTTTGTATTTTTAGTAGAGACGGGGTTTCACCGTGTTAGCCAGGATGGTCTCGATCTCCTGACCTCGTGATCCACCCGTCTCGGCCTCCCAAAGTGCTGGGATTACAGGCTTGAGCCACCGCGCCCGGCCAAAAACTTCTTAAACTGATAAGCAACTTCAGCAACGGTTCAGGATACAAATCAATGAGTAAAAATCGCTAGCATTTCTATACACCAATAGGCAAGCAGAGAGCCAAATCATGAATGAACTCTCATTCACAATTGCTACAAACAGAATAAAATATATGGGAATACAGCTAACTAGGTAAGTAAAGGACCTCTTCAAGGAGAACCACAAACCATTCCTCAAAGACATGAGAGAGGACACA
This sequence comes from Trachypithecus francoisi, assembly GCF_009764315.1. Classification (NCBI taxonomy): domain Eukaryota; kingdom Metazoa; phylum Chordata; class Mammalia; order Primates; family Cercopithecidae; genus Trachypithecus; species Trachypithecus francoisi. The sequence continues at coordinate 14,149,291 of NW_022681471.1, read as the reverse complement.
AACAAAATGGAAAACATTCCATGTTCATAGACAGGAAGAATCAATACTGGGAAAATGACCACACTGCCCAAAGTAATTTATAGATTCAATGCTATTCCCATTAAACCACAATTGACATTCTTCACATAATTAGAAAAATTTACTGTAAATTTCATGTGGAACCAAAAAGGAGGCTGTATAACCAAGACAATCCTAAGCAAAAAGAGCAAAGCTGGAGGCATCAGGTTACCGACTTCAAAATATACTATAAGGCTACAGTAATCAAAATATTATGGTACTGGTACACGAACAGACACATAGATTAATATAACAGAATAGAGAATATATATATATACACACACACATATATGTGTATATACACACACACATATATACATATATATATATAGAGAGAGAGAGAGAGAGAGAGAGAGAGATGTAAATAAAGGCAATCTTCATGACTCAATGAAATTTCACCTCCCCCAAAAAACTTTTCTCATTCATTTTGTATTAATCATTCCTTCCTCTTTACTCTACATCAGCTTTTTGTACCGCTATTAAAAAACTTATTTCAACATATTTTATTCCATCTTTCATTATACTTAGTTTTTTATGCATGTGTCTCCTTTTGACCTCCACTACATTAGACTCCCTGAATACAGCGACTATATCATATATTCACTCATTGTTTCTAGTACTTTAAATATCGTTCATGTTTGTTCCATGAATGTCTATCAGTAGTTAGTAACTACTATACAATTGTTCTTCATATTTTACCTGCTCATATTTGGATGTTATTCCCTAGCTTATACATGAAGTATAATGCCTCTAGACTGTGAATGCCTTGAGGGTTGTAACTCCATATTTCACCTCTGTGTGTCTAATACAGGGGGGCCTGGCTCACAGGCTCACAGTAACATGTTATTGAATGAGTGAATAAACATCGAGAGGAGACTATCTCTCTTAGGGACATATAACATGCACACATTTTCATTAAGATCATTTTCAAACAATATAGATAATGATCATAGCATACACTCTTACAGCTAAAAAGTTGCATAAGTAAAGATCAGTATCTAATGGTGAAAACAGTTGTTTGTCATTCTCACTACCTTTAGGTTTGCTGTCAGTCCTTAGTTTCAGAACATTTCTTATCATAGTTGCTTCTTAAATAACTCAAGAGTCTGATTATAAGAGAATTACTGTAAAAACATTTAAATATGTGTCATGTCAGAAAATAAAGTGTCACCGTGAATGCTGTAATTAAGGCTAAAAAGGCAATTAGACTATAAGCACATAACTTTAAGTATTTTATTTCTCACAGAAAGGTTTCTGAAGGTAAAAGTTTTCGTGGTTCTTAGCTTAACTGCCCATTTTATTTTAGAAAGTTCTGGGGAAAATGTGTCACTCTTTTGTAGTGAATTCGACCTAAAATACATATTCTAGTCACTCAGAAATTATTTATATGCTTTTCTCACTGCTAAATGATTCAAAACAATTTGATTTTAAAATGCCAAGCTTGTCATGTGTGCAATACTGAATGGTGAAGTGTGACGTTACCATAATCAAGTTTGATTTTCAAAATTCAAAAAATATTTATGAAAATTTAAAATAGCATATTTAAAATAGTATACACTACAAAGATTTCTATTTCTTTCCCAAAGAGACAATTCTGATGAATGTGCTATTCTCTGCAGCTGTGGATATTAATGGTTCAGTTAGTCAGAGAGAGAAGAGAGAGGAGAGGGAGAAAGAGAATGAAGAGTAGAATGTTCAGCCTTCTTTGTTTTAAGGAAATGTGTTCCTTTTCAAATCTTGCTTGTTGGTATTCCAAGAACATTCAAATGACAAAACATTATTCTCCTTTTTGAAGAGTCAGCAAGAATAATGCTCCATCTCAGGAATTAATCCATGCAAACCTAATGTTTTTCTACTGTGGCAAAAAAAAAACCCACATGACATGAGATCTACCCTCTTACCAAAGTTGTAAGTGTACAGTACAGCATTGCCAACAGTATGCACGTTGTTGTACAGCAGATCTCTAGAACATTTTTATCTTGCATAACCAAAACTTTACACTAATTGAACTAATTGAACTTTTGCCTCTTCCTCCTAAGCCCTAGAAACCACTATTCTACTTTGTGTTCCCATGAATGTGACTACTGTAGATACCGTATACAAATGCATGCAGTATTTGTCCTTCTGTGAATGGCTTATTTCACTTAGTGTAATTTCCTCAATGTTCATACATGTTGTAGAATATAACAATTTCCTTCATTTTTTGGTCATATAATATTTCATTGCATGTGTATGCCACATTTTCTTTATCTGTTCATCCACTGGTGAACATTTAGGTTTTTTCCAACTCTTAGCTATTATAAATAAAACTGCAATAAATATGGAAGTGCAAATATATCTTCACAGTCCTGATTTCAGTTATTTTGAATAAATACCAGAAGTATTTAGTGTTATATCCAAGAAATCATTGCTAAAACCAGTGTCATGAAGCTTTCTATGCATTTGTTTTCTTCTATGAATTTTACAATTTCAGATATTTCATTAAAATTTTTAATCCATTTTGAGTTTATTTTTGTATGTAAGGGTCAAATTTTGTTTTTCTGTATATGGATATCCAGTTTCCCCAACACCACCTGTGTTCTGATATTGGGTATATGTATATTTATAATTACTATAGTTTTCTGATGAGTTGACTTGTTAGTCTGTTTTGTGTTGCTTTAACAATACCACAGGCTGAGTAATTTATAACAAACAGAAATTTATTGGCTCACAGTGCTGAAGGCTGGAAGTCCAAGATCAAGGGACTGACCCCTGGTGAGAACCTTTTTGCTGCATCCTCCATGGCAGTAGGCAGAAGGGCAAGGGCAAGAGAGGGTAAAAGAAAGAGGGCTGAAATTGTTATTTTTTTTTTTTTTTTTTTTTTTTTTTTTTTTTTTTTTTTTTTTGAGACGGAGTCTCGCTCTGTCGCCCAGGCTGGAGTGCAGTGGCCGGATCTCAGCTCACTGCAAGCTCCGCCTCCCGGGTTCACGCCATTCTCCTGCCTCAGCCTCCCGAGTAGCTGGGACTACAGGCGCCCACCACCTCGCCCGGCTAGTTTTTTTGTATTTTTTTTAGTAGAGACGGGGTTTCACCGTGTTAGTCAGGATGGTCTCGATCTCCTGACCTCGTGATCCGCCCGTCTCGGCCTCCCAAAGTGCTGGGATTACAGGCTTGAGCCACCGCGCCCGGCCTGAAATTGTTATTTTATAGGAAGTCACTCTCACAGTAATAAACTCACTCCCAAGATAATGGCTTTAATCTATTCATCAGGGCAGAGGCCTCATGGCCTGTTCAATTCTTAAAAGCCCCACTTCTTAATATAATCATATTAGGGATCAAGTTTCCAAAATATGAACTTTGGGGGATACATTCAAACCATAGCATAACCCATTTATTGTTATATTTAATATAATGTCCTTCTTTGTCTCTTGTGACAGTTTGGACTTAAAGTCTATTTTGTCTGATATAAGTATGACCATTCCACTTTTACATATATATTACATATATTAGTGTATTAGTCCATTTTCACACTGCTGATAAAGACATACCTGAGACTGGGCAATTTACAAAAGAAAGAGGTTTCACGGACTTACAGTTGCATGCAGCTGGGGTAGTCTCACAGTCATGGCAGAAGGCAAGGAGGAGCAAGTCACGTTTTAACATGGATGGCAGCAGGCAAAGAGAGATAACTTGTACCAGGAAACTCCCACTTTTAAAACCACCAGATTTCCTGAGACTATCTTGATAACAGAGCAAGAAGGACCCATCCCCATTATTCAAACACCTCCTACTGGGTTCCTTTCATGACACATAAGAATTGTGAGAGTTACAATTCAAGATGAGATTTGGGTGGGGACATAGCCAAACTATATCATTCCAACCCTGGCCTCTCTCAAATCTCATGTTCTCACATTTCAAAACCAATCATGCCTTTCCAGTGTGCCTTACCTCATTTTAGCATTAACTCAAAAGCCCACAGTCCAAAGTCTCATCTGAGACAAGACATGTCCCTTCCCCCTATGAGCCTGTAAAATCAAAAGCAAGTTAATTACTTCCTAGATACAATGGGGGTATAGGCATTTGATAAATACATTCCAAATGGGAAAAATTGGCCAAAAGAAAGGGGCTACTGACCCCATGCAAGTCCAAAATTCAGCAAGGCAGTCAAATCTTGAAGCTCCAACCCGATCTCCTTTGACTCTATGTCTCACATCCAGGTCATGCTAGTGATGGATGCAAGAGGTGGGTTCCTATGATCTTGGGCAGCTCTGCTCCTGTGGCTTTATGGATACAGCTTCCCTCCTAGCTGCTTTCACAGGCTGGGATTGAGTGTCTGAAGCTTTTCCAGGTGCATGGTGCAAGCTGTCAGTGAATCTACCATTCTGGGATCTGGAGGACAATGGCCCTCTTCTCACAGCTTTACTAGGCAGTGCCTCAGTAGGGCTTCTGTATGGGGGCTCCAAACTCACATTTCCCTTCAACATTGCCCTAGGAGAGGTTCTCCAGGAGGGCCCTGCCTCTACAGCAAACTACTGCCTGGACATCCAAGCATTTCCATATATCTTCTGAAATCTAGGCAGAGGTTCCCAAACACCAATTCTTGACTTCTGTGCACTGGCAGGCTCAACACCATATGGAAGCTACCGAAGCTTGAGGCTTACATCCTCTGAAGCCATGGCCCAAGCTCTATGTTGCCCTACTTCAGCCATGGCTGGAGCAGCTGGGACACAGGGCAACAAGTCCCTAGGCTGCACACAGCATGGGGACCCTGGACCCAGCCCATGAAACCACTTTTTCCTCCTAGGCCTCTGGGCCTGTGATGGGAGGGGCTGCCATGAAGACCTCTGACATGCCCTGGAGATATTTTTCCCCATTATCTTGGGGATTAACATTTGGCTCCTTTTCACTTATGCAAATTTCTACAGCCGGTTTGAATTTCTCCTTACAAAATGGGATTTTTCTTTTCTATTGCATAGTCAGGCTGCAAAACTTCCAAACTTTTATGCTCTTTCCCTTATAAAATGGAATGCTTTTAACAGCACACAATTCACCTCTTGAATGCTTTGCTGCTTAGAAATTTCTTCCTCCTGATACCCTGAATCATCTCTCTCAAGTTTGAAGTTCCACAAATGTCTAGGGCAGGGGAAAAATTCCCTATCTCTTTGCTAAAACATAAGAAGAATCACCTTTGCTCCAGTTCCCACCAAGTTCCTCATATCCATCTGAGACCACCTCAGCCTGGACTTCATTGTCCATATTATTATCAGCATTTTGGTCAAAGCCATTCAACAAGTCTCTAGAGAGTTCCAAACTTTCCCACATTTTCCTATCTTCTTCTGAGCCCTCCAAACTGTTCCAACCTCTGCCTGTTACCCAGTTCCAAGGACGCTTTCACATTTTTGGCTGTCTTTTCAGCAGCACCCCACTCTCGGTACCAATTTACTGTATTAGTCCACTTTCATGCTGCTGATAAAAACATACCTGAGACTGGGCAATTTACAAAGGAAAGAGATTTAATGGACTTACAGTTCCATGTGGCTGTGGAAGCATCACAATCATGATGGAAGGCAAGGAGGAGCAAGTCATATCTTACATGGATGGCATCAGGCAGAGAGAGAGAGCTTGTGCAGGGAAATTGCCATTTTTACAACCATCAGATCTCATGAAACTCATTCACTGCCATAAGAACAGTCCAGGAAGGACCCGCCCCCATAGTTGAATCACCTCCCACCAGGTTCCTCACACAATGCATGGGAATTGTGGGAGTTACAATTCAAGATGAGATTTGGGTGGGGACACAGCCAAACAATATCATTACCTATTTAGCTGAAGCTATTTTTAAGCAAAGTATAAACTGTATGGCTTGATTCCCTTTGACTGCTTGTAGGAAAATGAGAAAAGAGAGAAAAGAGAGAAATGATTTAAAGACAAAATTGTTCACCAAAAGGGAAGCAGAACTTAAAGATTTGAAAAATTCTCATTCCATCCATGTGATAAAGAATGAGAAAGCATGATTCCAAGTATATGGCCAAATGACCATCTGATAAATTAATATGAATCTGCCATCTCAACAGAAACTAGGAGCTATTCATCAAGACAATAGGAAGATTAGTCAATCTTCTAAACAGAAGCTAGGACCTATTGTCCAAGACAATGGAAGAACAACCCTAAAGAATTTCAGAAATTATCATGTCTACCCTCCAACCATAGGACTAGAGTACAAGACGCAAGTTCAAAGAGAGGCCACTGTTGCCCAGCACTGTCGCAGGCAGGGTCTGCTCCCTGCACTCTTTCACCATGCTTCTCAGCCTCAGCAGGTGTGTCTACAGAAAACACTACACTCAGCAAAGCTTTGAGAGTGTGACTGCCTACACCTAGATTTCAAAGGATGTCCCAGAGAGCTGTGGGGCCCAGGTAGAAAACTGCTACAGGGGTGAGGCCACTGTAGAAAGTTCCTACTAGGGTAATACTCAGCAAAGTCGTGGGGCTAATTGCAGTAGAATAGTACTCCAGTGTGTATATGTACCACATTTTCCTTATCCATTCATCTGTTGATGGACATTTAGGCTGATTTCATATCTTGGCTGTTGTGAATAGTGCTACAGTAAACACGGGGGTGCAAATATCTAATCAATATACTGATTTCCTTTCCTTTGGTTATATACTCAGTAGTGAAATTGCTGGACCGCATGGTAGCCCTATTTTAGCTTTTAGAGAAACCTTCATACTGTTTTTCATAATGGTTGTACTAATTTACATTCCCATTGTTGCAGGACTTTTTCCTTAGTTCAGCTAAGAGCTGGGTTCTTGTCATATGGCCATGAGAGATTTGGCTCACAGACACTTTGAAGGGTGAGAAAAAATGGAATTTATTTGGCAAAAAGGGAAAAAATGGGGAACAGAGACCCTCCACAAAGACAGAGTCCTGTGAGTGCACATCCCACCTTGCAGATTGATCCCAGTTACCACCCAGGAAGAGGAGGGGCCAGGCTCTTCCCCACTGCAAATGGCATGAACTTCCCAAGACTCCACCCCAGCATTCATTCCTCCCAGTGTGCAGGTAGGTCAGAGGATCTGCCAGGGAGCCCTTGCCACATGGCTGCCTCACCATCAACAGTATATAAGAGTACCTTTTCCTCTGCATCCTCACCTTTCTTTTAATAATAGACTGGGCTAAGATGATATCTCATTGTGGTTTTGAGCATTTTTCATATACCTTTTAGTCATTTTTATGTCTTCAGATACTTTCCCCACTTTTTAATGGGATTATTTGGATGGTTTTGTTGTTGAGTTGTATGAGTTACTTATATATTCTCAGTATTAGTTTGATGAGTAGTTTGCATATTCATTTTTATTTATTTTTTCATTCACTTTTAGATGGTGGAATACTTGATGTTCATGTAAATCCTAATTATGATTATTTCCTAATTTCTTGCTTTGTTTTTTTAAGCTTGTATTTTTTATATAACAGGTTGTTCTATAGTAAGTGCCAGTTTTGCTTCTACTTAAAATATGTTTATGCAGAATATAGTATGGCTTATACATGGTTTTTTATGAATAACTGCAACACCTGAACTCTGTTTCCAATAGTCATATTATTTTGTTATTTTCCTTAAGAATCTTCAGAAATCTTCCTGTAGCTGTATTATGTTTTTATAATTTTCAAAAATGCCATCATTTTAAATAAAGAGCTCTTTATGAGTAATAAAACACATTTTATTTAGTCATGTGTGTATTTTAAATAGGAGAGAATTTCAATAACCAAACAAGATGCTGTTCAGCAACTACTTTGTTAGAAATCATTTGACATGTTTCTGTATATATTTTCTGGTTCTGTAGTTAGGAACAGGTCAGGGGGAACTGAATTCAGTATTTCTCAGAAATTACACATCATTACAGGTTTACAGGAAAAAAAAGTTCAACTTTCTGGTAACAAAGCTAATCAGCTTCTCATTTTGATTTTTGAGCAATTAGCTCATAGAATGACTTCACCTCCACCACTGAAAAAAATATAATTAGTATTCCAAATCAAAGATAAGCATTCCATCATCTAAAAGTAATAGTCATGATGAACAATCTCAGCTTTTGACATATACTTGTCTGGATGTCTCATTTCCAGAACATAGAACATGAGGTTTTTAACGATAAATTTATAAAATATACTTTATGTTTTCCTTGAAGTATAAAACATATGCTTTACAACATATTTTATGTTGCAAATTTTGAAACATATACTTTATGTTTTAAGAGTAAAAGCTTCTTTGATGATATATTACTGACACACTAATCCACCTCTAGATGTGTGCTACTACAAAGAGGTTCTCTTTTTTTTTTTTTTTTTTTTTTTTTTTTTTTTTTTTTTTTTTTGAGACAGAGTCTGGCTCTGCCGCCCAGGCTGGAGTGCAGTGGCCGGATCTCAGCTCACTGCAAGCTCCGCCTCCCAGAGGTTCTCTTTTTAAAGTTTTAAAACTCTGGATTATGTGCCATAACATGATCACATATATTTGATATCTTTTGCTTAAATAAGACGGGATTCTTCCAATCTTCACTTTCTTAAGTTTATCAAGCAAACTAACAGAGTAGATTCAATTGACTGTTGGAATCTTATTTTAAAAAGAAGTGTTTCTGTGTTAAAGATTCTGTGTGCTTTAGCAATGATTCTCATGGTGAGAACAAAGGCTGTCAGCAGCAATCCATTAATTTAGTGCCTACTCTGTTTTCATTGTTTCATTAATTCAGATAGAAAGTATAAGAGTTAGTCCCAACTTGAGCCTATTGAAGCTGCTTAAGTAATTGATATGAGTGTAAAGCACAAGTTGACTTATTTTTAAAGTGGTTCTCTCATCTTCTTCATTCTTCTAACAATCAAACCAGACTTAATTTGCCATAATTTAAATTGACCAATTGATAAATATTGAGAAACTATTCTGTCTGCTATGTAAAAGATATTGCATTGGTCATAGATAAGTAAAAAGCAATCCCTGATATCAGTGAACTTAACCTTTAGAAAATGATAGAAAGTAAATTTCCAAATAGCTGCAATATAAGGTAAACCATACTACCTATCATTTGAGTGGTACAGGGTGCTAGAGGGATTCAGAGAAGGAAGAGAGGACATCTGACTGAGCAATTCAGACACATTTTATGAAATAGGTAGCTTTAAGAATGATCCATATTTGATTATAATTATAACTAAATGATTACAGAAACAGACATTTAATGTCTGTTTCCTTCAACAGCACATAGGTTCATGAGAGCTGTGACTATGTATGTCTATATCTGGCACAATGGTTACATAGTAGACATTTTAGTAATTGTTGAATTAATAATAAATGAGTTCAAAAGACAAATAATAAAATTGAAGTAAGTTGATGCATTCGAGTAATACTGGAATGCATTAATGGAGTTTACAGAATTACTGTATGTAATTTCCTTTAAAAGAAACTGTAAAATAGAGGGAGCATAAGCTTTAGACCCAGATCACCTGGCTTTGAATCTTGACTCTGTGACTTACAAGCTGGATTATCTCAAATTACAATTATGTAACTTCTCTGTGCCTCAGTTAGATGGCAATATTAATAGTGCATATATGTGGGTTGTGAGGATTAAATGAGTAACACTGTAACAGGGTCTGGCATACAGTAAGCACTCCCATACATGGGAATAGGATATTTAGATTGCCTGTTACATTGGGGTATTTTGGGATCTTTAAACACTTGGTCATTTTGTAAGGAAAATAGACAAAACCCATAATGGAAAAGACATTTTGGTGCTCAGATATTCTATCTAGCTCTCTAAGTTCAGACATTTCCCCCAATTTGGCATGGAGTTCCCTAACTACATATTTTCAATTATTTTTTTTTAATTTTTTTTTTGGAATAATTTTAGCTTTATAGAAATGTTGCAAAATCAATACAGAGTTCTGTTTTAATGCCTTCACCTAGTTTTTAACATCTGACAAAGCCATAGTGTAATTATCAAACCTAAGAAATTGACTTTGGTACAATTCTATTAGCTAAACTACAGACTTTAGATTTTACCATTTTGTCCTATAATATAAATGTTAGTTACTGTTGTTACTGCCGCTGCCACTACTAATTACTACCACTATTACCATATAACACAAACTGTTCTTAAGTGCCAAGGATCCAAAGATAGAAAGCATTATTCTGAGATTTTTTCTGGGAAGCAGATACAGAAGTATGCAATTATGATAAATTTTACCTGTAATTTTTTGGAATGACTGAGAATTGAATATTAAAATTAATTATTTCAACCAATATAATGTTACCATATATGCCATATGAGGTGCCCAATCTTCAAAGACTTTGACTTCAGTCAAGTATGCTTAATGCTAAATATAAGACAATATAGCTACTTTTTCTTTCACAATTCAAAAGAACCCTTTTATTTTGCATTATTTCAGGGTCATAATTCAATGATCAGTTATTAAGTATTTACCTTTTAATACACATTCTGGTTGGTGAAAACTAGGAGAAACCAAAGCTGAGATTTATGCAAAGATAATGTGTTGCAGACATATTAAGATTCATCTATTATCTTATTTGAATAACTAAATAGCTAAAATTCTAGCAGTAAAAATGCCTACCCATGTTAAGTATAACTAATTTTAATCTAAAATAACTGAATCAAAATTGATGTAAGGGATAAATATCACATCATTGTACAAAGTCAATTCTATAGAGACTTTAAAGAGAAGCATCTATAACTATTAAATTACATTTAATGAAATTATTATAAATAATTTGATATTTTATTAGAAATATTATAAATAATTATCATAACTAACTAAATATATATAATTTGTAAAGTATAAATAAAATACAATGACAATATTATAAATAAACAAGATTATTTATTAAAAGTATTATATATCCACTGCAACTTCTTCTCATTTTAGGAGGAAAGAGAGGGAATTAAACACTATATACACGTGTGTTAGTGTGTATGTCAATATAAATATATATACACACATATATATTACATAATATCAAAATAAACACTTATATGCTTTTTGATCTTGCTGAAAAATGCCTAATATAATTGTAGTAGATATTATATAAGTTCCTTTAACGTTAATAAACAGAAAGCTATTCTATTATTTGACAAGAGATTAAGAACCAATTATAATTTTAGATAGTTGAAGATATGAATATCTCTGCCTCTTATTATGCCTTTTTTTAACAAAAGTTTTTTTAGATTTTCAACTTGGTAACAAAGCATTATCAATGTCAGGGAAAACAGTGTTTTTTTGCATTGAAGGAAGGCTTGAAACATTGACAGGAGGGAATACCCCAGCACATCACATTACAGCATTAGAAATATTTCCTTAAAAATGACACAAATTTCTGTATTAAATCTATTATGGGAATACAATAGAATATGAAGCCTTGTGTTAACTTTTGGACAAAAATATTGAAATGGCCAAAGGAAATGTGAGCTTTTCTTTACTGGGAGACATTTTATTATAGCTCCAATCTCATTACTTGTTATTAGTCTGTTCAGATTTTGGATTTCTTTTTGATTCAACCTTGGTAGGTTGTATGTAACTAGGAATTTATCCATTTATTCTATATTTTCCAATTTTTTGGCATATAGTTGCTCATATTAGCCACTAATAATTCTTTGAATTTCTGCAGAATCAGTAGTAATGTCTTCCTTTTTATCTCCGATTTCATTTATATGGATCTTCTCTCTTTTTTTCTTAGCCTGGCTAAAGGTCAGTTCTTTTCATCAATTCTTTTTAATTTCAAAAAAAAATAACACAACCTTTGATTGCATTAATTCCATACTGTTTTTCCCACTTCAATTTCATTTATTTCACTCTGATTTTTATTATTTCTTTTCTTCTACTCATTTCAGGTTTGCTTTCCTCTTGCTTTTCTTGTTCTTATACATTGTTAGACTTTTTTCTTTTTCAAGATTTTCCTCTTTTTTCATGTAGGCACTTATAAACTTCCCTCTGAGTATTTCTTTGGCTGTATCCCATAGATTTTGGCATATTGTGTTTCTATTATCATTTGTTTCAAGTGATTTTTCAATCCCGCTGAATATTCATTGACCTACTGGTCATTCAGGAGTATATTATTTAATTTCCATTTATTTGTATAGTTTCCAAAATTCCTCCAGAATTATCTGTCTGAAAGGTCACATATTTCTTTTTCTGCAGAATTGGTCCCTGGCACCTTATTTAGTTCATTTGGTGTTTCCTGTATGGTGCTGATGCTAGTAGATGTTGTGCAGTGTCTGGGCATTAAAGGCTTAGGTATCTATTGTAGTGTTCGCTATCTCGGTTTATTTGTAGCTGTCCTTCTAGGGAAGACTTTTCAGATATTTGAAAGAACTTAGATGTTGTGATCTAACCTGTATTTACTTTAAGGACACCACAAGCCCAGTAACACTGTGCTTCTTGCAGACTCATATAAGTACTGCTTTGGTGGTCTAGGAGAATTCTCTGGGTTACCAAGTAGAGACAGTTGTTCTCTTCCCTCACTTTCTCCCAAACATGCAGAGTCTCTCTCTCTCTCTCTCTCCCCCAAACATACAGAGTCTCTCTCTCTCTCTGTCGCTCTCTCCTTCTCTCTCTCTCTCTCTGTTTTAAGTACTCTAAAGCAATGAGTAGAGTGGCAGAAGCACCCTTGTGGCCACCACCACTATGAGTGTGCTGAATTAGACTTGAAGCCAGCCCAGTGCTGCGTCTCACTCAAGGCATGCTGTAACAGATCCCTGGCTACTGCCTATGTTCACTCAAGGCATTGGGGCTCTACAATTAGCAGGTGGCAAAAACAGCCTGGCCTGTATCCTTCCTTCCCTTCAGGAGAGCGAGGTCCCTCAAAACCCAGGTGGATCCAGAAGTGCTGTCTGGTAGTCAGAGACTAAAATAAAAAACCTTAGAAGTATACCTGATTTTCTATCATATTGTGGCTGAGCTGGTACTCGAACCATACAATGCAATCCTTTCCATGCTTTCCTCTCCTTTCTAAATGGAGGGGAGCCTCATCAAGTAGCCACCACCACCCCAGGCCACGAGAACTGCCAGATTGCCACTAACGCTGCCTGAGGGCTCAAGATCTCTTAGGTCAGCTTGTGGTGAATGCTGACTGGTCTGGGACTCACCCTTCAGGGCAGCGGGCTCCCCTCTGGCCCAGGGCAGGTCCAGAAATACCATCCAAGAGTAAAGTCCTGGAATCAGGGACCCCCAAAAGCCTACACTGTGCTCCACTCTACTGTGGCCATGCTGGTACCTGAAGCCAGCAAGTCTCAGTGGTTCGCTTAAGGCCCTCGATGTAGTACCTGGGTAGCACTGCTTGTTATTCAGGGCCCAGGGGCTCTTCAGTTAGCAGGTACTATATGCTGCCAGGACTGGGTTTTTCCCTTCAGGGCAGCACATTCCCTTCTGGCCCAGGGTGTGTCTAGAAGTGTCGTCTGGGAGCCAGGGCCTGGAACAGGGGTCTCACAACTCTGATCGGTGCCCCATCTTGCTGCAGCTGGGCTGGTATCCTAGAGGCAAAACAAAGCCCTCCCCACTCTTCCCTCTCCTCTCCTCTCTTCAAGTGGAGATAAGGGGTCTCCTTTAGAGTCATGAGCTGTGCAGCATGGGGTTAGGGGAGGGGTGAATCCCTTAGCTGTCCCAGCTGCTGTCTAAATACGTCACATGGCCCCCAATCCACTGTCTCTGGGCCTAATTCAGCACAAGGACTCACCTAAGAATTGCAGTTCTTATGGCCTAGACTGCCTTTCAACTTTATCTTAGAGACCCAGAGCACTTTAGCCCATGGTGGCAAGGTTTGTGGGAACTCAACTTTGGATGGCTGGGATTGGCACTTCTCCTCTAGCTAGGGCTGGATTAAATGCTCCCACCTTGTGCAGGCAGTAGCCCAGTTTGGTCTGGTTTTCTTTTCTGCTCGATGCTCTCTGCACCATGGTGCTGCTGATGGGTGTATGGGAGGAATGGCATCAGTGATTCAGACTGTTTTTTATCTCTTCAGTGCCTGTTTCAGTGATATGAAGTTTAAACCAGGTACTATGAGTGCTCACCTGATTTTTGGTTCTTATGAAGGTGTTTTTTCTGTGTAGATAGTTGTTAATTTGTCATCCTTGTGGGTGGTGCTATCAGTGGAACCTTCTATTCTACTATCTTGCTTCACCCTCTGTCCTTTTTAAGGCTGAATGACATTCTATTGTATGTATATATTATATTTCGTTTATTCATTTTTCTGTTGATGGATATTTGGGTTGCTTCTGCCTTTTGGCTCTTGTGGAAAATGCTGCTATGAATGTGAGTGTACAACAAGTATCTCTTCTAGATTCTGTTTTCAGTTATCTTGGTTATACACCCAGAAGTAACATTGCTGTATTTTCATTTGTGTGTGTGTGTGAAGTGTAGCATACCTTGAGTGCAAAAATAGAAATAACTCAAATGAATTTTACAAATTGAATATTCATGTAACAAGTTATTATCCAGAAGGCTCTCCAACTCCTACTCCTTCCCAACTACCACCCCTTCCCTCTTCTCCGTATTCAACCACTATTTACATTTCTAAACATTATAGTTAAGTTTGCATATTTAGGGACATTTTATAAATTGACTCAATCAAAAGGTAGTTTTTTTGTGCCTGGCATATGTCATTCACACATGTATTCATAAAATTCACTCCTATGATTGATTGCATAAGTAGCTGTAATTCATTCGCTTTAATTACAATATACTATCTATTGTATAAATATAGTGCACAGTTTCAAATCAATTCTATTCTTGATGGATATTTGAATTGCTTTGAGTTTAGAGATATTTCAAATGATGCTTCTATGAACATTCTTATACATGTCTCAGTGCAAATTTCTATAAGGTATGTATATATTTCTATAAGGTATGTATATAAAAGTAAAAATCTTAAGTCACATGGGTACGTACAAATTCAGTGTCAACTATATTTTAAAGAGTGTGTATCAATTTACAGTCTAATCAGCAGAGTGTTAGTTGCTCCATATTCTTGCCAATATTTGGTATTTTTCATCTTTTTCATCATAGTCATTGTGCGGTAAAATTTTATTATCGTTTTAATTTGCACTTTCCTACTTCCTAAGGTGGAAGAGCAACTTTACATATGCTTACTGGTCATTTGAATGCCCTCTTATAGTGAAGTGTCCATTTAAATCTCCAGCAGTTTTTATTAGGTTGTCTAACTTTATTGTTCATTTGTGCAAGTTTTTACATTTTCTGTATATAAGCCCTTTGTCAGTTATTTGTGTTACAATAATTTTTGCCGTGCCATGCCTTGGGTGTTCACTATATTAACCTATTTATGCCTGGGGTTGAATTTTTTTGAATTTTTGCAGTCAGACCTTGGTGATGACCTTGAGCAGTAGGATGTAAATAACTCCCACATGCTTAGAGTTCCAATAATGGAACACTAGGTGTAAGTGGGTTTTAATGGTGTCTATTTTTCAAGCATTTATTTTAAATTTATGCTTTTCATTCCTTTTTAATGAATATTTTTCTATTTGAATTTCCTTAGTTCATGCAGATAGTTTTCCAGTTATCCCATAGACACATTATTGATTTGCCTTTGATTTTTAGATGTGGAATTTGAGTTTGCATATGGTGAGGGGATCTAAGTTTACTTTATTTCCCATATAATGTCCACTGACCCAGCAACAGTTATGGAAGAAATTGTCTTTTCCTCACTGCTCTGCAGTGTCTCTTTTGTCCATATATGTGCAAGTCTATTTTTTCACTCTATTCTGTCCCTTTGGTTTATTCATCTGATCCAGTGTCAATAGTACCTTCCCTTTATTGTTGTAGCTTTACAATGGACCTTTATATCCAGTAAACCAAGTCCTCTGAACTACATCTTCAACATTGTTTTATACTATTCTTGGCTTTTTGTGTTTCAACGTAAGTTTTAGAATTAGCTTATCAAGTTCCAACAACACAGTCTATTGTTATTTCATTGAAATTGCATTGACTATTTGTTAATTGCATTTTTATTGAGACATAATTCAAATAACATGAAATTCACCATTTTAAAGTATACACTTCAGTGATTTTTAGTTTATTCACAATGTTGTGTGACCATGACCACAAATTCCAGACGCTTTCATCATCCTAAACCTTACACCTGTTAGAAGTGACTTCCAATTCTCCTCTTCTTCAATATCATGGCAACAAACATACTTTTTGTGTTTATGTATTGCCTATTCTTGAAATATTATATAAATGGAATAGCACACTATATATCTTTTGTATATGTCTTCTTTCACTTTGCATTATGCTTTCAAGCTTTATCCATGTTGTAATATGTATTAATACTCAATTTATTTATGGCTAACTATATTCCATTATATGACTATACCCAGTTGTGTTTATTCATTCTTCATTGATGAATATTTGGATTGACTCCACATTTTAGCTATTATGAATAATATTGCTAAAATATTTATGTACAACTTTTTGTGTGAACATATGCTTCCATTTCTCTTGGCGATATACCTGGTAGTGGAATTTATAGATCATAGTGTGTTAGTATATGTTCAACCATATGAGTAACTGTCAGACTTTTTCCACAGCACCTGCACCATTTTGCATCTTCATCCACAATGTATGATGGCTCAATTTTCATGACATCTTTATCAAGACTTCTTATTTTCCTTTCTTTTAAAAGATTATAGCCATCTGATATAGATTGGGTATTTGTCTCCTCCAAATCTCATGTTGAAATTTGATCCCCAATGGTAGAAGTGGGGCCTAAAGGCAGGTGTTTGGGTCATGGGTGTGAATCCCTCATGAATGGTTTAGTGCCATCCTTGGGGTAATGAGTGAGTTCTCACTCCATTAGTTCCTGTAAGAACTGATTGTTACAAGGAGCCTGGACCTTCCTTCTCTCTCTCTTCTTTCCTCTCTCACCATGTGATGCCAGCTCCCCTTCACCTTCCATCATGAGTGGAAATACCCAGAAGCAGATGTTGATGTCATGCTTCTTTTACAGCCTGCAGAAGTGTGAACCAAATAAACTTTTTCACCATAAATTACCCAGCCTCAGGTATTACTTTATAGCATGTAAATGAATTAAGACAGAAAATTGATACTGAGAAGTGGAGCATTGCTATAAAGATATGGGAAAATGTGGAAGCAGCTTTGGAACTAATGAGAATAGGTTGGAAGAGTTTAGAGGGCTCAAAAGAAGACAGAAAAATGAGGGAAAGTTCAGAACTTACTAAAGTCTGGTTAAGTGGTTGTGTCTAAAATGCTTATACAAATATGAACAGTAGGCTGGGTGTGGTGGCTCACACCTGTAATCCCAACTCTTTGGGAGGCCAAGTTGGAAGGATCACCTGAGCCCAGGAAGTCAAGGCCAGCCTGGACAACATAGTAAGACCTTGCTCCCCCCCCTAAAAAAAAAAAAAAAATTAGCTGGATGCAATGGTAAACACCTGTAGCCCCAGCTACTCAGAAGGCTGAGGCAGGAGATTCATTTGTACTTGGGAGGTTGAGGCTGCAATAAGCCATGGTTGTGCCACTGCAATCCAGCCTGTGTGACAAAGTGAGAGCCTATCTCAAAGAAAAAATTTAAAAAAAAAAGACAAAGTGAAGGCCAGGCTGATGAAGTCTCAAATGAAAATAAGGAAGTTATTGGGAACTGGAGCAAAGATCACCGTTGTAATGACTTAGCAAAGACTTTGGCTGCATTGTGGCTGTGCTTTGTGGAAAGCCAAACTTAAGAGTGATGGCCTAGACTATCAGGCAGAACAAATTTCTAAGCAGCACAAATCTCAATAATTGGTGCGGGTGCTTCTAATGGCCTATAATTAAATATGGGAGCAAAAAGTTGGACTTTATAATTAAAAGGGGAACAGAGTGCAAAATTTTGGAAAATTTGTAGCCAGGCCATGAGATAGAGAGGAAAAAAGCATTTCCATGTCAGTAATCTGAGTGTGCTATGGATCAATCAATTGCTAGGGAGATCAGCATGACTAAAAGGGAGATGGTTGGTAATACTCAAGACAATGGCAAAAAGGCCCCAGACATTTCAGAAAACTTCTTCAAGGCTACCACTCTTTTCATAGGTTCAGGAGCCTAAGAAAACAGAATGGTTTCAGGGTACAGGCCCAGGATGCTGTTCAATGTATCCCGGCTGCTCCAGCTCCAGTCCAGAGGGTACAAGTGGCAGCTTCCACGTGGTGATAAGGGTACAGATAGGCAGAATGCAAGAGTGATGGAGGTTTGGTAGCTTCTACCTAGATTTCAGAAGACGTATGGGAAAATCTGGGTGCTCAGGAAGAAGCCTGTTGCAGGGGTGGAGCCCTTGCAGAAAAATTCTACTAAGGCAATGCCAAGTGGAATGTGGGATTGGAGTCCCCATGGAAAGTCCCCACTGGGACACTGTCTAGTGGAGTTGTGGGAACTGGGAATGGGGCCACAGTCCTTCAGACCCCAGAATGGTAGAGCCACCAGCAGCATGTGAAACTGCTTTTGCAAACATTATAATAGTGAGATAAACCTAGCATGGCTGACTCCTTGTTTCTAGCCTCACAGGCTGATTGCCCTCGCTCATTCCTGGGCATAGACGAAGCTAGCCATGGGAAGAATTTATAGTTTAGCTTTGAAGCAAGGATGGTGACAGTCTCTCTCTAAAACTGACTCCTTCCTTGTTCAGGGGCTTAAACTGCCTTCATAAGACTAATGAAAGGTCACAGGATTATAGGAGGGCCTTGAATTCTGCTAAAATGTAGGCATAGTTAAATGATAACCAGTCATTGTTTCCTAGCTTGCCTTTCTATAATCTGTTACTGCTTAAAAGTCATAAAGCCAGAGGTCACAAGATTTGTAACTTCTTCAGTTACTCCTATGGATAATAGGTGACATCACATAAGATTGGTCTTTTGAGATGATTTTCATGCTTCTGCATTCTGGCAACTGATTGACTCCATCTGGACCCTTAACACATAATTTAACTCATTCTGTGGCCCCAAAACAGAGGCTGATGTAGTGCACAAGGATTGTTTTCACATTCCTATAGTTTCATTCCCAACCAATCAGCAGAACCCATTCCCTAGCACTCAACCTGTTAAAGTATCCATAAAAACCCTAGCCCCTGGGTTCCTGGGGTAGCTTATTTGAGTAATTACTCCTGTCCGTCCACTTCACCAGCACTATGATTATTAAACTCTTCTGCAAAAAACTGCTGTTCTCAGTGCATTGGCTTTCCTAGGAAGCAGGCAAGATGAACTCATCAGGTGATCGAGTACATGTGCACCCTCAGCCTGGAAAACCCACAGTCATTAGATTTCAACTGTGAGAGCAGTCATATGGGTTATGACCAGCAAAACGATGGGGACGGGGCTGCCTGAGGCTTTGGGTGTGCCCTGGATGAAAGATATGGAGTCATATCTTATTAATTTAAGAGAAAACTTAAAACTCTTTCTCCTGCCTGATTGCCCTGGCCAGAACTTCCAACACTATGTTGAATAGGAGTGGTGAGAGAGGGCATCCTTGTGTTTTTTTTGTTTTGTTTTGTTTTGTTTTGTTTGAGACGGAGTTTCACTCTTGTTGCACAGGCTGGAGTTCAATAGCACGATCTCGGCTCACCGCAACCTCTGCCTCCCAGGTTCAAGTGATTCTCCTGCCTCAGCCTCCCTAGTAGCTGGGATTATAGGTATGTGCCACCACGCCCAGCCAATTTTGTATTTTTAGTAAAGACAGAGTCTCTCCATGTTGGTCAGGCTGGTCTTGAACTCCCGAACTCAGGAGATCCGCCCACCTCGGCCTCCCAAAGTGCTGGGATTACAGGCCTGAGTCACTGCGCCCAACCACATCCCTGTCTTGTGCCGGTTTTCAAAGGGAATGCTTCCGGTTTTTGCCTATTCAATATGATATTGGCTGTGGGTTTGTCATAAATAGCTCTTATTATTTTGAGATATGTCCCATCAATACCGAATTTATTGAGAGTTTTTAGCATGAAGGGCTGTTGAATTTTGTCAAAGGCCTTTTCTGCATCTATTGAGATAATCATGTGGCTTTTGTCTTTGATTCTGTTTATATGATGTATTACATTTATTGATTTGCATATGTTGAACCAGCCTTGTATCCCAGGGATGCAGCCCACTTGATCATGGTGGATAAGCTCTTTGATGTGCTGCTGGATTTGGTTTGCCAGTATTTTATTGAGGATTTTTGCGTCAATGTTCATCAGGGATATTGGTCTAAAATTCTCCTTTTTTTGTTGTTGTGTCTCTGCCAGTCTTTGGTATCAAGATGATGTTGGCCTCATAAAATGAGTTAGGGAGGATTCCCTCTTTTTCTATTGATTGGAATAGTTTCAGAAGGAATGGTACCAGCTCCTCTTTGTACCCCTGGTAGAATTCGGCTGTGAATCCGTCTGGTCCTGGACTTTTTTTTTTGGTTGGTAGCCTATTAATTATTGCCTCAATTTCAGACCTGTCATTGGTCTATTCAGGGATTCAACTTCTTCCTGGTTTAGTCTTGTGAGGGTATATGTGTCCTGGAATTTATCCATTTCTTCTAGATTTTCTAGTTTATTTGTGTTGAGGTGTTTATAGTATTCTCTGATGGTAGTTTGTATTTCTGTGAGATCGGTGGTGATATCCCCTTTATCATTTTTATTGTGTCTATTTGATTCTTTTCTCTTTTCTTCTTTATTAGTCTTGCTAGCGGTCTATCAATTTTGGTGATTTTTTCAAAAAACCAGCTCCTGGATTCATTGATTTTTTGAAGGGTTTTTTGTGTTTCTATCTCCTTCAGCTCTGCTCTGATCTTAGTTATTTCTTGCCTTCTGCTAGCTTTTGAATGTGTTTGCTCTTGCTTCTCTAGTTCTTTTAATTGTGATGTTAGGGTGTCAATTTTAGATCTTTCCTGCTTTCTCTTGTGGGCATTTAGTGTTATAAATTTCCCTCTACACACTGCTTAAAATGCGTCCCAGAGATTCTGGTATGTTGAAATACTAACATTTTCTAATCCTTTGTTTCCTTGAAGAATTTATTGTTTAATCCCTTCTTTCTTCCAATATACATGCCACTTCTGTCACATACTAATTTCTCATTTAAGTGTAGTTTTCTTCTGTTACACTATTTTCTTCTCTCTCTTTTCTCTCTCTCTCTTTCTCTCTCTCTCTCACACACACAGACATGCCCTCCCCTCCAATATTACATCGTTTTTGTTTGTATCTTTATAATGTGTTTTGAAAACTAATGGCTAAAATGGACACTTTGAAAAATTGTTTTGATTGTTCTTCATCATATTTCCATGGATCCGCTAAAAATCCAGTTGTTATTTGAAGTGAAATTCCACTTAATTTAAAAGAAAATTTGGTAAGAATTGACATCTGAACCATATTGAATCCTTGCATGCCACCATTATGTACATGTTTATTTTACACTATCTTTTGACAGATAATAAAGATATAAATAGAATTTTCTTCAAATAGATCTTACACAGTAGTTAGACTTACTACTAGTTACCTTATGGGTTTTCTGAGAAATAATATTTTAAATTTTATTTTGTTTTATTTTATTATTTTATTTTTTTATTATACTTTAAGTTCTAGGGTACATGTGCATAACGTGCAGGTTTGTTACATATGTACACTTGTGCCATGTTGGTGTGCTGCACCCATCAACTCGTCAGCACCCATCAATTCATCATTTATATCATTTATAACTCCCAGTGCAATCCCTCCCCCCTCCCCCCTCCCCATGATAGGCCCCAGTGTGTGATGTTCCCCTTCCCGAGTCCAAGTGATCTCATTGTTCAGTTCCCACCTATGAGTGAGAACATGTGGTGTTTGGTTTTCTGTTCTTGTGATAGTTTGCTAAGAATGATGGTTTCCAGCTGCATCCATGTCCTTACAAAGGACGCAAACTCATCCTTTTTTATGGCTGCATAGTATTCCATGGTGTATATGTGCCACATTTTCTTAATCCAGTCTGTCACAGATGGACACTTGGGTTGAAGCACAAGGGGGAAGGGAATCCCTTTTCCTAGCCAGGGGAACTGAGACACACAACACCTGGAAAATCGGTAACTCCCACCCCAATACTGCGCTTTAAGCAAACAGGCACACCAGGAGAATATATCCCACACCTGGCCGGGAGGGTCCCATGCCCACGAGCCTCCCTCCTTGCTAACACAGCAGTCTGCAATCTAACCGAAACGGCAGCAGCGAGGCTGGGGGAGGGGCGCCCGCCATTGCTGAGGCTTAAGTAGGTAAACAAAGCCGCTGGGAAGCTCAAACTGGGTGGAGCTCACAGCAGCTCAAAGAAACCTGCCTGTCTCTGTAGACTTCCACCTCTGGGTACAGGACACAGCTAAACAACAACAACAAAAAAGCAGCAGAACCTCTGCAGACGCAAACGACTCTGTCTGATAGCTTTGAAGAGAGCAGTGGATCTCCCAACACGGAGGTTGAGATCTGAGAACGGACAGACTGCCTGCTCAAGTGGGTCCCTGACCCCTGAGTAGCCTAACTGGGAGACATCCCCCACTAGGGGCAGTCTGGCACCCCACACCTCACAGGGTGGAGTACACCCCTGAGAGGAAGCTTCCAAAGTAAGAATCAGACAGGTACACTCACCGTTCAGCAATATTCTATCTTCTGCAACCTCTGCTGCTGATACCCAGGCAAACAGGGTCTGGAGTGGACCTCAAGCAATCTCCAACAGACCTACAGCTGAGGGTCCTGACTGTTAGAAGGAAAACTATCAAACAGGAAGGACAATATTTTAAATTTAAATTGTTTTCTAATTACACACACACACTTTGGTCTGAATATTTGCTTAGGTTATATATTTAGAAACTTAAATCATCTTTGATTAAAGACATTTTTTTGTTCCTTTCTGATCCCTATTCTTTTTCTTCTTTTGTACTAGGTAGAAACTTTTATTGCAATGCTGAAAAGGTATGAGAATGACCATCTGTATCTGCTTGCTGGCTTTAAATAATGCACCTAGTATTTTACTATTAAGTGTTGTGTTCATGTAAGATTTTGATAGATACCATTGATAGAGTTAAAAAAGTTTATAGTTGTTAGAATTATATATGTTAATTTTATTAAAAGATTCTTCTGCATCTATAGATGCAAAGAATCTTATCTTATTTTCTTTACCTCTTTTAATTTTTTAGTAAATTTCCTAATATTAAACCATCCTTAATTTTTAGGAAAAATCATCCTTGCGTTACATTTTAAAATACATTGCTGGATTATGTTAAGTAATATATATTGAGTGTTTTAGACCTATGTTTCTGAGGCTGGCCTATTATTGTCTTATAAAATAAGCAGAAGAAACACCTTCATTTTGTGCTCTCTGAAAATGTTTGAATAAAGACAGGAATTATCTATTCCTGGAGGCTTTGCAAAGCACGCCTAATGACACCTTATGGACCTCGTATTTTTAGAAAGAAATAGTTTTATATTAATCCAATGTATTTAATGTCTGTAAGACTATTTTGAGCAATTGAGTAAGCCCTAATCCAGTTTTATTAATCCATATTTACCTTAAAAATTTCCCATTTCATTTTGGTTTTCCCATTTAGTGGCATCAAGTTGTTCATAATATGTTGTTATAAATTTAAAAGTTCCTACCAAAGCAATACTATGATCCCCTTTTTACACTAATACTAATACTGTTTGATTGTGCCTTCTATTTATTCAACAACATTGCCAGAAATTTCTATATCTTAGTATTTCAGGTTTTGAAATCCTCTCTGTTGTTTCTTTGTCTTTTCTTTGAATTAGTGTCTGCTCTTTTATTTATGTTATTTTTTCTTTTTTTTTTTTAGTATATACTAATGTTATTTGTCTAACTTTTCAAAGTGAATACTTGCCTCAGTAATTTTCAATCTTTCTTTTTTCCAAATACATTCATCTTAGGCTATAAAAGTCCTTCTAAATACTACTTTTTCTTCATTCTACAGGTTTTGGTTTATAGTGGTTTTACTGTTCTACAGTATAAGTATTTAATAATCTCCATTATGGTTTCTAATTTAGATCATTATTTTTTAAAAAATTTGTTCCTGTAGATGTTTTTAATTCCCACATACAGCAGTTGTACACATAGGCTTTATTTGGGTGACACATTGGTTGACAGGTTTGCATGCAAGGGAAGTCCCTCACAGCATGATATTGCCCAAGGCTATGGTACAGGACAACCATCCAGAAGAGGAATAGGACACAAGGACTCCCAGGGGAGAGGGGAATTAAAGATGGGGTTCATGTGATGGGGTGATGTCACTCAGCAGCACTTTGGGGAATCACTGGGTCAGAGAATTTTGAAGGGCAGCAGTGGCTTGGGGCCTGTATAGCCACAGGATTTATCTTATCTAGGGCTAACAGATGTGCAGTTTCACAGGATATGCAAAGCAGGCAGACTCTAAATGGCTAAAAATCTGCTTATTTGGGGTATGTTTAAAACAATGGGATGTGTAAAAATTTGAGTGTGGTGCCAGAGAGCATTTGAGCTGACGAGTCTCAGCCTGCTGTGAAGAAATAAACAACGTAGGGGCCAATATACAGAGGACATCTTCGGCTCATTTATGTAACAAGTTTTAAAAAGGCATATGCATTAGTTCAATATGCCATGTTGCATGAACTGCTATGCTTAGCTCTTTACCAATGAGCATCATACTGAATCGTTTATACTTTAAGTCTGTTGCACTAATTCTTAAGCAACTCTTTTAAACTCTAGTAATAATTTCACAATGAATGATAATAAGGCAGTTTCCAGGTAGCTACGGCCAAGATCTGTTTTTTCCATATGAGGCAACATCGCTGAAATGTAAATTGTTGGAGGGGAAAGAATTACAGGGCTACATCATCTGATTTAATGTTTCATTTTAAAAATGAAGAAATTGAGTCACAGACAACCTAAACAATTTGTTTACAGTAACATAGTTAACTAGTGACAGTACTCAACTAGGATCCAGGTTTCTTGGTTGTCAAACAGTTTTCCTACTCTACCATAACAGGCCAAATCTAGCATTTGTGCTAATAATTTTATAAATAGGATCTACCAATTATCTTGCTCCAACAATGTTGCATTTGCTTTTCATATATTCCTCATTTTGTCTTTATCAAAACCTTGTGTTACAGATGATGGAAAGAGACTAAAAATGTAAACAGAAATAAACCAGGACTAGCATATAGGTGTCCATTCCCAAACCCTTCCTCTCTGTGCTACATAATGGTGATAGTGGGGATAGAGCTATAGTTGATAGATGTGTAGTTAACGCTACATTGCAATGCTGAAATTTTATAATGACCAGCATTTTTCCTTACTAAATCAAAGTGTTATTTGAAAACAGTAACAGTGAACAATTTTATCAATTTTAATTCGTTCTTAGCAATGGGTGATAATTTCATTAGGTTTTTTTTTATGAGTATTGTGCTCTGTAACAACTTTATCCTCACAAGAAAAAGAGAGCATGTATCAGGTATGAGAGATGCACACTGTGAGCCTATTTCTTTATGTTCATTGTTGTTTTGTTTTTCAGACAAAGAAGAGTAATAGAGAGCATTTACCATGTACTTTTATCACTAACTCTTATGACCCAGTCTTTTAAACATGTCAGCCTTTGTAAACATGTGTTTAACTACTATCTCAGGTTGTAAAATTGAAGTGGGAAATGCCTTCAGGTTACTCTGATGTTCTTTTTAGGATTTAAGCACATTTTCTTCCTCAAATGATATTATAACCAAATGCAAGTCCAGCTGCTCACTTCCTGAGAAGCCAATCACACAAGAGTGAGGTGTGGTGAAAGGAGTGCAGCTTTATTGATTAAACACTAGCTGTTGAGAAGTGCCCAGGTGCATGCCTCCAAAAGACCATTTCAAATCTTAGCCTTGGTAAGGAGTTTAAGAAAAGAAACTTGGTGTGAGAAACATACTTGAGGAGTGAGAGATACAGGGACTACATGTCTCATTCCAATGGCTGTCTTGAGTTATTGTCCAGCTGGAGTGCGAACTGCTGCCATTTCAACAATGATTGAGTCATAGATTTACTGCTTTGAGGTAATCTGTAGATGGGGAGGATTCCATAGTTGAGGCTCTATGCCTGGTTCATTTGAAGAGTAGCCCCGGGAATTTCTAAGTTAGCACATAATTAGATAAAGCAGCACAGTGAAAGGAGTGTCCAGTGGGAAGGGAGGGAAACAAAGAGTTTCAAAAAGAAAAAGAAGTTTTAAAATTCATTTTGAAGCTAAGATACTTGGTTACAATATGATAGTTATCTTTAAAGCTAATTTCAGCTTCTCAAATTAAAAAAAAAAAAAGCTGACTATATGGTAAGCACAAAATTTACATTTATATGCAGATATGAGGAAAGCAAGAGAATCCGCTGTGAAAGGTGAATATTTCAGAAATATTTGTAGTATGCATATTTCAAAGTAAGTTATGCTGATAACATGTCAATCTTGGAACATAGATCACCTGTAACTAAAGCACTTCACCTGAGTCATGTTAATTTTATAGAATAAGGTATTCTTTTCTTAGTTTATTACTCCTCATTTATTGCTTCTTGTACGAAATGTTCCACAAGAAAAATAACACTGATGACCAGGCAACAGCATTTCATAAGTGTCTCTGACATTAATCAGTGTGCTTGAATCCAAGGAGCTATTATTTTAGACACATTTAAATCCTGATTGCATTTTATTCTGCCTTGGCAATGTTCACAATGTGATCTTCATTAGAATGTATTTTAAGCTTTCACATGCTGGCATGGCCATTATTTGTATTCTGCACCATGAACAGTAAATCATGTGGAAGGTGCCTAGATGCAGAGTTCCAGGGTCCAAAATTTGCCTTCTTTTGGTTTTCATTTTGTTCCTTAGTATTTCTCTTGAACTGAAAGGAGGTTCAGAATATAACTGTCTCTGAGAACTAAGCACAGTAACGAGAATCTCAGATTCCTACCATTTTTAAATGAATTTGAAGATGTCTACTCTGCTCCTCTAGTACCTTCACTTTCGTGGGCCAACAAAAAGTAGTTTGAGTATATCCACATATCTTGGTTCATGTCAGAGCTTTGCAGAATTACTTCTATTGCTTTGAGTATTTTGAGAAAATGCTAAAGGGCCTGATGTCCTGCAGTTCTTACTACCACCTGCACATGTGTGTCCCTGACCAGGAAGTTCTTTTAACTAACTTCAGAAAAGGGCCTGGAGCCCTCACACTTATTCATTCCCCTTAGTATTATGGAACTCTAATACAAGGAGCCAATTATGGTGAGTTTTCCAGTTAAAAACATGTGAATTATGTCAAGTTTGGCATCCAGACCTAAGTTCCCATAGCAGGTACCCTTTTTTTCTGCTTACCTTATTTTTTTGTGCCTTATCTATGGCACATTCTACAGTGTCACATAATGTTGAAAATCATGGCATTTAGAATTAAATACTTCAGTTACTGGAGGCCATAGGCTCTTGGACCCCCAAAAGTTTACTAAAAAGTCACTTGTGTGAAAGGAAAATATCTTGGGGCTCCAAAATCACTAAGCTAAAGAAAAAAGTCAGGCTGGAAACTGCTTAGGGCAACCCTGCCTCCCATTCTCTTCAAAGTTACCCCTCTGCTCACTGCCATAAATGCATATCTGATTGCCTCCTTTGGAGAGGCTAGTCAGAAACTCACAAGAATGCAACCATTTGCTTGTTATCTGCCTATGACCTGGAAGCCCCCTCCTTGCTTTGAGTTGTCCTGCCTTTCCAGACCGAACCAATGTTCATCTTACATGTGTTGATCGATGTCTCATGTCTCCCTAAAATGCACAAAAACAAACTGTATTCTGACCTCCTTGGGCACATGTCCTCAAGACCTCCTGTGGCTGTGTCACAGGCATGTGTCCTCAACCTTGGTAAAATAAACTTTCTAAATTAACTGAGACCTTTCTCAGATTTTCGGGGTTCACACTTGCATGAGGCATGTTAATAGGAGAAAAGAAAGGTAAATGTATTTAATGTGTAGACATGAGAGCCTTCAGAATGAAGACCCAACTTTCCAATAAGTAACAGAAACTTGTATACCATCTTGAAATTACAGAAAGAGTGTAAACTAAAACTATGTCAAAAAACAGATTTTAGTGGCAAGGCAGGTTATAGGAGGAAGAAAGGAAGAGGCTTGGCTAGATGAAGATGAAGTATCTCTCAGAGGGAATAGATAGTAAATGTTTCTTTTCAGGTTTCTTAAGGTGTGAGACTCTCAGTCCTTCCTGGATCTAGGAAAGATGTGGAAAGCAGGGGTATGGCTTCATTAATGGAAACGCTCTACAAATGCAAATTTTTCCCACCAGAAAACAGCTTTCTAAGGCCACTTCTGTTTGCTGGCCAATTGGCAGCCATTTCAAAATATGTCAAAAAATATATCTGGGGGTAAAATGTTTTAATTTCCTTCAAATTTGAATACTAGCTCCCCACTTACAAGCTTATGACCTAAAGCAGTGGTTTTTAATGGGGTAATTTTGTACCTTGCCTGACTCCTCAGTGGGGCTACGAGTATATTTGGCATTATCATGTGTATTCGTCAGGGTTCTCTAGAGGGACAGAACTAATAGGACAGATGCTATGTATGAAAGCGAGCTTATGAAGGAGTATTGACTCACATACTCACAAGGTGAAGTTCCGCAATAGGCCATCTGCAAGCTGAGGAGCAAGGAAGTCCGTCTGAGTCCCAAAACCTCAAAAGTAGGGAAGCCGAAGCCGACAGTGCACCCTTCAGTCTGTGACCTAAGACCCGAGAGCCTCTGGCAAACCACTGGTGTAGGTCTAAGAGTCCAAAAGCTGAAGAACTTGGATTCTGATATTTGAGGGCAGGAAGCATCCAGCATGGGAGAAAGATGAAGGCTGGAACACTCAGCAAGTCTGCTCTTCCATCTTCTCCTGCCTGCTTTACTCTAGCCATGCTGGCAGCTGATTAGATGGTGCCCACGTAGATTGAGGGTGAGTCTGCCTTTCCCAGTCCACTGACTCAAATGTTTATCTCCTTTGGCAACACCCTCACATACACACCCAGGAACAACACTTTGCCTTCTTCAATTCAACCTAGTTGACACTCAATATTAAGCATCACATCTGGAGATATTTTTGATTGTCATGAATATACATGGATTTTGAAGTCAGAAAGACTTTGGGCCTCAGTCCAGATTTCTTGGATAAAGGAGCGTGGTGACCTTGGGCAGATTACTCTAGTCTCTGATCCTCATATTTTTTGAAGGTCAAACTAACCAAATTTTAAAAACACCTTAATCAATGTCTGGTACATGATAGGCACTTGATAAATGTTCACTTCCGTTCTTGTCTCCAACCATCTACCCACATCTATCCTGTTCCAAGGCAGACTAGACAAATAAATATTGTTTTCTAGAGTGCCATACTCTACCAAAAAAATCATAATAGATCACACAGGGGAGATGGTGACCTAGATAATACAGAGGGCTGCAAATCCTCATTGTACTTAGACTGGGAAAATATCTCTGCTACCTTTGAGTATATGTCTCCCTATATTAAGTATAAGGATGATGTGGTAAACTGACAATCATTAGAGATTCCACCTTAGAACAGTCACAGAATGAAGATTGGAAAAGCAATGTAGTGGTTACAAACAAAAATTTTAAATAGAATAAACAGGTTTAGAAAATTTGGCAATGGGGAAAACATATTATTGTGAAATATCTGATTTTGTTTTCTGTATTATGTACACACATATACAGATACAAATACAGGTTGAACACTCTGAATCTGAAAATCCCAATCCAAAACTTTTTGCGTGCTCACGTAACACTTAAAGGAAATGCTCTTTGGAGCATTTCAGATTTCAGATTTCTGGATTAGGGATACCGAACCTTTAAGTATAATGCAAATATTCCAAACTCTGGGACAGTCTTAAATTTGAACACTTCTGTTCCAAGCATTTAAATAAGGGATACTCAACTTGTATATACATATGCATACATACACACATATACATGTATCTACATATGTATACATAGTGTGTGTGTGTGTGTGTGTTTGTAAAGCCATAATGTAAAATTCACTTCTTTTGTGATAGAAAAATTTCGAAAAACACTACATTATATTTGGATTTTAGGATTTGTTTTTTATTTCTAACAGGATGTATTCACAATATGCTACTCGTAATATCTTACCCAATCAGTCCCCTTTGTGATCACTGCCATCAAATTCTAGGGTGACTAGGCAACATTGGAGTAGGGCAGTCTGTGAGCATAAAACACAATGTAAGTGTTTCAGTGAAAAGGATCATATATTTATTTTTGGTGCTCTACTTTCCTATGACAATATTCTAAATAAAGTAGACCGTCAATAAATACATGTTTATTTTATTTCAGGAAGTAGTATAATAACAGGTGAAACACCACTCTGATGCCTTCAGAACCATGTCCTACCACCTGCAGAAAAACTTATATGCTGGCTTAACAGATTTTGAAAAAAACAATCCTCATTTTAATTTTCATTTTCTCTTCTAGAAGGGTTAATAATTGGTAGACCAAGGATATAACCCAAAATAGTGCCTGTAGATATCAGATATTTTTTTGAGACAGGTTCTCACTCTGTCTCCGAGGCTGCAGTACAGTGGTGTGATCATGGCTTACTGCAGCCTTGACCTCCCTGGGCTCAGGTGATCCTCCCACCTCAGCCTCCCACACAGTTGGGACGACAGGCATGCACCACCACACCTGGCTAATTTTTTTCCATTTTTTTGTAGAGACTGGGTTTCATCGTGTTGCCCACACTGGTCTCAAACACTTGAGCTCATGCGATCCACCGGCCTCGTCCTCCCAAAGTGTTGGGATTATAGGCATAAGCCATCATGTGCAGCCTAGGTATCAGATTTTAACAGGATAGAGAAATGTGACCCAGATGATAGTATACATAACTAAAATAAAGGATGTAATGACTAAATTCTAATGACTAGAATGTGAATGACTAAAACAATTAAAAAATGCTATTTAACGGGATAATGTCAACTTGAAATGGAGTAATGTTAACCTAAAAGGAGATCTCCAGCGACATGCCAGTATGAATGATATAAATAGCAAGTTGGTAGATACCACAAACCTGGGTTGGGGGTGTGATGGTTTGGCTTTGTGTCCCCACCCAAATATCATCTCGAATTGTAATCCCCACATGTCAAGGAAGGGTCCTGGTGGGAGGTCATTGGATAAAGGGGGCAGTTCCCCCATGCTGTTCTTGTGACAGTAAGGGAGTTCTCATGAGATCTGATGAGTTTTAAAAGTAGCAGTTTCCCCTGTATCCTCTCTCTTTTCTGCTGCCATGTAAGATGTGCTTTGCTTCCCCTTCACCTTCCTCCATGGTTGTAAGTTTCCTGATGCCTCCCCAGCCATATGGAACTGTGGGTCAATTAAACTTCTTTTCTTTATAAATTACCCAGTCTCAGGTAGTATCTTTATAGCAGTGTGAAAACAGACTAATACTAGGAGGAAATGTTTTAAATGATAAAATCAGAATCTCTACGAATTATCACAGACTGGTAAATGACAAGTGAAATCTAACAAGATAAATTATAATAGGGATAAGTATAAGGTCTGGTATTTGGATCCAAAAAGCCAACTATACAAATACAGCAAGTGAAAGACATGACTTAGCAACAATGCATATATTTTAAAAAGGAAAAAAGAAAAAGTGAAAAAAAGAAAAGAAAAAGACTTGAATATTTTAGCTTAAAATGAATTCAAAATGAGTCCACACTTAAAATTTGAATTATAATTAGGTTATAATTAATACTGGGTTATAGTTTATGTTAATTACAACTATAGTATTTTAAATAAAGGAGCTGACCATCTTTCACAGACCATAACTGAGTATAGTACTGAGTTCTGTGAGCCATAACTTAAAAGTTTGTTTATATGAAAGCAGTCAAGTGATGAAAGAATTTGAAACCATTTTATATGAAGAACAGGTAAAGGAACTAGAAATGTTCAATCTGGAAAAGGAGGAGCTAATGGATGAATACTTAAATTCCTTATGTTAAACTCCCAAAGAAGAAATTGGAGCTGTTGGGTGAAAGTTACCACATGTCAGCTTTCACCTTGGTGAAGGTTACCAAATATAGGGAAAAGTTTTGCTGTCTCTGGAGGTTGTAAGTTCTTGGGTAAAAAGAAAGAGTGAAGTATTCACTTGGAATCCAAACAATCACTTTGCACGAATGTCGCAAATTGGATTAAAGTGTCGGAATGTTTTACTATACAATGACCTTCAAGGTCCTTTTCAACCTTCCAAGTAAATAATTTTAAAAATAATTACTGTATATACTATACATCGTTTTGTGACTTTAGGATTGTCCTTAAATTTTTTTTTAAGGGAGAATGTGAAAACTCCACAGGATTACAAATCCTTACATTAAACATTTTAAATTATATATATTAGTTGACACTGTTTTGGCATCAAGCAAACTTAAAACTCATAGTAGTATAAATGTGTATTTTAAAGGAATAAGTATAACAAACCCCAAGATAAACGTCAAGTACTCACATGAATATTAATATGTCTCTGATCCCTAAGAGATTTAAAGGGACAAAATTCAGTATGAGTATTTTCAAATATCTGTATAGTTTTTTTCACACATATACAAAACTAAAGGTATGGGAGATTATTTTTTCACTTTTTATTTTGGTTTTGGCTAAATGCAACCTGAATCCTCAACTTCAGACTGATCTACTGGGAGCAAATTTGAGATGGCTGCAGATATCCAGATGTTCTATTTGTTTGGTGGCTGGCAAACAGCCCTTTTACTTCAAATACTGCCCACTTTGGCAGACTGGTTTGTTGATTACAAAGAAAAATCCCATTAGGACCACCCCTAATAAGATGATGGTCTTTAGATTATTCATCATTAAAACAACAAAAACAATACGTAAATCACCAAAAAGTTGAATTACCAAAGCACTGCTGAATTTTTGTCATTTATTTACAAATTCCCCTGTGAACAGGCTCTTTCTTGTCATTTGTTTGCTTTGGCAGGCCACTTATCAAAACAGAGTCTAAAAAAGCATCCCAAATAAAATGACTGGTTCCACTAATCACGTCCTCAACAGTATTGTTCATTCTTACATTTCTAACCACCTTTATCACTGCTTCTGGGAAAGCGACTATATAGTATCTAGGCAGTAAGGGATCCTTTAATGTATCATAGCACAGTTTGGCACACCAAACCCTAGCGTAACATCCAATCATCATGAAACACTAATCTTTAAAATATTAGGTCGTCAAAATAAAACGTTTATCCACAACGGTGTACACACAAATGCATGAATTAATGATTTCCAGAAGCTATGTGTTTGGTGCAGTTTAAAAGTCACAGCTATAAATATCAAAAGGCAACAGAAAATGGTAGCAATAAGTGAACACAAATGCCCCAATATATTGCTTTTATTTTGGTAATTTCATGCACATTTGCGTTTAAATAATTTTTTTAAGGTAAAAAGAGATAATCCGGCCAGGCGCGGTGGCTCACCCCTATAATCCCAGCACTTTAGGAGGCCGAGACGGGTGGATCACGAGGTCAGGATATCGAGACCATCCTGGCTAACACGGTGAAACCTCGTCTCTACTAAAAATACAAAAAAATTAGCAGGGCATGGTGGCGGGTGCCTGTAGTCCCAGCTACTCGGGAGACTGAGGCAGGAGAATGGTGTGAACCCGGGAGGCGGAGCTTGAAGTGAGCCGAGATCACCTCACTGCACTCCAGCCTGGGTGAGGGAGCGAGACTCTGCCTCAAAAAAAAAAAAAATAATAATGATAATCCTGCAACATCATGTGTTGTCTGTTATGCTATAAAAGACAATCATATTTTCAAATATTCCTTCAGTCACTTTCTCATCATTATTAGTGGACAGTATTAGTTCTATTTTGATCATATAATGTATCACAGAATATCACAAGTGCAAACAAGGATGAAGAGAAAATGAATGTTATGTGCATTTGTAAAATGCCACAGCAACTATTCATTCGTTTACTTGGTCACCTTTTCTCTGGCCAGGAGAAGCTAGGGCCTTAAGCTTCACAGAAAAGTTGGTCTGTCTTCCGTTTTACACATATGAGAGACCCTATGCACACACAGGTACACGCAAACACATTCATAAATTATTTTAATCAAACATAAAGCATTTAACCTGTAAAAGCAAACTGTAGGAAAAACAAAGGTGAGTTACTCATTTCAATCTGGGAAAGAATGTCATATCTTTCTTTGAAAAGTGAGGAATATAACAAAGGGCCATAGAGTGAGTTTTTTTCCAAATAAAAATATGCTTGTGGGTTCTTTAAATATTATCTTAGCTCAAAGTAGCTCTATAAAGCATTCAAGTATTCCTAGGGGTGGAATATGATAATATGTGAATTCTTTAACAGTGTTTTAGCTGGTCATGTAATTCGTTATTATGATGAGGAAATTAAATCAACATATTCATGCTGTTTTTCTTATAAAGACAAAAGGATGCCCAGTTTGAATCATTGTCAAGTTGTCATTTTTGAGGAGAAATCGCATTACATAATCTTCACTTTCAGTGCTCAAAATCAATCTTTTACTTATAACAAATTAGGGGAGAAGTGGCTTTTCTCAGTTGAGACTTGTTTCTACATGTCCAAATATTGAGCTATTCAGGGTCATGATAAACTCCACGAAAAAGAGCTGAAGGCCTTAGACACATGTAAGACCTTTATGTACATGGTTTTCAAGAATCAGCTTATTTAATTTAAAGTTCTGTTTCTGTGTCTCTGATAAGAGGTTAGGAGAGATTTCTGTATTTTGTAATAATCTTTATAATTTGTTTTAAGTCCTTTAGTTACTTTTCCTATGAAATCTGTGATCAATTTAATTCTGCAGTGAAAAATGTTAGGGTATGTGGGTCACTGAACACAGGATGTGACCTGCAGTCGACACAAAGTAAGTTAAGAACTCAATGCCCCTATCAAAATGAGTACAGAACATTCATACGTGTATGAATATCTTTCTCACATCGCATCACTCTCACACTGCTCTTCTGCCTCTCACTTCCACCTTTTATATGCCTTATGATGACATTGCACCAACACAGATTATCCAGGATAATCTCCCTATTTTAAGGTTAGTTGGTTAGCAATCTTAATTCTTCTTTGCCATGTGAAATAACATATTCATGTTTTCTAGGGATTAGGACACGTACATCTTCAGTGACCATTATTCTGTCTACCACACCTGCCAATAACTACATGGGTGAGCTTGGAAATGGATCCTTTCACAGTGGTGACTTCAGATGAGCTCCCAGCGCAGGCTTACGACTTTAGTGCAGCTTTGTGAGAGACCCTAAAGCAGAGGTTCCAGCTGAGCTGTACCCAGATTCCTGACCCACAGAAACTATGAGATAATAAATGTGCATTACTTTAACTGCTAAATTCTGGTAATTTGTTACACAGCAATAGATAACCAATACAGTACTTAAAACTAAATTATTGTTTTTATTTGCACATTTTACCTAGGTTTTATTTTTGCATCCATTTAATTAAAAATAAATGTACCTTATTGATTTCAGGTTGTGGAAATTACAGGTTACATTTAAGTTATTCAAACCAATAGTTGGAATGATCAATTACCATAGTGTTTATAATGAAAAGCTCCAATGTACTACCCTCACATAGTAATTATATGAAATCAACAATAAGAATCACTCTTATTTTAGCTACAGACTGATCCTCAGAATATGATTACAGTGTAGGAAGATGATCAGTCAGAAAAAAAGGCATGGTAACCTAGCCACACCACAATGCTTATAATTATAAAGAAATTATAGTGCATTCAACAGAAATTTTAGCTGCTGGAATCAAATTAATGTGTTGCTAGTTACATTTTCACTTCCTCCAAAATCAAGGATGTTTTCTCTTCTTTATAAAACAGGGAGCACCAAGAGATGAAATTACCATAAAAGCTGAAAAGCTGATTTATCTTGCAGTGATTTTTGGTATATTCAATGGGTGATATGTATACCAACTGATCTGTAACTGACTCACTTAATTGGTTAAACCATGGAAATAATGAGTGAAGTTAATTGCCCTAGATAGAACAGAAACTCAAGACTCTTTAGCACTATGTTCCTCTCTGCCAAATGAATACTGTTTTTTTAAAAAATAAATCATGGATATTAACAAGCTTTGCCATTCACTAGTGAGAAGCTATAAATTTGTATAGGTCCATATGTACGTATTTTTTGTTAACTATTCAGAGAGACTGCCTGTTTAATGCCAATCAGTTGGGTTTCACTGTTACTTCCGAGTAATGAAGAATAATCATACAAATGGTTTTATAAATTGAAACTAGTAGGTGCTAAGCATGTTTTCATAGATTAGTTAACACCCCTATTCAGTAGGTATAATTATTCCCATTTTATAGATGGGGAAATTGAGGCAGAGAAAGAATAAGGAACTTGCTTAATATCACATAGCTAGCATTGCCGGTGCTAGGATTCAAATTCTGTTTATCCCCTATACTACACAAGAGTTCCAAGAGTTTTAATAGTCTCAATTGTTCTAAAATTCAGATGTCTAAGTAGAAAAACTATATTTATTAGTGTTATGGATTGAATTGTGTCCCCCCACAAAAAAATTCATATGTTGAATATCTAAACTCCAGTACTTCTGAATGTGACCTTATTTAATTAGTTAAAATGAGCTCACTAGGGAGGCCCCTAATCCAATATGATTGCTCTTCTTATAAACAGCAGAAATTTGGACAAAGGCAGACACACACAGAGAGGATACAATGTGAAGAGGCACAGGGACAAGACAGCTATCCACATGCCCAGGAGAAAGGCCTAGAACAGATTATTGCCCCATAGCCCTCAGAAAGAACCAACCCTGCCAATATCTTTCTTTCGGGCTTCTAGCCTTCAGAACTGTGAGGCTAAATTTCTGTTGTTTAAGCCATCCAGTCTGTGGTACTTTGTTAAGGTAGCCTAGCAAACTAATATGACGAGTATTACTTTCTTATAGATGGTAATAAAAAAAGGGAAATTTCTCTGAGAAGACTCTGACTGTCAAATGCTGAGCCTGCACTGTTTTCTAGTGAATTTTTAAGTTTTATTTCAGTTAGTGGTTTCATGCATTACTTTATCGAAGCACATGAGGCAGTGGTTCAAGTAAGCAACCTCCAGTTACCAAGTCAAGGTGGTCGAATCCTATGGATGGGAGTACGGGATCACAGCTACCGGGGCGCGGGCTGACAAGAGGAGCTGGCCTGAACTTCCGGACCTTTGGGCCTTCCAGGAGAATTGGATCCCAGCCACACCAGGAGCTGAAGCCATAGCCTCAAAGCCTGAGAAGAGTGTGGCATCGTCTGTCTTTATCACCACGGCACCCCCGCACCGTGATGTAGCTGTGGTTGAGGAAGAGAGGCAGATGGTTTGTGAGGCCTGGTGTGGCCTCCCCTGGGAGGCTCCTGTTCCCATGAAGGCACCCGAGCTGGTTTACAGGGGAAGCCCAGCCCCTGGGCACCCCCTGGCAGGGCTGCAGTCACAGTGCCAGCTGCACCTCTGCAGCTCTCCAATAAAGGATGCTCACTCCCTCCTCCTGACCTGGACCTCGTCCCACCCCCACCACCGCCCCCTCTGGTGCTCCTGCCTTCTGAAAAAGAGACTCCTGTTCCAATGAGGGCCTCACTCATTGCAGACTTAGAGCAACTGCACCTGCCCCTGCCCCCACTCTGACCACAGGCCCCGGCAGAAGGACCTTCAGTCCAGCCTGGACCCCGTCCCCTCAGGCCTGGGGAGGAAGAGCTTTCGCCTCCCCCAGCAGAGCCTGCTGAGAGATAGTCGTCCACAGACATCTGTGCCTTCTGCCACAAAATGTGTCCCCCTAGGAGCTGACTGTGGAGGCCATGAAGAGGCCGTACCATGCCCAGTGCTTCACGTGGCACACCTGCCTCCGCCAGCTGGCTGGGCAGAGCTTCTACCAGGATGGGCGATCCCTCTGTGAACCCTGCTACCAGGACACGCTGGAGAAGTGCGGCAAGTGTGGCGAGATGGTCTGGGAGCACATCATCAGGGCCCTGGGCCAGGCCTTCCACCCCTCCTGCTTCATGTGTGTGACCTGCGCCCAGTGCATCGAAGATGAGAGCTTTGCCCTGGGCAGCCAAAACAAGGTGTACTGCCTGGACGACTTCTATAAGAAATTTGCCCCCGTATGCAGCATCTGTGAGAATCCCATTATTCCTTGGGATGGGAAAGATGCCTTCAAAATCAAGTGCATGGGAAGAAACTTCCATGAAAATTGCTACAAGTGTGAGGACTGTAGGATCCTCCTGTCTGTGGAGTCCAGGGACAAAGGCTGCTACCCCCTGGACAACCGTCTCTTCTGCAAGCAGTGCCACATGAAACAGATCGCTGCTGGGTGCTGCTGAGAGCGCCGCTGGGTGTAGGGCAGTGAGGGGACCACTAGCCCTGGCTGGGGCCCATTCCTGACTTGGTTTCCCTTCCTGATCTGCTCTTGCACTCTTTCCTTCTGAGCTTCCATGGGGACCAGCCTGTCCAGGCCACAGCAGGGCTGAGCGCCCCCAGAACTTCCACTCTACCCTCTGGGCACCAGAAGACTCCTGGACCATGAGCGTCACCCCCAGAATTCCCTGCTGGCCCCACCCCTCTTCCAGGGGGAAGGTCGGGGGAGTCTGGCCAGGGGAACTTAGACCTCTAGTATTGACTGTAGCTGTCTGGTAGGGGTGCCAGGAACAGTCTGGCTTGCAGGGTTGAGCCATTTGAGGAAAAACTCCAAGATGCCTTAAAAAGTGCTTTTTAGGCTGTCCACGGTGGCTCATACCTGTAATCCCAGCACTTTGGGAGTCCGAGGTGGGCGGAGAAGCATTTTCCACATTCAACCCTGCCAACCGATGTCCCACAGGACATGCCCTTATTCGAGCTGCTTCTTTTGATTCTGCTTTTATATTAAAGGGTAGAAATGGAAATGGGAGTGTGAAGGCAATGCTGCTCCTGCCTAGGCTCCACTAGCGGGGTATGAAGAAGTGAAGGAATGGGTGAACAGTAAGAGGAAATATTGCTTCTCTTGTTCTGAGGCCTTCAAAGATTCTAATAGGCCTCTTCCCACTTCCCCTGCATTCCCTTGCTCAGAGCAATACCCATGTTCCTCATCTATCACCACCACCTCCATAAGTACTTGCAAGGCCGCGACACCAGGCCC
Organism: Trachypithecus francoisi; assembly: GCF_009764315.1. Lineage (NCBI taxonomy): Eukaryota > Metazoa > Chordata > Mammalia > Primates > Cercopithecidae > Trachypithecus > Trachypithecus francoisi. The sequence continues at coordinate 14,110,041 of NW_022681471.1, read as the reverse complement.
ACTCCGACCATCACTACTGGCAGCACCTGGAATCCTTCCCCTCTTCCTCCACCACTACAATTTCTACTCTTCCTCCTCTATCATACCAGCTGTAAATTTAGACCCAGTAGGAAAAAAAAAAAAGACCTGGACATACCCATATTTCCAAACATACAGGAGCCATTAGGATATACAAAATATTATAGTATCTGTCCCTCTCCCCAACAAAAGTTAAGATGTTTGCTCCCCGACAGCCCCCTTCTTTTCTTGTACTCTTGTCCCAGGTAAACCAAGTCCTTACTGTTTGTCACATCTCTGAGAAAAAATTCTGGTATGGTAAGATTATTTTTGTTGTTCACCCCTTATCTCACCATACTCATTCCAAGAAGATGTCCAGATCTTTCCCCTGCCTTATCTTAGGGGAGGTTTATGCTTTCAGCCTGTATTTGGTTTTCTTTAATCCTGGACATCTTGACAGAATTATGCTGACAGAAGAGTGACTTAGAAAACAGAAAGAAAAGGAGATTTCTGCTCATGATACCTAAGCACCCCTTACTCTATGCAAAGACCCCAGAAAGAAGGCAGGGACCCACAGGAGAATGGCTACATGGTGCATGTAAGGAGGCTGGACCCTAGGCATCAAGGCTTCCACCATCAGCAGACATTTCCATCTCCCACTGGCCCCAGAGCAGCAGAAATGCTCACCTTCAAGGTACTATGTGGACTTAGACAATGAGTGTAGGGGGAACTCATTGTCTAAGTCCACACAGTACCTTGCCCCCATTCTTGGGTAACTCCTTAGAAGAGGAGGGGCCCTCCAATAGTGAATGAGATTGAACTTTTCTTCATTTCAGTGGGATGAAGGGCAGATGCGGATTTAAGCTGCCACCTCTGAGCAAACCTGCCCTGAGATACACACTACACAGAAGGCACAACAGTCAAATGAACATTCTTTATTACTAGTTAGGACCAGAAAGTCCCTGACAAACATTGATTTTGGTGAGCTGGGTGGGATTTCATTGGGAAACTCAAGGACATCTTCAGCTTGGACTGAAGGCAGATCTAACCAACCACCCCTGGGTTCCACCCTGGCTCCTTCCTTGCCTTGCAGCAGTTGCCTTGGGCAAGCCTGCAGAGAACACACCAAAGAGGGAGAGGAGGGGGTCCTGGGGTGTTCCCAAGAGTGCTTGCCCCAGTCTAACTCTATTTTTAACTCAAGAGAAACACCATCCATATCCTTGGAATCCATTTTGTTCTTCATCCACTGTTGACTGAAAAGGGACTTGGGATGGGGACAGCCTGAAGCTGAAAGCTAGCGTGTGCAGTCAACACTCCCCAAAGCACTGTTTTTCTTCAAGACACCCCAGGTTTTTCAGGCAGGCTGGTAGGCAACCAGGAAAATAACTATCCCTCTCAAAGGAAGAAGTCAGCAGAGGAAATCAGAAAAGCTCTCCCTGCATTTCCGTGAGGACACTTTCCCAAACTTTGTCACTGCTCATTTATCTCACCTGAGACCAATGAGACGAGCAGTTTGGTTACTCAAGACCTTTCGTAAGGGCTGGGCATGGTGGCTCACAGCCACTTGGGAGGTTGAAGCAGAGGATCACTTGAGCCCAGGAGTTTGAGGCTGCAGTGAGCTATGATGATCATGCCACTGCCCTCCAGCCTGGGCGACAAAATGAGACCTCATCTCTCAAAAAAATAAAAAACAAAAACAAAACAAAAAACCTTTCATGAGTCTCTTTTGCATTGGCCCCAGAACCACAGAAATGGATCTGGATGTTACTTCAATTGGTTTTATCCAAGGTCACGCTATATGCAAGGCAAAGAAGACATCCCTGATCTAATTTGTATGCCAAATTATGCTCTTTCCTATCTTCTAACAAAACTCATAATAAAAGATTATGCTGTGTGTACCAGATAATAACATATAAGTCTAGCTCTCAAAATGTACTAGACAATAACTATTTCTTTAATGAATTAAATGAAATTAATTAAAGTTGCTATCACCTACAGAATTTAACACTACAACCCCCTAAACTCTTTCCCTAAACTTTCCTGTAATGAATTAAGTGAAATTCATCAAAGTTGCTATCATCTACAGAATTTAACACTACAACTCCCCAAACTTTTCTAAGTTAATTCCCATACCAATGAAAAAATTCAACTCTACAAAAACTATTTTCTTCTTCCTTTTTCCCCTAACGAGTGTCAAATTATCTCTTCTTCCCTGACTTCCTTTCACCCTTCTTGGCTGCAGCCAGTTGGGGTCTCAGTGAGGTGTGGGTCCATCAGAATTGAGGTGTTACTTCTTTTGGCTTTGGCAGATCTTCTAATGTCACAGGTTCAGCTTCTTCAGAAACAAGCAACTTTGGTGGGGCTAAGACACAAAAACAGGACTTCACCTGTAAAACTAATACAACAAAAAGAAGCAAAAATCAACACTGCAGGAGTTTCAAAAGGAATGACAGCACTTGCAAGGAAAAGCGGTGTTTCTAAAATACAACACAGCCTGTAACTCTAAAATCACATGGCTGCTCCCAGCCAAATACATAGCATTTTCAGGAAAAGGAGGTTAAGAAAAAAAAACAGAAAATGGTTAATTTAAAACAGGCTTTATAACTTCAGCTTCTCCAGGGTGTCAACCAATTAGTATCAGCCAACCAGAATCTACCACCTGAAAAAGTTGACTGCAATTAGGAGAAATCCCCTAATTAAAGACTGAATGTTATACTCAGAAGTAGTCTCTCTTTATTCAAATAAATGAATAAAATAAGAAAATAAATACATACATATTTATATGTATGTATACTCACAATGATAAAAACTACTTAATTTGGGAATAGAATAATGGATTATTTTATCTAATTTTCTCTACAATTTTGGTTTCAAATTTTCTGTTAAGTAAATCAGTTACTTTTTTTTTTTTTATCAGAATGGGGTCCTGGGAAATTGATTTCTCTTTGGAGTGCTTCTATCTTACTTACCTTCCTGAAATCAATGAGTTTACACTGGGTCAATGCTGCCATTCTCAACTGGCATACGGACTCTCTTGCATTTATAGCAGGCCTTGTGCCGTGGAAAATTCAAGGCATTACACCATGGGCAAGCCCAATCCACTGGGCTGGAGCATGAGGCAGGCTTCTGTTGCTGGGATTCTGAGGCCTTTTTCCTTTTTCGTTGCTTGACCTTCTGCCCCTGAGGCTGGTGTTTCCATGGGCTACTTTTCACACCATGGCTCTTGCTATCCTCCAGAGGGGTTGCCTGGGGCCTCTCCTGATCTTCCATCTGGCTGTGGCTCTTGCTAAATCTCAGCAAGGCTGTGCCCTGGGGAATCACTGAATGTTTCTTCAGGCTGTAGCTGTTGCTGTCCCCCAGGGGGACCATCTCCTGGTGCACCACTGGATCTTTCTTCAGGCTGTGGCTGTTGCTGTCCCCCAGGGGGACCATCTCCTGGTGCACCACTGGATCTTTCTTCAGGCTGTGGCTGTTGCTGTCCCCCAAGGGGACCATCTCCTGGTGCACCACTGGATCTTTCTTCAGGCTGTGGCTGTTGCTGTCCCCCAAGGGGACCATCTCCTGGTGCACCACTAGATCTTTCTTCAGGCTGTGGCTGTCGCTGTGCCCTAGGGGGACCATCTCCTTGGGTGTCACTATATCATTCTTCAGGCTGTGGCTCTTGCTGTCCCCCAAGGGGACCATCTCCTGGTGCACCACTGGATCTTTCTTCAGGCTGTGACTGTTGCTGTCCCCTAGGGGGACCATCTCCTTGGGCATCACTGGATCTTTCTTCAGGCTATGGTTGTTGCTGTCCCCCAGGGGGACCATCTCCATGGACATCACTAAGTCTTTCTTCAGGCTGTGGCTCCTGCTAAACCCCAGGGAGGCTGTCCCCTGGGGCACCACTGAATCTTTCTTCAGGCTTTGGTTGTTGCTGCCCCCCAGGGAGACCATCTCCTTGAGCATCACTGGCTCTTTCTTCAGGCTGTGTCTCCTGCTTAAGATCAGGGGAGCTGTGCCCTGGGGCACCACTGGATCTTTCTTCAGGCTATGGCTATTGCTGTCTCCCAGGGGGACCATCTTCTGGGGCATCACTGGATCTTTCTTCATGCTGTGACTGTTGCTGTCCCCCAGGGGGACCATCTCCTTGGGTACAACTGGATCTTTCTTCAGACTGTGGCTGTTGCTGTCCCCCAGGGGGACCATCTCCTTGGGTACAACTGGATCTTTCTTCAGACTGTGGCTGTTGCTGTCCCCCAGGGGGACCATCTCCTTGGGCATCATTGGCTCTTTCTTCAGGCTGTGTCTCCTGCTAAATGTCAGGGGAGCTGTGCCCTGGGGCACCACTGGATCTTTCTTCAGGCTATGGCTGTTGCTGTCTCCCAGGGGGACCATCTCCTTGGGCATCACTGGCTCTTTCTTCAGGCTATGACTGTTGTCCCCCTGGGGGACCATCTCCTGGCACATCATTGGACCTTTCTTCAGACTGTGGCTGTTGCTGTCCTCCAGGAAGACCATCTTCTGGGGCATCACTGCATCTTTCTTCAGGTGGTGGCTGCTGCTATATCCCAGGGGGACTATCTTCTGGGGCATCACTGGATCTTTCTTCAGGTGGTGGCTGCTGCTATCTCCCAGGGGGACTATCTTCTGGGGCATCACTGGATCTTTCTTCATGCTGTGGCTGTTGTTATCCCCCAAGGGGACTATCTCCTTGGGCACAACTGGATTTTTCTTCAGGCTGTGGCTGTTGCTGTCCCCTAGGGGGAATATCTCCTTGGGCATTACTTGATCTTTCTTTATGCTGTGGCTGTTGCTGTCCCCCAGGGAGATCATCTCCTTGGGGACAACTGGATCTTTCTTCAGGCCGTGGCTGTTGCTGAACTCTGGAGGAGCTGTGCCCTGTTGCATCACTGGATCTTTCTTCAGGCTGTGGCTGCTGCTGTCCCCTTGGGAGGTCATTCCTTGGGGACACTCAGAACCTTCCTTTTGGCTGCAGCTTCTGTTATCCCCTGGGTGATATGCCCCCTGGAAATTCTCAGGATATCCATCCTGGCCATGGCACCTCTGGTCCCACAGAGGGGCAGTCTCGTCCTGGGACCCCACTGTGGCCCAAAGACCAGGTGGATAGATCCCCGCAGGAGGCATCTGTGGTGCAACTGCTGCTGCTGATTCCATTACTACCCGAGGTGGTAGAGGTGTTGAGTATGGCAGTCCCATTGGTGAAGGTACATGGAATGGGACTGGATGAGGCACCTGCATTGGCAGAAGGGGTTGCATGCCCTGGACCCAGCCACTCTGGGGTTCAGGTGTGTAAAACATAGCTGTTGGGGCTGCTATCTGGGCTTCCGAATGTGGCATTCCCAGTGCCTCTGTGGCCACCGCCTCACTCTGTTCTGCATTTAAAGTCCCGGCCACAGGCCCATACTGCCCGGCTTCTGGACCAGCTACAAAATACTGAGGCATCGGATAGACCTGCATGGATGTCTCAACTTCGCGCAGCCTCCCGCATAACCCATCACGCTCATTCAGCACCTGCTGCAGGGCAGCCTGCGTGAGGTGCAGCTGTGTTGCCGCCTCCTCATGCTCCAGGCGCAGCTGCTGCAGCTGGGAGGTTAGAGCCCAGGAAGTCGCCTGGTTCTCCTCCACATGCCCTTGCAGCCGCCGAACCTGGCACAGCAGCTGCTCCCGCTGCCTCGCGGCCACTTGCACACTCAAAGCCAATGCGCTCCAGGTGCAGGCCCTCTTGATGGCGTGCGGCACCCGTGGGTCGACCACAATGGCCCGAAGCCGGTCCTCCACCTCGTTCCACGGCCGCGAGCGGAAGGCCACGTAAAAAGCTGGGCCACCGCCGTTCCTGAGGACTTCATTGTTGATGAACCTGATCACATCATTGTGGCGGAAACCGCTGGCATGGTCCCCAAAATTCATCGCCATGGCGGCTGCGGCCTAGTAAAGTAGCTGCCTCACCGTGTGTCGCCTCGGCTGCCGCCGGCGCTTCTGGTACAGGCTGCTGCCACCAACCAGTCTGCCCCTCACCTCCCCTTTCAGTCTTACTTTAGTCTTTGCTCAGTCCTGGCCTCCTCCTCGGCCTCCTTCCTCCCTCACTCCCTTGTTCTCACAAAGAGAGAAGCAGGTCCGCCTCGCCACACGGAACCCTACCGGCGACTCTGCCACACATCACAGAGAAAAGCCGAGTCATGCCGCAAGGCCGGCTGGGACCAGCTTCCTTTGGGAAGGCACGTCCTGAATGGAGAATCGCCAAGTGGCTGAGCTGGGAACTGCAGTGCGCCCAGAGAAGGACAGGGTAGGGCAGGTTTTTTGGAGATGATAGAGTGGCTATTTGCACACCCGGAGTGGAATGGACCCCCAAACACACACACACGTACATACACACACACACACACACACACACACACTTCTGCTCTGAAAGGGAAGGTGGGTTAAAGGGGCTCAAAGACCTTCTGGGTGGCGTTGGGGGACTGGAAGAGTAGGGGGATGTAGGTGTAGATGGAAGAGAATAAAGTTGCAAGGCTCCCAGTTCAGGGAAATGAATAGGGTACAAGCTGGTGGAGTAGATGCCCTTATTGGGCCAACAGTGGGAACCAGGTTCAGTTGTATACCCTGTACATGAGTGAAGTGAGAGGCTGGCAGCTGTTAGAGGGATTACAAGATTCAAACCACTGGTGAAGGCTAACCAGGACACTAGAAAAAGCACCACTACCATGGCTGAGTGGATAAGGCAGGAAGGGAAGCCAGACCAAGATGTTCTGGGAAGACAGGGAGCTATCAAAAAACAGGAGGTCACTACTAGGATGCATGACCTGATTCGGTGAAAAGGAGAAGACATTTCAGAACTTAGCCTGGTCAACCCAAAAGGAAGAAACTGAAGCAAAGTTAATATAAGTAGTGAGTTTATTTGGGCCAAATTTGAGGACTGTAATGTCAGAGTATAAATTTAAGTTGTCCTAATATATATACTCCAATTGACAGTTACAAGTATTTTTTAAGAGAGAGTTCTTGAGTTATTTATTCAAAATTTACCTTAAAATAGCATAAACTCTTAATTGACTATACACTATTATTTGTGTTACAAATTTTAAAAACATAAAGATAATGGGTAAGACAACTTGTCAAAAACAAAATGACTTTAAATAATTGCCCACAGACATGGATACAGAGGATATGATTAAAGTCCCATACTCATGTCTCTCTGGGACTATATACTTCACCTAGTTCAAACTGCTGTAAGATATTTTTGTTTCCTCAGCATCCTGAAATGGAATGCTCTGATGAATGATGAGAAAATGTGTGTGAACATGTGTGAGAAAAGTGAATACTAGTAAAGATGTTGGATCTCAGATGTTTCTGAGGGCTTTCAAGAGGATACCAAAAGCCATATGAAGAAATTTTCTATTATGGTGTGGGGGAAGGAAGGCTGCTGTTTGTTCAGTTCCTTCTCTTATACCTCTCAGTAGCCATACTGTCCTGAAGCCTCCCGCATAGTTCCTGCCTCACTCACTCTAACAGGAAAGATTTTTCTCTTCTCAACTTTAAAACTAAATTCTTTACCTGTGGTTTGGATACCAGCCTCTCCCATCTCCTCAGGGAGTTTGATCCATTCGTAGCGCTCCATTTTCTTCTCTGTTTCAGTCTCTTCCTCTTCACTGGCTCCTTCCCATCACAGTATGAGTATGTTCAAATTTCTTTCCCCACCCGGTAGTACAAGTTTCTTTTAACTTGACCTTTCTGTAGACTTTGACTCTTCTAACCAATCCCTTTTTGAAATTCAGTCCTCTCTTTTCTTCTGTGACACCAAACTCTACTGATTTTTTTCCCCTCTAGCTGCTCCTTCTTAGTTTCTTTATGCTGCTTGCTGTGCTTTCATTCACCTTTTAAATACCGGTGTCTTCCTGAGTTTTGTCCTAAGATCCCTCAGACCTCAGACACCCTCCCTTATTCCAGAGACTCTCTCTGTGTGATCTCATCTATTCTCTTGTTATAAGCTATCATATTAATTGCTAAAGATTTCCAAAATTTTATGTATAGTCGTGCTTTGCCCCTCCAACTTGAGACTCACCTAGCCAAAAACTTCCTACAAACTTTCACATGAATCTTGCATAAAAGCTGTTTTCTCCACAAGTCCTAAACTCATCAATACTACTTTGGACAAATAGCTTGTCAAGTTTCTTAACATTTCTGAGGATTCACTTCCTTAAAGAGTTGTTGCAAAGATGAAATAAGAACATATATGTTAATACTACTTTCGTCATCACCCATATTACTATTAAATAAAATGAGACTTAAACTGGAGTTTGAACAATGGGTAGGATTTAGATGAGGACAGTGAGGAGGAAAATTAACCTAAAATTGATAAAAGATGTTTCTCTATTATTTATCAATTGGCTGGTTGGCCAAGATTTGTACCAGGTCACCCTGTTCTGCCATATCCAGTTGAATTGTATTTCTCAATTCACTGGACAACTGCCTCTTGTGGTTTCATTCCATTATGATTTTAGAAGCTGGTATCTGGTCCCCCACCTACCTGCCTTCTATTTTTCAGCTATTTCCATGGATGCTCTTTGCTAGAGCTGCACATCTGACACCACCAAGGAGACACCATGTGTGTGCTGGCATTTGTGATATTTCCAGGATCTATGTTGGCTTCTCGGTACTGAAAGCATCATCTGCCTCTGATTAGAAATGAAACATAATTTCTATATTTGGAATATACAGAAATATGAAAACATATTAGGAGGATATAATTATGAGGGTAAATTATTTCGTATATAATAATATCTTCTTAGTTTAGCAATGGAAAAATTTATGTAACTCAGAAATATGTTTAAAAACTTAATGTATTTATCACTCTATATAGATAAACAGATAACAGCTTTCCCTGAAAATAGTATTTTCATACTTGGATGGTTCAACTTGCCAAGTGTTGAATAAATATAAGGAGCAGAACTGTTTTTCTAGACATATAAAAAGGCACTCAGGTGTAAGAGAAGCAGTTATCAATACTGCCAGCTCTAATTTTCAAATTGGCGCTAATCATTGTTGCATATTAAGTGAAGGTAGAAATGATTTCCTATAAACTAAAACTAAAGTTGCTCACCAATTCTTTTCTGTAGTCTTTTACATATTCATCTTATAAGCAATAATAATGGTGCTAATAAAAAGTTTTTCTTCCGAGTTTTTTATACAGTAATAAATAATGAATACCTTCTTAGCGCTTACAATGTGCTAGGCCCTGTGGATATTTTGTATGCATTATCTTATGCAATCATCACCACAACCGTGTGAGTTAAGTAGCAGTATTACTTCCATTTTTGAAATAAGTAAATTGGGGCTTAAGAGAGTGAAATAACAATTACAAGGACCCACAGCTAGCGTTTTAATTCTAGGAAGCCAGAATTAAAACCTGATCAAAATCCATGATCTTAAGATTAAACTCTACAGCCAGAATGGCACATTTCCTCATAACTCTGAGACTCAAACTAACAGAATCAACATACTGTAGACATGATAATACATGTGCAAAACTTATACTGAACAAATATGTCTTTTAATCCAAAGCCAAAAAGAGCAAAACTTGCCTATAACCTATTAGGTAGCCCAAATGTATCTAAAAAATGAGTCAAATGAAGAGGAGTGATCAATTTGAAACATAGAAAACGGAAATCAGAGAGTGCAAATTGAAACTGGTATTACGAACCTTTCCAACATAAAAGATGTTCTAGCCAATGGATAAGAACATTCCAGTCCTCTAGCCAGATCTATCCCTGTACTGATAGACGCATTAAGCCACAAAAATTCCATGACAAATATCTATGAAAATCACTCAAGCAAAATCCCAGTTTTTCTCATTACATGTTGACCTATGTCTCTTGATAATTATATGTTCCAGTATAACTTATAATTATGGAGGAAACTCAGTGATCATTATCCTACGTGCTGCAGTCTTTTTGACAGTTATGTTTATTGAAAAAGAAAAACAAGACAACACTCAGATTTATACATTGATCCCTTTTGTATTAAACTGCTGTAAGCTACTCTCTGAGAGACCGGTATCATTTAAGTATCTGACCAAATTGAGCATCTTACTTATGGAACTGAGGAGCATACCCTGGAATGGGGTATCCATTCTAAGGTACATCTACCTTATGAGACGACTCTATGTCATGATTCACAAAGTCACAGGTTTACTTCCTTGACCTAGACTGATCAAGGTAATCATTATAATTTCAGAGAGGATCAAATATATGATGTTATTTGTAACAGTTTTCATTTGTTTGAAGGCCCTTCAAAATAGCTGAAATTACAAATAGAAGTATACCTCAGAGATACTGTAGGTCTGGTTCCAGACCACTAAAATAAAATGAATATCACAATAAAGCAAATTACACAAATTTTTTGTTGCCCTGTGCATATAAAAGTTATGTTTATAATATGCTGTAGTCTATTAAGCATGCAATAGCATTGTATAAAGCAATGTATATACCCTAATAAAAAATGCTTATTGCTAAAAAATAAAATGCTAACAATCATCTGAGCCTTCAGTGAGTAATACCGTTTTTGCCAGTGAATGGTATTGCCTCAGCACTGATGATGGTAGCTAACAGATCAGGGTGGTGGTGGCTGAAGGGTGGGGTGCCTAGGGAAATTCCTTAAAATAGACAGTAATAAAGTTTGCTACATGAATTGACTTTTCCTTTCATGAAAGATTTCTCTGTAGCACACAGTGATTTTTCATAGCATTTACCCACGGTAGAATTTCTTTCAAAATTGGAGTCAATCCTCTTTAACCTTGCTGCTGCTTTATCAACTAAGTTTCTATAATATTCTAAATCCTTTGTTGTCATTTCAGCAATGTTCAGAGCTTCTTCACAAGGAGTAGTTTCCATGTCAAGAAACCACTTCCTTTGCTTGTGCATAAGAAATAGTTTTTCATCCATTAAAGTCTTATCATGAAATTGCAGCAATTCAGTCACATCTTTAGGGTCCACCTGTAATTCTAATTCTCTTCTGTTTCCACCACATCTGCAGTTACTTCCTCCACTGAGGTCTTGAACACCATAAATTCATTCATAAGTGTTGGAATCCACTTATACCAAACTCCTGATAATGTTGGTATTTTTACCTCCTCCCATAAATAACCAATGTAATTCTAGAATTGTGAATACTTTCCAGAAGGTTTTCAATTGACTTAGATCTGACCCATCAGAGGAATCACTATGGCAGCTATAGCCTTACAATATGTATTTCTTAAATAAGATGTAAAAGTAAAAATTACTCCTTGATCCATGGGCTGCAGAATGGATGTTTTGTCTGTGGACATGAAAACAACATTCACTTCCTTGTACATCTCCATCAGGGTCTTTGGATAATCTGGTGCATTGTCAAGGAGCAGTAATATTTTGAAAGGAATCTTTTTTTCTGAGAAGTAGATCTCAACAGTGGACTTAAAATATTTGGTAAAACATGTTGTAAACGGATGTGCTTCCATTCAAGCTTTGTTGTTCCATCTATAGAGCATAGGTAGAGTAGATTTAGCATAATTATTAAGGACCTGGGATTTTCAGAATGGTAAATGAGCATTGGCTTCAATTCGAAGTCATCAGCTGCATGAGCCCCTAACAAGAAAGTCGGCCTATCCTTTGAAACTTTGAAGCCAGGCAGTGACTGCTCCTCTCCAGCTATGGAAGTCCTAGATGGCATCCTTTTCCCATATAAGATTTTGTCTACATTGAAAATCTGTTTAGTGTGGCCACTTTCATCAATGATCTTACCTACATCTTCTGGCTAACTTGCTACAGCTTCTACATCAACACTTTATGCTTCACCTTGCACTTTTATGTTATGGAGATGACTTATTTCCATAAAACTCATGAACCAGCCTCTGCTAGCTTCAAACACTTCTTCTGCAGCTTCTTCACCTTTCTCAGCCTTCATGGAATTGAATAAAGTTAGGGCCTTGCTCTGGATTAGGCTGTGGCTGAGGGGAATGTCATGACTGGTTTGATCTTCTATCCATGCCACTGAAACTTTCTCCAGATCAATAATGAGGCTGTGTTGCTTTCTTATCATTCATGTGCTCACTGGAGTAACACTTTTAATTTCCTTCAAGAACTTTTCATTTCTATTCTCAACTTGACTATCTGTTTGGTGCAAAAGGCCAGCTTTCAGCCTATCTCAGTTTTCGACATACCTTCCTCACTAAGCTTAATCATTTTTAGCTTTTGATTTAAAGTGAGAGATGTGCAAATATTCCCTTCACTAAAACACCTAGAGACCATTGTCATTTATTAATTGGCCTCTCTATTACGGAACAGAGAGACCTCAGGAGAGGAAAAGAGAAGGAGCAATGGCCAGTAGGTGGAGCAGTCAGAATCCAAACATCCTTTATCAATTCAGTTTGCCTTCTTATGTGGGTGCAGTTTGTGGTGTCTTAAAACAATCTAAATAGTAACATGAAAGATCACTGATCGCCATAACAGATCAAATGATAATGAAAAATTTTGAACTATTGTGAAAATGACCAAAATGTGACATAGAGACATGAAGTGAACGCATAATGTTTGAAAACTAACACTGATAGACTTGCTTGATGCAGAGTTGCCACAAATCCTGAATTCATGAAAAAAAAAAAAAAGAAAAAACTCACAGTATCTGTGAAGTATAGTAAAGTAAAGTACAATAAAACAAGGTATGCCTGTGGTAGCAATTGTACAAAAAATAAAAGTTTGGTTACATGCTGTAGTACTGCCAACATTCTACTAAAGCAATACACCTCCATTATGTTCTTCCACAAGAACTGACCTTGTATTTGTAATGAGCATTACACTTAATTTTAAATCACTGTAATACAATACTATTGCTTTTGAGCCACCTATTTCAGTTATCATTGGTAATATTTGTAGTGGCAAGCTTGCTGTGTTGTATTTCCAAGAAGAGCTTTTTTTATTCCACCCCTTCTGTTGTTCTGCTGTTTTTCTCTCATTATTCATTGTCAGAGAGCTAGAGATATTGGATTACCCTTCCCAGATTGTGTTTTAATTTGGCAAAAAATTAAGATGCATACACAAAAAATTAAGATGCATACAGGGGCCATCCCTGCCCCTGTAGTTGTATGTCAGTAGCACAAATTATGAGTGATATTAATCCATTTGGTATCAACAAAGACTACATTACAAATGGTCCTACAGGTATATGTTATGATTAAAAACATAAAAAATTCCTTTGCCGTCTATCAATTTCACAAGTTAATAATGTTCTCACAAATAACCTTTTTAAATTAACAAATATTATAGATCTGCAACTCACAAAATTATCTAAAAAATGAGTTTTTTCAATTTGTATCATGTTTTAGAAGTTAGAAATTCTTGTGCTCCTCTGTCTGCTGTTTGTAAAAGAAAGGGAGAGAACATCCTTCTATTTATCCTAAATATTATTATCTTAGTATCCCACTCAATCCTCAATTTCCTGGATTCTGGAAACTGTACACATTGCTCTACCATGTTTGATCTCACGAAGGTTGCAAACTGCTTCCTAATTGTAAGATCCAAGGGAGATTATTTTCAATCTGGATCTTCTGATTGAATATGGTACTGATAATCACTCTCTCTTTTTTAAACTTCTTGACTTTTGAACTCCAGGAAATCAAACTCCTCTAGTTAACATAGCATATCTCCACCATTCTTTTTCGGGTTTTTTTTTTAATTTTTTTTATGAGCTCTGTTCTCGTATTTGCTCAATAAATAGTGATGTTCCCCAGAGTCAGTGTTGTTCCTCTGATCGTCTCACTTTACACCTTTTTCCACGTGATCAAATTTATGCTCAAGTTCTCAAATGTTACCTATATGCTGATAACTCCTACACCTATATCTCTAAGCTATGTCTCTCATTCAGGCTTAAGACTTGTACTAAACTATATGCTGAATTCCTCAAATGACTCACAGGAACCTTAATGGCACAAACTGAATTCATCTTTACATCCCATATCACATCCTATCCTGTTCCTGTAAGGATGCATTGTCTGTTGCCATCATCCACCCAATTACCAAAACTAGAAATTTTAAAGTCATATAGCCTCCACATTAGTGGCAATGTCCTCCTTTATATTCCTTTTTTTAAATTACTTTAACAGCTGCACTATCACTACTCAAAGAAACTATCAGCATTTGCCTAGAGTATTATAACACCTTTAATGTCTTATTTAAGCACTTCACAATTTTCCCTGTTGGCCTTACCAATCTAATTTTTATCTACTCCCTTATCAAATGCTACATTCAAACGGAATGCCAAATTGCTTATAATCCCTCACACATGTCTTCTTGTTTCTTATGCAATTGGCTTTGTTTCTGCTGTCTTCTCTGCCTGGTTTCAAACACTCTTTACCTGGCTAACTTCTTTTAATAATTTAATATTCAGTTTAGGTGTCATCTTACCTAGGAAGCATTCCTGATATCTGCACATAAGGCCATTTCCTACTATTCTATAAACTAGTCTATTCTATCTTGTTCTTCTTTGTGTCTCTAGCATTTAGCGCAGTACCTGTTACACAATGCATGTGTATTGAATGCAGGAACATGAAAGGTAACTCCTGGTTATTACATGCAGATTTGATGAACAACTCTAAACTCTTTCCTCTTTTATAATGTCTAGCCTTCATTTTCCATCTTCTCAGATAAAATAATCCTACTTTTTTTAATTTTTATTTTATTTTGAGATGGAGTCCTGCTCTGTTGCCCAGGCAACAGTGGTGCAATCTCGGTTCACCGCAACTTCCGCCTCCCGGGTTCAAGTGATTCTCCTGCGTCAGCCTCCTGAGTAAATAGGACTACAGGTATGTGTCACCACACCCAGCTAATTTTTTGTATTTTTTAGTACAGATGGGATTTCATCGTGTTAGCTAGGATGGTCTCAATCTACTGACTGTATGATCCAATCACCTCTGCCTCCCAAAGTGCTGGAATTATAGGTGTGAGCCACTGCGCCCTGCCAATCCTACTCTCTATAGTCTACTCTTGAAGATCTTTCTCCTTAATTATCCTTGTTACTTGTTACTTGTTAAGTTTAGATCTTCTCCAGTTCAAACACATCTTCTAGATATGCGAGTAAATCCCTAATTTTGTGTACAAAGTAGAATATTGTATTTTTTACGTTAATATACACCACGATTATGCTCATTACTTTTTGACCCTTTGACTACAGTAGCATGCAAAGTTGATGTCTTTATGACAATCAGAAACTCACTAAATATTTAATAAATATAAATAATATAGTACAACAAACAAAGATAACCAAAAACATGGTCCCTACTCTCATGGAGTTTGCATCTTGTTTTAAAGATGAAAGAGGTGGACATAGATAATAAACAAAAAGCATACAGCATGCATGACAAATGCTATAAAGAAAATATCACAAGTGGCTGTGAAATATAGTACTTGGGTCCCCAGAGACGCAAATTTAGATAGACTCACAGCTTCTCTTTATAGACGTAAGCTAGATAAACTGATAAACTAGAAACCCATTAGCCTATGAGCATAATTTAGATTATTTTCCTCAAATGCATGCTGTATCCTACTCCAAATCTTACTCACAACTTTCCTGCCCACTCACCTTTAAAAACCCACGTTCTTTTATCAGCATGACACATCTTCCAATTCATTTGAGTCAGGGAAATGTTAAAAGTAGTCCCACAGAGTCCCTGATTGAATTCATCTCTTTGCATTACAGAAAGTTAGAAATCTTACAGAGAACGACTTTTCCTCTGGTTTACCACTTTCAACTTAACATTTCACTCCTTTAAAGACTATGGTGTTAACTCCAGACTTGGCAGATGTATTATAGACTCATTTTTCCATCTAGTTTCAGTGAGCATATATTTAGCAAACATATTATAGATTTATGAAAAATAAGATTAGTCTCAGCATTTATACCTGTGAGATGCCCATTTTTGTTACTTGTCTACTCAGAGAAGTGCATGCCTAGCATCAGTGTGTCTTCATAGTTCCCTTTTCCTCCTGTGCTTAGGACCTCCCTCAGAAGTCATAAAACTTATGGGTTTTTTGGTGGAAAAAAAAAATTACCCCGAAAGATCCAACTGCTAGTGCTTGTGATGGCAATGAAAAGAAAGTGGGGAGATGCAAGAAAGTGATGGTTCTTAACCAGCAAAGTAGAACTTGTACATGGGAAACTATAGTGATTGTAGTAGTATTTGCAATATTGAGAATATCTGTCTCTAGATATGTACTTTGTGACTTTTAAGAGTCTACAGTAGTATTTCCTAAAATTGCCTAATCGTGAGAATCCCCTAAGACACATGCAAACAAATACAGATTATCAGTCTGTCTCCTTTGGAAACTATCATTCAGGAGAGAGGCTGAGGGCAGAGAATTTACATTTTTAACAATTGTCTCAAATGAATCTAAAGACCTGACAAGTTTGGGAAACACTGGTTTATATAATTTTATTCATAGAATATAGTACATGTGAAAATGGATTGTAAAGGTTTCCACAAATAATAAGTACTCGGGGGGTCGGAGCAAGATGGCCAAATAGGAACAGCTCCAGTCTCCAACTCCCAGCGCAAGCGACACAGAAGACCGGTGATTTCTGCATTTTCAACTGAGGTACTGGGGTCATCTCACTAGGGATTGCCGGACTATCGGTGCTGGTCAGTTGCTGCAGCCCGATCAGCAAGAGCTGAAGCAGGGCGAGGCATCACCTTACCTGGGAAGCGCAAGGGGGAAGGGAATCCCTTTTCCTAGCCAGGGGAACTGAGACACACAACACCTGGAAAATCGGGTAACTCCCACCCCAATACTGCGCTTTAAGCAAACGGGCACACCAGGAGAATATATCCCACAGCTGGCTGGGAGGGTCCCATGCCCACGGAGCCTCCCTCATTGCTAACACAGCAGTCTGCGATCTAACCGCAAGGCAACAGCGAGGCTGGGGGAGGGGCGCCCGCCATTGCTGAGGCTTAAGTAGGTAAACAAAGCCACTGGGAAGCTCGAACTGGGTGGAGCTCACAGCAGCTCAAGGAAACCTGCCTGTCTCTGTAGACTCCACCTCTGGGGAGAGGACACAGTTAACAACAACAACAACAAAAGCAGCAGAAACCTTTGCAGATGCAAACGACTCTGTCTGACAGCTTTGGAGAGAGCAGTGGATCTCCCAACACAGAGGTTGAGATCTGAGAACGGACAGACTGCCTGCTCAAGTGGGTCCCTGACCCCTGAGTAGCCTAACTGGGAGACATCCCCCACTAGGGGCAGTCTGACACCCCACACTCACAGGGTGGAGTACACCCCTGAGAGGAAGCTTCCAAAGTAAGAATCAGGACAGGTACACTCGCTGTTCAGCAATATTCTACTCTGCAGCCTCTGCTGCTGATACCCAGGCAAACAGGGTCTGGAGTGGACCTCAAGCAATCTCCAACAGACCTACAGCTGAGGGTCCTGACTGTCAGAAGGAAAACTATCAAACAGGAAGGACACCTATACCAAAACCCCATCAGTACGTCACCATCATCAAAGACCAGAGGCAGATAAAACCACAAAGATGGGGAAAAAGCAGGGCAGAAAAGCTGGAAATTCAAAAAATAAGAGCGCATCTCCCCCTGCAAAGGAGCGCAGCCCATCACCAGCAACAGATCAAAGCCGGTCAGAGAATGACTTGACGAGATGAGAGAGAAGAAGGCTTCAGTCCATCAAACTCTCAGAGCTAAAGGAGGAATTACGTACCCAGCGCAAAGAAACTAAAAATCTTGGAAAAGAGTGGAAGAATTGACAGCTAGACTAATTAATGCAGAGAAGATCATAAACGAAATGACAGAGATGAAAACCATGACACGAGAAATACGTGACAAATGCACAAGCTTCAGTAACCAACTCGATCAACTGGAAGAAAGAGTATCAGCGATTGAGGATCAAATGAATGAAATGAAGTGAGAAGAGAAACCAAAAGAAAAAAGAAGAAAAAAGAAATGAACAAAGCCTGCAAGAAGTATGGGATTATGTAAAAAGACCAAATCTATGTCTGATTGGGGTGCCTGAAAGTGAGGAGGAAAATGGAACCAAGTTGGAAAACACTCTTCAGGATATCATCCAGGAGAACTTCCCCAACCTAGTAGGGCAGGCCAACATTCAAATTCAGGAAATACAGAGAACGCCACAAAGATACTCCTCCAGAAGAGCAACTCCAAGACACATAATTGCCAGATTCACCAAAGTTGAAATGAAGGAAAGAATCTTAAGGGCAGCCAGAGAGAAAGGTCGGGTTACCCACAAAGGGAAGCCCATCAGACTAAGCAGATCTCTCGGCAGAAACTCTACAAGCCAGAAGAGAGTGGAGGCCAATATTCAACGTTCTTAAAGAAAAGAATTTTCAACCGAGAATTTCATATCCAGCCAAACTAAGTTCCATCAGTGAAGGAGAAATAAAATCCTTTACAGATAAGCAAATGCTTAGAGATTTTGTCACCACCAGGCCTGCCTTACAAGAGACCCTGAAGGAAGCCTAAACATGGAAAGGAACAACCGGTACCAGCCATTGCAAAAACATGCCAAATGTAAAGACCATCGAGGCTAGGAAGAAACTGCATCAACTAACGAGCAAAATAACAATTTAATCATAATGGCTGGATCAAGGTCACACATAACAATATTAACCTTCAATGTCAATGGACTAAATGCTCCAATTAAAAGACACAGACTTGCAAACTGGATAAAGAGTCAAGACCCATCAGTCTGCTGTATTCAGGAGACCCATCTCACATGCAGAGACATACATAGCTCAAAATAAAGGATGGAGGAAGATCTACCAAGCAAATGGAGAACAAAAAAAAGCAGGGGTTGCAATACTAGTCTCTGATAAAACAGACTTTAAACCTCAAAGATCAAAAGAGACAAAGAAGGCCATTACATAATGGTAAAGGGATCAATTCAACAGGAAGAGCTAACTATCCTAAATATATATATGCACCCAATACAGGAGCACCCAGATTCATAAAGCAAGTCCTTAGAGACTTACAAAGAGACTTAGACTCTATACAATAATAATGGGAGACTTCAACACTCCACTGTCAACATTAGACAGATCAACGAGACAGAAAGTTAACAAGGATATCCAGGAATTGAACTCATCTCTGCACCAAGCGGACCTAATAGACATCTATAGAACTCTCCACCCCAAATCAACAGAAAATACATTCTTTCAGCACCACTTGCACTTATTCCAAAATTGACCACATAATTGGAAGTAAAGCACTCCTCAGCAAATGTAAAAGAACAGAAATTATAACAAACTCTCTCTCAGACCACAGTGCAATCAAACTAGAACTCAGGACTAAGAAACTCAATCAAAACTGCTCAAAATACATGGAAACTGAACAACCTGCTCCTGAATGACTACTGGGTACATAACGAAATGAAGGCAGAAATAAAGACGTTCTTTGAAACCAATGAGAACAAAGACACAACATACCAGAATCTCTGGGACACATTTAAAGCAGTGTGTAGAAGGAAATTTATAGCACTAAATGCCCACAAGAGAAAGCAGGAAAGATCTAAAATTGACACTCCAACATCACAATTAAAAGAACTAGAGAGGCAAGAGCAAACACATTCAAAAGCTAGCAGAAGGCAAGAAATAACTAAGATCAGAGCAGAACTGAAGGAGATAGAGACACAAAAAACCCTCCAAAAATCAATGAATCCAGGAGTTGGTTTTTTGAAAAGATCAACAAAATTGACAGACCGCTAGCAAGACTAAGAAAGAAGAAAAGAGAGAGGAATCAAATAGACGCAATAAAAAATGATAAAGGGGATATCACCACGACCCCACAGAAATACAAACTACCATCAGAGAATACTATAAACACCTCTACGCAAATCAACTAGATAATCTAGAAGAAATGGATAATTTCCTGGACACCTACACTCTCCCAAGACTAAACCAGGAAGAAGTTGAATCCCTGAATAGACCAATAGCAGGCTCTGAAATTGAGGCAATAATTAATAGCCTACCCACCAAAAAAAGTCCAGGACCAGATGGATTCACAGCTGAATTCTACCAGAGGTACAAGGAGGAGCTGGTACCATTCCTTCTGAAACTATTCCAATCAATAGAAAAAGAGGGAATCCTTCCTAACACATTTTATGAGGCCAACATCATCCTGATACCAAAGCCTGGCAGAGACACAACAAAAAGAGAATTTTAGACCAATATCCCTGATGAACATCGATGCAAAAATCCTCAATAAAATACTGGCAAACCGGATCAGCAGCACATCAAAAAGCTTATCCACCATGATCAAGTGGGCTTCATCCCTGGGATGCAAGGCTGGTTGAACATATGCAAATCAATAAACGGAATCCAGCATATAAACAGAACCAAAGACAAGAACCACATGATTATCTCAATAGATGCAGAAAAGGCTTTTGACAAAATTCAACAGCCCTTTATGCTAAATACACTCAATAAATTCGGTATTGAGGGAACGTACCTCAAAATAATAAGAACTATTTATGACAAACCCACAGCTAATATCATACTGAATGGGCAAAAACTGGAAAAATTCCCTTTGAAAACTGGCACAAGACAGGATACCCTCTCTCACCACTCCTATTCAACATAGTGTTGGATGTTCTGGCTAGGGCAATCAGGCAAGAGAAAGAAATCAAGGGTATTCAGTTAGGAAAAAGAGAAGTCAAATTGTCCCTGTTTTCAGATGACATGATTGTATATTTAGAAAACCCCATTGTCTCAGCCCAAAATCTCCTTAAGCTGATAAACAGCTTCAGCAAAGTCTCAGGACACAAAATTAATGTGCAAAAATCACAAGCATTCTTATACACCAGTAACAGACAAACAGAGAGCCAAATCAGGAATCAACTTCCATTCACAATTGCTTCAAAGAGAAAATAATACCTAGGAATCCAACTTACAAGGGATGTCAAGGACCTCTTCAAGGAGAACTACAAACCACTGCTCAGTGAAATCAAAGAGGACACAAACAAATGGAAGAACATACCATGCTCATGGATAGGAAGAATCAATATCGTGAAAATGGCCATACTGCCCAATTTATAGATTCAATGCCATCCCCATCAAGCTACAATGAGTTTCTTCACAGAATTGGAAAAAACTGCTTTAAAGTTCATATGGAACCAAAAAAGAGCACGCATTGCCAAGACAATCCTAAGTCAAAAGGACAAAGCTGGAGGCGTCATGCTACCTGACTTCAAACTATACTACAAGGCTACAGTAACCAAAACAGCATGGTACTGGTACCACAACAGAGATATAGACCAATGGAACAGAACAGAGTCCTCAGAAATAATACCACACATCTACAGCCATCTGATCTTTGACAAACCTGAGAGAAACAAGAAATGGGGAAAGGATTCCCTATTTAATAAATGGTGCTGGGAAAATTGGCTAGCCATAGTAGAAAGCTGAAACTGGATCCTTTCCTTACTCCTTATACGAAGATTAATTCAAGATGGATTAGAGACTTAAATGTTAGGCCTAATACCATAAAAACCCTAGAAGAAAATCTAGGTAGTACCATTCAGGACATAGACATGGTCAAGGACTCATGTCTGAAACACCAAAAGCAATGGCAGCAAAAGCCAAAATTGACAAATGGGATCTATTAAACTAAAGAGCTTCTGCAGCAACAGAAAACTACCATCAGAGTGAACAGGCAACCTACAGAATGGAAGAAAACTTTTGCAATCTACTCATCTGACAAAGGGCTAATATCCAGAATCTACAAAGAACTCAAACAAATTACAAGAAAAAAACAAACAACCCCATCAAAAAGTGGGCAAAGGATATGAACAGACATTTCTCAAAAGAAGACATTCATACAGCCAACAGACACATGAAAAAATGCTCATCATCACTGGCCTCAGAGAAATGCAAATCAAAACACAATGAGATACCATCTCACACCAGTTAGAATGGCAATCATTCAAAAGTCAGGAAACAACAGGTGCTGGAGAGGATGTGGAGAAATAGGAACACTTTTACACTGTTGGTGGGATTGTAAACTAGTTCAACCATTATGGAAAACAGTATGGTGATTCCTCAAGGATCTAGAACTAGATGTACCATATGACCCAGCCATCCCACTACTGGATATATACCCAAAGGATTATAAATCATGCTGCTATAAAGACACATGCACACGTATGTTTATTGCAGCACTATTCACAATAGCAAAGACTTGGAATCAACCCAAATATCCATCGTGACAGACTGGATTAAGAAAATGTGGCACATATACACCATGGAATACTATGCAGCCATAAAAAAGGATGAGTTTGCGTCCTTTGTAGGGACATGGATGCAGCTGGAAACCATCATTCTTAGCAAACTATCACAAGAACAGAAAACCAAACACTGCGTGTTCTCACTCATAGGTGGGAACTGAACAATGAGATCACTTGGACTCGGGAAGGGGAACATCACACACCGGGGCCTATCATGGGGAGGGGGGAGGGGGAGGGATTGCATTAGGAGTTATACCTGATGTAAAAGATGAATTGCTGGGTGCTGACGAGTTGATGGGTGCAGTACACCAACATGGCACAAGTATACATATGTAACAAACCTGCACGTTATGCACATGTACCCTAGAACTTAAAGTATAATAAATAAGTAAAAAAAAAAAAGAAAAAGAAAACCATAAAGGTGCATAAAGCAAATATTTTAACTCTAGGGGATTTATAACTATGTTTTTCTTCAGTTCAATATTTATTGTTTTTATTCTGCATATCCTAATGCCACAGGTTAGATACTTCTCAAAATATATCTGTGGTCATAGATGGACTGGAATTTTTGTGGTTTTTACAATCCTTTAAAGTGTATGTTTGAATGTTCTTTTGTCTTAAGTATGTGGTTATTGAGAGAATTGGAATATAAGTAAAATTTTACTTGGAATTATAAAACATAACAGATGTTAGAGTAGAGAATATATAATACTTAATCTCACATCTCCAAAACAATAAATTATCATATTAAGATAGTTCTAATTGAAAATTGGTGTGAATATCTTCTGGTTTTGGCAATATGGCTACTCTTAGACACTTAAATATGCATCATTCAAATGGCTAAAAAAATGAAGGAAATATATACATATGCATATATTTGTACAATTATCCATTTGGATAAAATTAAATAGATAAACAAGATTAAATAAAACACACCCACCTCTACATACATTATAGTAAAACTGGAGAACAAGAAAGAAAGAAAAGAGATAATAAAATAGACAGAGTAAAATCAAATCACCGAAAAATCTATTGATTATCATATTTACAGCTGATTTCTCCTGAGCAACAATGGAATTCAGAGGACAATGGAATACCTTCTTTAACGAGATGAAGGAAAAACACCCAAACCAAGAAATTTACACTTGGCAAAACTTATTTTTAAGAACCATCTCAAAATAAAGATATATCTAAGAAAGATAGAAATATCAAAATTAGATGCGTAAAATAATAACAGTGGTTATTTTGGGGCATTGTGATTGTCACAATATTATATTTATACATAAGTGTTTATGGTAAGACATAGTTGGCTGTGGCTTTGCACAATAATGCAGGATCATAAAACTACCATGCAAGCTGAAATCTTACAAAGTGACCTTAATAATCAATGGAGAAAATTAAATTTGTTCCATGACCTTTAAAAGTTTTTGTCAAAACATTCAATAATTTCTTTCTGTCAGTTACAAATATACACCAAAATGAAGAAAATAATAAAACTAACATTTATTAAATACCACTGTTTTGAAAACATTAGAAACTTTGTGAATAAAAGAGTCTTAATTCTTTGTAAAAACTTAAAAAAAAATAATAATAAAAGTACTCAGTAAATGTTTTTTATCCCTTTCCCTTTCCTCCTCCTTTTTCTGAGCCTTTTATGAAATTGTGACATCTAAGAGGTTTATGTATCTCACTGCTAAAGCCCTGCTTCCTAAGCGAAAGGGGAATCCAAATTTTACCTATTATTATGGTCTTCGCCCTCAAATTTGTCATATAATAAAACTTATGCTCTTCCAAGTGCCATATTACCTATCATGTCAAACATTTCTGGTAGCTGAATTTAATTTAGGCATTTGTCTTTAGGCCATTCATCAGTGTTATTTTGCATTTATCATTTTTTTCCATTTAATTGGCTTGCAAATTTCAATATTTTTCTTAGGCTTAGAGTAACGGTGATTTTATCCAGTTTGTTATGCCTTGGGAAAAAATAGATGGCTATTACTACAACAGCATTTTAATCAGGAGAATCATAGAACTAATTAGGGGCAGAAGTAAAATTAAAGGAAAAGATTAATTCTCAGTCCATTACGCTTTCCACCACTCTACACTGCCTCTTAGCTCACATACATGTAAACAAGTATAAATGCTTATTTTAGAAGAGTAAACACATTGTAGGTATTACATATTCTAGAACATCTTTGTTCTGCTGAATCTATAAACCTTTTGTGCTCAAACTGAATAATGTTTGGAATAAATGTTAATTTAATTCTTCAATTTTCAAATAAAATTTGTGGCATTGTTATTCATTTCTAACCTTTTTACCCTTTAACATAGCAGAACTAGGTATGTCAGGTTTAACTGTCCATTCTAAAATGCATTCATTTCTGTTGACCTGAGTTTCTCAGAAATGACATCATTAGGGAAACTTCCAGTAACACACTGATTTTTAAATGTAGTTTATAAGTTAATATAACTCAACAGGAGTTTATGGACTAATTGCAAGTTATGTTTGAATTTACATTATCTCTTATATTGTTAGTTTCCTATCCATATGTTCTATAGTCCTAAAGTAAATGGTCAACTCCTAGAGACCATAAACTACACATTAAATCTCTTTGTATTTTACCCAGCACTTAGTAAATTGTCATTAAATATACGTTACTTGGTTGATCACCTTCTCAAAGAAAGACAAGGCACAACTGGGTTTCATAGGAGCACCTAACTTGTTCAGACCACTTCCTAAAACCAAGTGAATGAGTAAACCACAGATTGAGGAAAGTGGCAGCCCTCAATCTGAATCTAGCCTTCATATGATAATAGTTAAGCCATCAGATTTTTAAAAGAAATTATCTCTCATGACAATCTTGTCATGTTAAAAAGAAAATTAATTAATTAATTAATTAATCTCAGCAGCCTTACATCCATACATCTCTGACATTTGTTAAGTTGTTATCTATCTGTGGTAATGCAACCACTATCATTCTCCTCATGAAAATCTCTGGAGATAAAGATTTTAAATATACCACTTATCATCCTGGTGATTAAGAGAGTTTGCTTGGTAACCAGCTTAAACTTCTCCATTTTTATAATTTTCTTTCCTCTTTTCCTTTTTTTTTTTCTTTTTTTTTGGTGATCAGAGACTAGAAAAAATCTTTCATATTATAAACTTTATGTTGGAAAACTGTGACTAAGTCATCCCTTAGCCATTCATTCTCCAGAAGAAATAAGCCTAGTTTATTTAACTTACCTTCACAAATTTTCTGTATCTTTATTTCTATCTCCCTGCCTTTGGTTTTACCCACTTCAAACCACACCACCAGTGACTTGAGACAAATGAAAACAAGCATGTTAATTCCACTACCTTAACCCTATCCCTGCCTCCCCAGTGACTTTAGGATAAAATTGAATTTCATTTGTATGCAAAGCCCTGACAACATAATGTCTACCAAATTTTTTTCATCTAAATTCGTGCTACTTCCTGTCTTGCACTCCATGCTCCAGCAACTTTACTTGTGTTTTCTCACCATTAATATAAATACCTTTGCTCCAGAGGCCCTCCTTGCTTGGAATACCCAGGCCAAGCTGTCTCCACCACTCGGCTACTCGTCCTTTAAGATTCCAAGTCTCGGCCGGGCGCGGTGGCTCAAGCCTGTAATCCCAGCACTTTGGGAGGCCGAGACGGGCGGATCACGAGGTCAGGAGATCGAGACCATCCTGGCTAACATGGTGAAACCCCGTCTCTACTAAAAATACAAAAAACTAGCCGGGCGAGGTGGCGGGCGCCTGTAGTCCCAGCTACTTGGGAGGCTGAGGCAGGAGAATGGCGTGAACCCGGAGGCGGAGCTTGCAGTGAGCCGAGATTGCGCCACTGCACTCCAGCCTGGGCGACAGAGCGAGACTCCGCCTCAAAAAAAAAAAAAAAAAAAAAAAGATTCCAAGTCTCATTGTTATTCCTAATCTCCACTGATTTTCATAGAAAGGTGTCCACTTCCCCATAAAAAGTCATAGACTCCAGATATGTGAACGTATGTATATAATAAAATTGTATAAAACTTACCTATACAGACACACACACAAAGACACATTCATATAAGTATAAAACTGGAGAAAGATAAATAGGAATAATAGATTGTGCAAATGTTAATGTCAGGGCTATGATATTGTACTATAGTTGTGCAAGATATTACCATTGGGATAAACTGAGTAAAGGGTACACAGGACTTCAACGTATCTTACAACTGCATGTGAATCTACAATTACCTTGGTAAAAAATTTTTTAACTGAAATTTTTTGCAGTTAAAAAAATTTATACTCCATGTTAAGAACCCCTGCACTAACAAAATCTTAATATAGTGTTTCCCAAAGCGTTCCTGAAGATGTGTTTCAAAGCCTGTTAAAGGTTCAGAGAGGTCAAGAAACAAAACAAAACAAAACAAAAAGAAAAAACAAAACAAACAAAAAAACAGCCTTCTAAACTCAGGCTTTTCCAAGAGTATTTGCTCCCCCAAAATTGCCACTTATTTTTGTGGAATACTTATTAGTATTTAAGAAGGAGTTACATTCCACAGAATCTACTTTAAAAGTGCTGACTTGTTCATCACAAGATCAGGTTTGCCCTTATCACAACAGCCATGAAAACCATTCAAGATAGATTTGAATTAGAATAGTTCAGCAGACTGTCACCATTCTTCTTTCATCATTGTTTTTGAGCAACATGGCTTACTTTGGGGTGATGCCTGTTTGGAAGGATAAGGCAACCAGGTGGAAGGTCTATGTGGGTGTACTGTAACACTTTCACACTAGCTATTTTCCTTTGCAATTCAGTGAGCTGTACTGAATTGAAAATAAATCTGTCAACAGCCAAAGCAAAAGAAAAAATGAAAATATTCTTAAGAAAAGAGGAGTCAATTTGAGGAACAAAGCAAAACATAAATAAAAATATAAAAATATGTTCACCATGAATATGTACAGAAACTCTCTTCACAAACTTTTACACATAAACTCACATTTGGAGAAACTGAGGTATGCTCTTTTCGGTATTCTCAGTGAAAGTACTTCTAGCTTGAGTTTTGTTCAGCATATGAGGCCTTTTCAGTCTTTCTTTCCCATCATTCTGAGGGATATTACCTTTGAAAATATAAACTGCAGTCACCTTGATGCAGTACAATGTGGTGAAAAGAGCAATGGGCTTGGAAACATGAAATAAGGATTCCAATCTCAATTATGCCTCACACTGTGTGACCTTAAGCAAGTCATTTTGCCTCCCTTGGTCTTCAGTTTCTTTATTTATAAACTATCTGAGGTTGGTTGCCTACATTCACAATTGAAAGAAAAAAAGTACAAACATTATTACTAATATAAAGAGTAAAGGACGGAAATTTATAAAAAGAAGAAAGTAAAGAAAGTTTAGATTCGCTGGTTTCAAATGAAACTTTTAGTTATATAGAGGGGTGGTTGTCCTTAAAATACCAAAATATCCATTATGCTCAAATTGAATGTATAATTGCTAATATTTATTGAGTACTTACTTTGCAAAAACTTTTTTGTGTATTTTACATGTATTATTTATTGGATTTTTACTAAAACCCTATGAGGTAAATATTACTATTATCCTTGTTTTATAGATGAAAAAATTGAGACATAGAAAAGCCAAGTAATTTGCCCAGTCATGCAACTAATGAGTAGGAGACCAAGAATTTGAACCTAGAGAGTCTGGCTACAGAGGACCTGAGATTAACCATTAAGGTATGAAATAAACAGAGGAAATAAAGAAGAAGAAAGTGCAAGAAGAAAAGGTGGGACAATAAAAGGGAAAAAGTAGAGCACTAAAACTATCCAATTTCAGCAGTTGCATATTCCATAGGTATGGCAAGAGTTTGCTATTACAAAGATGGAACAATGTGAAGCACACAGGGAACTATTTTGCTTTTGCTTTTCTAAAAGTTATCCAATAAAACAAGGACACTAATACAGAATTAAGCTTTAGTGGCCTAAATCTTTACTCCTTGACCTGAAATCAAGAAAATAGATCAAAATATTGTTGCAACCATGTATGAATAAAATGTTGTCCTCTTGGTGTACTCTGTTTAAAATATATAAAATAAGGTGTGTGCTCCATAGACAAAGAATATTAGCCTTGTACACACATAAGAAATCTTAATACTTTCCAATTTGTCAATGACAGTTGTAGTATAATGAAGAATTTGGCTGACCTTTGTGCTCCATTCCTGGAAGGTAGTTTCTAAATTCTTGCAATTTCCCAAGGATAAGAGTGTCTTCATTATTCATGGTGACCCTTAGTAGTTTATGTTAGTGAGGTGAACTCACTATGGACTCCTAGATACTTTAAGCAAAGAAGATAGTACAGGATGGGAGTTGACCTTGCCAGAAAGACCGTCCATGTGGTTAGACAATTGGAACTTTGAGCCATGTGACCTCTAGGGAGGGATTAGGGTTGGAGAATATATTATGTCACCATGTGGTCAATAATTCAATCAATCATGCCTATATAACGAAATTCCAAGAAAAGTCTGGACACTGAAGCTTGGATGCACTTTCCTGGTTAGCGATGCTTTGTACATATTGTTACACATCAATATGTCCTGACTTACTCGAGGAAGACACTGGAAGCTTCACAGTTGGGACCTTTTCAGACTTCAATATTTGCTACTCTTCTTTTAGATGGTCTTAGTTAGCCTTGATTTGTATTCTTTTTGCTATTATAAAACTGTAATTATTATTATAATGCTTTTCTGAGTTCTTTGAGTCATTCTTGTGAATTATTGAACTGAGGGAATAGTAGAAAACCATGAATTTGTAGCCCATTGGTTAGGAGTGTGAGTGGCCTGGGAAACTCTGAGCTGGTGAATGATATATGATGTAAGAGCAGTCTTGTTGATGATTATGCCCTTAACTGGTGAGGTTTTGCTTAACTCCAGACAGTTAGCATCAGAAGTCATTGCAATAGTCCAGTAGGAAGTGACTTAAGGTATAACAACGAAAATATTTAAGAGAAGTTGGTCACTGCAAATGTGCATAATGAATCAGAATTGTACAAATAGTTCCTCACCTAACATATTTTGTTAATTTTTCAACAGTATAACTTATAACAATGTTGAAGTCTACAATACTAATTTTATGGTCAGTCATGAAACCAAATTCATAATCTATGTAATTATACATTTCAGTACACAAAGCTGAATTTCTCGGTGTAAACCAAGACCGTCACAATTTCCTTTCCTTCATGAAAATCAAAGCCTTTCAACCAGGATATTTTCGTCACACTAGATAAACTGATTCCATCCACCAGCCTTATGTCAGCATTAGATAGGTAATTTTGAAACAAAACTTTATTTTACTTTTATTGAGTCTAAAACCAAACTTTAATCTCCTATCTTCATTTTTAAACTTAACTCACAGTGACACCAACATGGTTTTTTAAAAGTCTTAAGCGTGTTCTATGCACATTATAGTGTTGAGTTTTCAGTAACATTACAGTTCTACAACTATGTCCAGGGATACCAAATCTGTTATCAAAATGAAAGAAAGCAGCATTATTTTTTGTCTGTAATGACTTTACTGTTTCCATTTTAAAGAAAATACATCCTGTTTAGTAAAATAAAGTTAAGGTGACATAAAGAACCTAGTAAATAAGGAACAGGTTGAACTCACTCCTAACATTTACAGAGTAAGTCAATTTGTTTATTGTTTCTGAAGGAAGCTGACATTGTCCGATCTGATTTTCCAAGAAGGTGAAGGATAATCGGCCACTGATGCTTAGTTCACCTTTGCCATCTTCATGACAAAGAGCAGTTTTAAATCCAGTGCTTCAGTTATCTTTTCAACAAATGTTATTGATTACTCATTAGATATCCAGCACTATGTTTGGCACTAAGGAAACAGACAAGAAAACGCACTTCCTGCCCCAAGGAGCTCTTATCTAATAAGACAAACAACAAAATAAGCGGACAATTAAAACACAGTTTGATAAATTCTGTAAAATGATACCCAGAATGTTGTAATGGAGCAGAGAGGAAAAGGCACTTACCTCTACCTGGAAGTGTCAGAAACATTTTCTTGGAGGAGAATGACTTCTTAAGTCACACCTTCAAGCCAGAGTTTGAAAAGAAGTTAAAACAAAAAAGGGGATTTGTAAGGTTAGAATAAAGACATGGAGGTAGGGTGACCATTCCTCCTGCTTTTCCTGGAACTAAAGGGGTTCCTGGGGCACAGGATTTACGGTGCTAAAGTCAAGAAAGTCCTAGAGAAACCAGGATGCGTTGGTCTCTACTAAAAAGACAAAAATTAGCTGGGCATGGTGGCACGCGATCCAGCTACTCAGGAGGCTGAGGCAGGAGAATCGCTTGACCCGGGAGGCAGAGGTTGCAGTGAGCCAAGATCGTACCACTGTACTCCAGTCTGGCAACAAAGTGAGACTCTGTCTCAAAAAAATATATACATATATACACGTATGTATATGTGTGTGTGTGTATATATATTCCTTTAGTGGGTAAGGACCAGCATTTTTAAAAAACAAAAGTGCATGTCATGCAGTAAGTTTGAGTATTCTTTCACAACTTTTTTTTTCAGGTAGGCGGATAGAGAGAGAGAGAGAGAGAGAGAGTGTGTGTGTGTGTGTGTGTGTACCTGTGTGATACATGCTTATATAAGTCAAAATCAAATCAAGGATTTCTCAAGCACTTTGGAGAAGCTACTTGTTCTTCAGAAAATAAACAAGAACCAGTTTTTCAAGTGAGCACATCTCACATGCAAGACAGGCTTTATGGGTGTTAAAGTAAATTTAAATGGAGATGAGACCTGAAGAATCATTGAGTAGGCAAAGCAAGTTAGGCTTCATAAGTGACCTCAATCTTGCTGGATTTGAAAACATAAGAAAAGCTCAACTTGAGCTCTTCATTTAAAATGCCTATATTAAAGAAAAACTTAAGCTCAATCAATCAGAAGCAACCAACAGATTTATAATTATACAACTTGGGACTTCTCAACATGATAAACCAAATATAGTAACAACTGTATAACTGTAACCAATCAAATGTTTTCTTTGCTTTACGTCTATACCCATCCTCTGACAGCTTCCCCATTGTGTTCTCTCAGTAGAGCTCCTAAAATTTTATTGTGATGCAGTTTCCCTTTTTAAAATGGGCATGAGACCTGTAGAGAAAATGGGGCCTGATCTTGGGAGGGGCCCCACACTTAACTTCATACTCTACTTTCAACTCATGAAATTCTTAATAATTTGGCCTTTGACCTTGTGTTTTGAAAGTGAAGTCCAATAGAACAATGGAATATGCACATGAGCAGAGAAGGTACGCCTTGTGGCAGCATACACACCACAAGTTCAGACCCAGGAGCATAGTGAGTGCTGAGAAGTTAGCTTGGCTGCCTGAGACACATACACTGGCCTGGGACAGGTTAGGGGTCTGCAGGGACCTAGGGGAGTAATCTCAGGCCATGACCTGAGTCCAGATAGGGAGCTCTGGTGGTTGCAGCAGCAGTAGAAATACCAGTGGTGGTAGGAATAGCTGCACACTGGGAAAAAGGAGGGGTTCCATATAAGGGAAATATTGGGACTCAAGATGGGAAATAGGCTTGCGTGTTCTCGCATCCCATCCCTGCAGCATCTGTATAAATACTAACTCTGGGCGGGAACTGTCAGAGTTTAGTCAGTAAACATTGCCAGTGAATTATCACAAAACAAAAATAAACACATGGACATTGCAATAAAACATATCAACAAATTATTAGAATTCTTTAAAGTGTATGGAATTTCTAAATTTGAAAACTGTTGCAACATTAAGGAGTGAATATCCACGGACTTAGTAATAGCAATTACATTTAAAGAACACGATTTTTATTAGAGGATTTACATTAATCAATTATTAATAAGGGAGAAAAATTTAAAATTGTTTTTCTTTGTAATTAAATATATAGCAATAGAATGCATAAACAGGCATTTTGAATTGGATATAAATCATGAAATCACTTTCAGTTTCTTCTACTACCTTCTCAAATTACAGAAAATGTCAGAAGAAACATTAAAATTCCATCATATAAATTTATATTTACAATTAAATTTAGACTTAAATGAAACTGATTTGAATGAAGTTAAATCTTTTTAGAAAAATTGTTCTGCAAGAAATATAAATTCTACATGTACTAAAATTTATATTTAGACCTAATTTATCAGAAATCATCTCAATATTATTATAGCCTATGTAATACTCTTAACAGTTGTATCAGCAGAAAGATCCTTCTAAAAACTTAAAAATTATCAAAAATTATTTGCATTATTGTATTTGCCAAGAACAACTGATACCACTTTCAGTTACAGCAATTGAAAGTGGCTAAAAGTGTATATTTTGATGACTTAATAAGTAAGTATACAGAAAAGTGAGCCAGAAAAATCTTATGATGGATCAAGATGTCATATTAATAAAGTACAATCACCTGGTGCGATGGCTCACACCTGTAATCCCAGTACTTTGGGAGGCCAAGGCGGGCTGATTGCTTAAGCCCAGGAGCTTGAGATCAGCCTGAGCAATGTGGTGAAACCCTGTCTCTAGAAAAAATAGAAAAAGTAGCCCGGCATGGCAGCACACACCTGTAGTCCCAGCTGCTTGAGTTGCTGAGGTAGGAGGGTCACTTGAGCCTGGGAGGCAGAGGTTGCAGTAAGCTGAGATCAGACCACTGCACTCCAGCCTGGGTGACAGAGCAAGACCCTGTCTCAATTAATAAATAAATAAGATCATTTATTATATTATGTAAAATTATTACACCAAAAATATTTTCTTTGCATTAAGTTCATCTTGTTATTCGTGTATCTACCCCATTAAGTTTATAAGTAATGAAATTTTTTTAAAAAAAGATTTATATTTTAATACCCCAAACTACACATTTTTCTTCCTTTTGAACAAGGAGTCTCATATTTTCATTTTTTACTAGGCCTTGCAAAT
The DNA here is from genome assembly GCF_009764315.1 of Trachypithecus francoisi. NCBI lineage: Eukaryota > Metazoa > Chordata > Mammalia > Primates > Cercopithecidae > Trachypithecus > Trachypithecus francoisi. The sequence goes on along the minus strand of NW_022681471.1, from coordinate 14,076,806 downwards.
TATGTAGCCCATTCAGCTTGCAAATATTACCATAGAATAAGAGAAACAGCGAGGATCTTTGCTATATTATCAATAAATTTGTATTGTAATAGATATAGCATTAAGCAAATGAAGCTATGGTATTGTGGTAGTTACTGTTTTTGTCATGCTCAGAATATTCTTCCAGCCCCATATCTTATAAAAAGAAGTGAGCCTGTGACCTAGGCTGAGACCATCATAGCAACCCAGCTGTATGATCCCACTGATTGGCCCACGGATGAACAAGCCAGACTGATCTGAGGTCTTCCTCAGGATTATTCAGCTGAATGTGGTAGGGAAGTGCCTCTCTTCCCTCTGGTGATGGAATTGTAGGGATGTCAAGGAACTATAAGAATATGACTCTATGGGTGTCAGAGGCCATTTTCTCCACAAAGTGAAGAAGACTGAAAGGAAGAAACTAACACTGAAAGCAACCAATAGTGGGTAAAAGAGGGAGAAAGGGAGAAAGGGAGAAAAAGAAAAAAAATACCCATGGGATTGAAATCGTATTTTGCATACTTGAGATTCCTATAGCTGCCCTGTCCTTACAGCTTTTTTTTTCCCTTTTTTGATTAGGAAAGCTGCTCTATATGCATTTAATATATTCACTTCTCCCTCTTAAGCTAGTGGGAGTTGGATTTCTCTTGCAACCAATATAATCCAGACTAATAGATGGATGACAACAACTTTATATTTGTGAGCATTTCATAACATATCATAGAAACTCTGAATAGCCAACAGCAATAATTCAAGAATAATTGAGATAAAATTATCATACATGATCAAAATTAAAATACTAATTTTTGTGGAGAATTTTATAATGTACAATATATGTAGAGTATGTCATTTGACCTTTACACCAATTCTGTGAGCAAGACAGAATAAGTATTATTATGTTTCTGTCTTCCACACATTAGATGGGAAGCTTCATAACAGAAAAAAATATATATATATTTTTCAGATTTTACAATTACCTGGCGGAAAACCATATTTTACAAATAATAAAACAAGATATATTGGTCCAAGGCTACACAAATGGTAAGTGACTGGACAGAGACTGGTTCCCTTGGACATCTAGCATTTTCTGTTTTGTGATAGGACTTGTATTTGACATTACAGATACAAAGGTGAGGAACATCCTAGTCCTCCTTCTCATAAAGAATTCACAGTCTAGTTCACAAAGAAGGACTTCTCAGGTATTTCTGATCTATCCCATGTTGTCCTGTTGAAATCACTCAGCTGGTGATAAGTTTGAGGTAAAGCACTTTATATTAATAACTATATTCACAAAAGGATCTTGAAATGTTCAGTGTTTATATATTTAATCATATTTTAACTTTTATTGAATGGTAAAAGAATTCCACCTCCCCCCCTCCGCCAAAAAAAAAAAAGATACAGGCCGGGTGCAGTGGCTCACACCTATAATCCCAGCACTTTGGGAGGCTGAGGCAGAAGGATCGCTTGAGGCCAGGAGTTCAAGATCAGCCTGGGCAACATAGTGAGACCCCATTTCTATTTATAGAAAAAAAATAAAAGTAACAATAATAAAATGTAAAAATTACTCAAACTGTGGTGGCGTGCACCTGTGGTCCCAGCTACTTGGGAGGTTGAGATGGGAAGATCGTTCGAACCAGGAGGTTGAGGCTGCAGTGAGTCATGTTCATGTCACTGCATTCCAACCTGGGTGGCACAAGGAGACTCTGTCAAAAAAAAGTAAAATCATCTTCCATAGGAAATCTGGCATATTCAGTGTGGGACTAGAACCTGGCACGTACTAGACACTTACTACTCAATGAGTTGTATTGTTGCGCTTCCTAGCACTACCTCTAATAGTTTTCTTCAGAGATGAAATATTAGGGTAGTTAAGTGATTGGGATCCCAAGTCAGATAGAACTGTGTGAAGTCCCAGTTCTGCCATTTATGAACTCCATTACTATTACAAAGTTTAATAATCATTTTGTGCTTTACTTTTCTTACCTCTAGTATGACAATAATAATAATATTTATAAGATTTGTTGTGAAAACAAAATATAATGTTGCAATATGAAGCACTTGGCCTATATGCTACAATGTAGTACATTTTAAGTTTTGTTTTTTCTTAATTCTAAGTCAAAATAATGTTTGAGATTATGGATATGCTAATTATCCTGATTTGATCATTATGCAGTGTATACATGTATTGAAATATCACATTGTGCCCAATGAATATGTATAATTATTATGCATCAATTTAAAATAAAATTTAAAGAAAAGGGAAAGTGATTAAATAATCAAAACAGTATAATCTATAGTAAATAAAATGCACATACAATGCATGTTTGTGCATGTTCATGATTAAACATGATTAAATAAACATCAAAAAGCTATATAGACACCTCACCTTTTGTAGACTTCTTAATCTTAAAAATAGATTCGTTATTTAGTTTATAATGCATATAGTACTTTGTTATAACTTTACTACTAAATATCACTATTTAGTTCCACTTTGACAATAATCTTGACCCCCAAAACACATTATTTGCAAGCATCTAGTTATGAAACGTGTGTGATTCATAGATAATTAAAGTTAAAATGTATTACAAAGTAAGTTTTTAAAACTTCTATAGTTGAGCCTCCCAAGCCACATCTATTGCAATATCTTTTTTCCCTCATTTATTTCCCTATTGAGAATAACACTATCCAAACTTCTTTTAGGGCACTAATATTATTTAAGTCTAAACGTGTATGTGGAAGTACTCAATGGATTAACTTAAGTATCTTGTTAATTTGTATTAACTATCTTAATTTTTTCTATTCTAGTTTTCAGGAGATTTGAATAACAAAGTAGCATGCATTGATTAAAATTCTAAGTTGACAAAAGCTATTAATTTAGGAAGCATAAATTTTATGCAAAATGTGGCATCACACAAAGACTTATTTATTTCTGTGTAGGATAATCCAGTATGGTGATCAAGATGCATACAGATCATATGCCAGCTTCAGCTCTGTAATATTTTCTTTAGGGAAAAAGAAGAGCTGTCTTCAGAAGCTGCAATTTCAGGCATTCTTTATAAACACTGTGAATAGTTGCTCAAGTCCAGTTAATGTATTTAATATCGACAACTATCTTGACTATCTGGATTGCAAAAGACTTCTTTTGTTTCATGACACTTTCTTTGTCTAAATCAGTGGTCTTTAAACTGCAGTCCATGTGTCAAACCTAGTCTGCCAACTGATTTTTAAATAAAGTGCTATTGGAACACATCCTCCCACACTCATTTATGTATTAGCTACCTCCTTGGCTTTATGATGGCAGAGTTGAGTAGTTGTGACAGAAACAGAAGGGCCCTTTACAGAAAAAACTTGCTGAAGTCTGGTTTAAATCATTTGGACCATTACATCATTTCTCTACTACCTTGAATATCTCCAGTCCAATGGAAGCTTCAGTAAGCCAAATTTGATTTAGGGGATTCTTTCAACTATGATAATGTATTTTCACTTTCTTTTCTCAGTTAAATTCTTTTAGATTTAGTATAGACCCATTGGCCACATTTAATAAGCAAAGATCCACTCCATGCCTAACTGTTCTCTTTGAAGTTTCCTAAACTTCCTTTAAACAAGTTTTGTAGTCTCCTTTCAATTCTCATTATTCTAAACCTTTCATGCTTGATGATTATGATCACCCCACCAATAAAGTTCTCTCTCATTTCTTAGCTCTAAATTATAATAATATCCGGTTTTTCTCTTTTTTTATATAGTCTTCTTTGGCTCATCTTCTTCCTTTCACTTTTTGTGTGCATTCTCCTAGGCCATTTTATATTCTCATGCTATGTGTATTCCTAAAAAAACTAATTTATTTTCATAGCTTTAATTATCACATCTATGACTGCTGACCCCTGAAAAGACCACCAAAATATCTTGTTGATCTGACAAAGTGGAATGTATTCTGTGTTGTATTAAGAGAAAACACCACCTTGATAGACTTTTAGTAGTGTCTTGGAAGGGGAAGGGAAAGGGAAGATATTTATACAGTTTGGGTTTTGTCTTTTTTTTTTTTTTTTTTTTTTTTTTTTTTTTATTATACTTTAAGTTCTAGGGTACATGTGCATGACTTTTATATCATGTATAACTCCCCAATGCAATCCCTCCTCCTCCCCCCTCCCCATGATAGGCCCCAGTGTGTGATGTTCCCCTTCCCGAGTCCAAGTGATCTCATTGTTCAGTTCCCACCTATGAGTGAGAACATGCGGTGTTTGGTTTCTCTTCTTGTGATAGTTTGCTAAGAATGATGGTTTCCAGCTGCATCCATGTCCCTACAAAGGATGCAAACTCATCCTTTTTTATGGCTGCATAGTATTCCATGGTGTATATGTGCCACATTTTCTTAATCCAGTCTGTCACAGATGGACATTTGGGTTGATTCCAAGTCTTTGCTATTGTGAATAGTGCCGCAATAAACATACGTGTGCATGTGTCTTTGTAGTAGAGTAATTTATAATCCTTTGGGTATATACCCAGTAGTGGGATGGCTGGGTCATATGGTACATCTAGTTCTAGATCCTTGAGGAATCGCCATACTGTTTTCCATAATGGTTGAACTAGTTTACAATCCCACCAACAGTGTAAAAGTGTTCCTATTTCTCCACATCCTCTCCAACACCTGTTGTTTCCTGACTTCTTAATGATTGCCATTCTAACTGGTGTGAGATGGTATCTCATTGTGGTTTTGATTTGCATTTCTCTGATGGCGAGTGATGATGAGCATTTTTTCATGTGTCTGTTGGCTGTATGGATGTCTTCTTTTGAGAAATGTCTGTTCATATCCTTTCCCCACTTTTTGATGGGGTTGTTTGTTTTTTTCTTGTATATTTGTTTGAGTTCTTTGTAGATTCTGGATATTAGCCCTTTGTCAGATGAGTAGGTTGCAAAAATTTTTTCCCATTCTGTAGGTTGCCTGTTCACTCTGATGGTAGTTTCTTTAGCTGTGCAAAAGCTCTTTAGTTTAATTAGATCCCATGTGTCAATTTTTGCTTTTGCTGCCGTTGCTTTTGGTGTTTTAGACATGAAGTCCTTGCCCATGCCTATGTCCTGAATGGTACTACCTAGATTTTCTTCTAGGGTTTTTATGGTATTAGGTCTAACATTTAAGTCTCTAATCCATCTTGAATTAATTTTCGTATAAGGGGTAAGGAAAGGATCCAGTTTCAGCTTTCTACTTATGGCTAGCCAATTTTCCCAGCACCATTTATTAAATAGGGAATCCTTTCCCCATTTCTTGTTTCTCTCAGGTTTGTCAAAGATCAGATGGCTGTAGATGTGTGGTATTATTTCTGAGGACTCTGTTCTGTTCCATTGGTCTATATCTCGGTTGTGGTACCAGTACCATGCTGTTTTGGTTACTGTAGCCTTGTAGTATAGTTTGAAGTCAGGTAGCGTGACGCCTCCAGCTTTGTCCTTTTGACTTAGGATTGTCTTGGCAATGCGGGCTCTTTTTTGGTTCCATATGAACTTTAAAGCCGTTTTTTCCAATTCTGTGAAGAAAGTCATTGGTAGCTTGATGGGGATGGCATTGAATCTATAAATCACCTTGGGCAGTATGGCCATTTTCACGATATTGATTCTTCCTATCCATGAGCATGGTATGTTCTTCCATTTGTTTGTGTCCTCTTTGATTTCACTGAGCAGTGGTTTGTAGTTCTCCTTGAAGAGGTCCTTTACATCCCTTGTAAGCTGGATTCCTAGGTATTTTATTCTTTTGAAGCAATTGTGAATGGAAGTTCATTCCTGATTTGGCTCTCTGCTTGTCTGTTACTGGTGTATAAGAATGCTTGTGATTTTTGCACATTAATTTTGTATCCTGAGACTTTGCTGAAGTTGCTTATCAGCTTAAGGAGATTTTGGGCTGAGAATGGGGTTTTCTAAATATACAATCATGTCATCTGCAAACAGGGACAATTTGACTTCTTCTTTTCCTAACTGGATACCCTTGATTTCTTTCTCTTGCCTGATTGCCCTAGCCAGAACTTCCAACACTATGTTGAATAGGAGTGGTGAGAGAGGGCATCCCTGTCTTGTGCCAGTTTTCAAAGGGAATTTTTCCAGTTTTTGCCCATTCAGTATGATATTAGCTGTGGGTTTGTCATAAATAGCTCTTATTATTTTGAGGTACGTTCCATCAATACCAAATTTATTGAGCGTTTTTAGCATAAAGGGCTGTTGAATTTTGTCAAAAGCCTTTTCTGCATCTATTGAGATAATCATGTGGTTCTTGTCTTTGGTTCTGTTTATATGCTGGATTACGTTTATTGATTTGCGAATGTTGAACCAGCCTTGCATCCCAGGGATGAAGCCCACTTGATCATGGTGGATAAGCTTTTTGATGTGCTGCTGAATCCGGTTTGCCAGTATTTTATTGAGAATTTTTGCATCGATGTTCATCAGGGATATTGGTCTAAAATTCTCTTTTTTTGTTGTGTCTCTGCCAGGCTTTGGTATCAGGATGATGTTGGCCTCATAAAAAGAGTTAGGGAGGATTCCCTCTTTTTCTATTGATTGAAATAGTTTCAGAAGGAATGGTACCAGCTCCTCCTTGTACCTCTGGTAGAATTCAGCTGTGAATCCATCTGGTCCTGGACTTTTTTTGGTGGGTAGGCTATTAATTGTTGCCTCAATTTCAGAGCCTGCTATTGGTCTATTCAGGGATTCAACTTCTTCCTGGTTTAGTCTTGGGAGAGTGTAAGTGTCCAGGAAATTATCCATTTCTTCTAGATTTTCTAGTTGATTTGCGTAGAGGCATTTATAGTATTCTCTGATGGTTGTTTGTATTTCTGTGGGGTCGGTGGTGATATCCCCTTTATCATTTTTTATTGCGTCTATTTGATTCTTCTCTCTTTTCTTCTTTATTAGTCTAGCTAGCGGTCTGTCAATTTTGTTTATCTTTTCAAAAAACCAACTCCTGGATTCATTGATTTTTTGGAGGGTTTTTTGTGTCTCTATCTCCTTCAGTTCTGCTCTGATCTTAGTTATTTCTTGCCTTCTGCTAGCTTTTGAATGTGTTTGCTCTTGCCTCTCTAGTTCTTTTAATTGTGATGTTAGAGTGTCAATTTTAGATCTCTCCTGCTTTCTCTTGTGGGCATTTAGTGCTATAAATTTCCCTCTACACACTGCTTTAAATGTGTCCCAGAGATTCTGGTATGTTGTATCTTTGTTCTCATTGGTTTCAAAGAACATCTTTATTTCTGCTTCATTTCGTTATGTACCCAGTAGTCATTCAGGAGCAGGTTGTTCAGTTTCCATGTAGTTGAGCGGTTTTGATTGAGTTTCTTAGTCCTGAGTTCTAGTTTGATTGCACTGTGGTCTGAGAGACAGTTTGTTATAATTTCAGTTCTTGTACATTTGCTGAGGAGTGCTTTACTTCCAATTATGTGGTCAATTTTGGAATAAGTGCGATGTGGTGCTGAGAAGAATGTATATCTGTTGATTTGGGGTGGAGAGTTCTATAGATGTCTATTAGGTCCGCTTGGTGCAGAGATGAGTTCAATTCCTGGATATCCTTGTTAACTTTCTGTCTCGTTGATCTGTCTAATGTTGACAGTGGAGTGTTGAAGTCTCCCATTATTATTGTATGGGAGTCTAAGTCTCTTTGTAGGTCTCTAAGGACTTGCTTTATGAATCTGGGTGCTCCTGTATTGGGTGCATATATATTTAGGAGAGTTAGCTCTTCCTGTTGAATTGATCCCTTTACCATTATGTAATGGCCTTCTTTGTCTCTTTTGATCTTTGATGGTTTAAAGTCTGTTTTATCAGAGACTAGGATTGCAACCCCTGCTTTTTTTTGTTCTCCATTTGCTTGGTAGATCTTCCTCCATCCCTTTATTTTGAGCCTATGTATGTCTCTGCATGTGAGATGGGTCTCCTGAATACAGCAGACTGATGGGTCTTGACTCTTTATCCAGTTTGCCAGTCTGTGTCTTTTAATTGGAGCATTTAGTCCATTACATTAAGGTTAATATTGTTATGTGTGAACTTGATCCTGTCATTATGATATTAACTGGTTATTTTGCTCGTTAGTTGATGCAGTTTCTTCCTAGCCTCGATGGTCTTTACATTTTGGCATGTTTTTGCAATGGCTGGTACCGGTTGTTCCTTTCCATGTTTAGGGCTTCCTTCAGGGTCTCTTGTAAGGCAGGCCTGGTGGTGACAAAATCTCTAAGCATTTGCTTATCTGTAAAGGATTTTATTTCTCCTTCACTGATGAAGCTTAGTTTGGCTGGATATGAAATTCTCGGTTGAAAATTCTTTTCTTTAAGAACGTTGAATATTGGCCCCCACTCTCTTCTGGCTTGTAGAGTTTCTGCCGAGAGGTCTGCTGTTATTCTGATGGGCTTCCCTTTGTGGGTAACCCGACCTTTCTCTCTGGCTGCCCTTAAGATTTTTTCCTTCATTTCAACTTTGGTGAATCTGGCAATTATGTGTCTTGGAGTTGCTCTTCTGGAGGAGTATCTTTGTGGCGTTCTCTGTATTTCCTGAATTTGAATGTTGGCCTGCCCTACTAGGTTGGGGAAGTTCTCCTGGATGATATCCTGAAGAGTGTTTTCCAACTTGGTTCCATTTTCCCCTCACTTTCAGGCACCCCAATCAGACGTAGATTTGGTCTTTTTACATAATCCCATACTTCTTGCAGGCTTTGTTCATTTCTTTTTCTTCTTTTTTCTTTTGGTTTCTCTTCTCGCTTCATTTCATTCATTTGATCCTCAATCGCTGATACTCTTTCTTCCAGTTGATCGAGTCGGTTACCGAAGCTTGTGCATTTGTCACGTATTCTCGTGTCATGGTTTTCATCTCTGTCATTTCGTTTATGATCTTCTCTGCATTAATTAGTCTAGCTGTCAATTCTTCCACTTTTTTTTCAAGATTTTTAGTTTCTTTGCGCTGGGTACGTAATTCCTCCTTTAGCTCTGAGAGGTTTGATGGACTGAAGCCTTCTTCTCTCATCTCGTCAAAGTCATTCTCTGACCAGCTTTGATCCGTTGCTGGCGATGGGCTGCGCTCCTTTGCAGGGGGAGATGCGCTCTTATTTTTTGAATTTCCAGCTTTTCTGCCCTGCTTCTTCCCCATCTTTGTGGTTTTATCTGTCTCTGGACTTTGATGATGGTGACGTACTGATGGGGTTTTGGTATAGGTGTCCTTCCTGTTTGATAGTTTTCCGTCTGACAGTCAGAAGGACTGTCTGTTGGTCTGTTGGAGATTGCTTGAGGTCCACTCCAGACCCTGTTTGCCTGGGTATCAGCAGCAGAGGTTGCTGAAGATAGAATATTGCTGAACAGCGAGTGTACCTGTCTGATTCTTCTTTGGAAGTTTCCTCTCAGGGGTGACGCCACCCTGTGAGGTGTGGGGTATCAGACTGCCCCTAGTGGGGGATGTCTCCCAGCTAGGCTACTCAGGGGTCAGGGACCCACCTGAGCAGGCAGTCTGTCCGTTCTCAGATCTCAACCTCCGCGTTAGGAGATCCACGGCTCTCCCCAAAGCCGTCAGACAGAGTCGTTCGGGTCTGCAGCGGCCCGCTCTTTCCCCTAATGGACTGCAGCTGTGCGCTGTCCGCAGAGGTAGAGTCTACAGAGACAGGCAGGCTTCCTTGAGCTGCTGTGAGCTCCACCCAGTTCGAGCTTCCCAGCGGCTTTGTTTACCTACTTAAGCCTCAGCAATGGCGGGCGCCCCTCCCCCAGCCTCGCTGCTGCCTTGCGGATAGATCGCCGCAGACGGCTGTGTTAGCAGTGAGGGAGGCTCCGTGGCGTGGGACCCTCCCGGCCAGGTGTGGGATATATTCTCCTGGTGTGCCTGTTTCCTTAAAGCGCAGTATTGGGGTGGGAGTTACCTGATTTTCCAGGTGGTGTGTGTCTCAGTTCCCCTGGCTAGGAAAAGGGATTTCCTTCCCCCTTGCGCTTCCAGGTGAGGCGATGCCTCGCCCTGCTTCAGCTCACGCTGGTCAGGCTGCAGCAGCTGACCCGCACCGATTGTCCGGCACTCCCTAGAGAGATGACCCCAGTACCTCAGTTGAAAATGCAGAAATCACCGTCTTCTGTGTCGCTCGCGCTGGGAGTTGGAGACTGGAGCTGTTCCTATTCGGCCATCTTCGGGTTTTGTCTTAAGGAAGGTCTTTCAAAGAAGGGATCTGCCTGGAATTGAAAAAAAGTTGTAACACACATTTTTAGATTGGTGAATGCAGCAAAGCAAGAATTTTGAACTGTCCTGATGAGTAATCATTTGATGAGCAAGCAGTTTGCCCATTGAGTGATCTACCATCCTGAGAATGGTAATATTTACCCTGATGAGTAACTTCTTGCCTTGAGAATGGCAGCTAACTGATCAGCTTATTGTTCAGATAAAAACCTTTATTCAACTTTATTTTGCTAGGCAATAATTTCCTGAAATAGTAAAGTAATGTTAATTTTGACAGCCTTAATTCCTGAACCCACTAAGCAGTATGTTTGCAGGAAGTTTGTTCTCACTTCTAGTCCAGTAACTTGCAAATAATATCTATAAGATACAGTCTCACTTACTCTAGACGACTGCTATGCCAAGTTCTATTTCCAGTTTCATTTTTATTAATGGTACTAATATGCATCAGGAATCCTAGGTTTGAAGCCTAGGCACTATATTTAACTGCTCTTTCAAAATGACTCCCAATATTCAACTAGTCATCAAGTGTTGTCTGTTTATAATCTCTTTGATAAAATCCTCCAAAAAGTGATGAGACTAGCATAAGGAGGAAGTAATGAGCAGCCAGGGCTATTCCTCAGATAGACTGAAGGGAAAGGTAACTTCCTGAATGAAATAATGGTTATGTATGTTAAAGCAGTGTCACAAGTACTTATTAGCCTGAGTCTAGGGTTATACGACTTCCAGAGCTGTGATGTAAAAAGAAAAGGTTAAATTGCAAAACAAATGACAGAAGAGAGAAATTTGGAAACCACTAGTAAAACTGAGTGTGATGCTGTGAAATGTCTTCATCAAGATCTACAGCCAGTTAGAAGTTAGAGGCCTGGTATGGTTTGAATGTGTTCACCAAACTTCATATGTTGGAAACTTAATCTCCAAAGTAACAGTGGTGGGAGGTGGGAACTAATAAGAGGTGATTAGGTCATAAGGGTTCCACCCTCATAAATGGATGATTGTTATTATCATAGAAATGAGTTCCTTTATCTCTAGATTGGGCTTATAACAAAAGTGAGTTTAGCTCCCTCTTGCTCTTTTGCTCTCATGCTCTCTTGCTCTTCCACCTTCCACCATGGGATGATGCAGCAGGAAGGCCCTCACCAGATGTTGGTGCCATGGACTCTCCATCTTCCAGAACCACAAGTCAAATACACTTTTATCATTTACAAATTACATGGCTGGGTGCAGTTAGCTCATGCCTGTAATCCAAATACTTTGGGAGGCTGAGGCAGGAAGATGGCTTGAGGTCAGGAGTCCAAGACTAGCCTGGGCAACATTGTGAGACCATGTCTCTATAAAAAGTTTTAAAAAATATTTTCATTGATGAAAAAAATACCTAATTTGAGGTATTCTATTATAGCAATACAAAATAGACTAAGACAGGGGTCCCTATAAAGTCAATTTCAGTATGTAATCAAGATTGAATAATAAGAAAAGAGTAAGTATTGACTGATTGAAATAATGAACCCTTACCATCTTTGTGAAGCATTCAGGAATAAAGGCAAAGTATTCTTGCTCTGTTCTAACTTTCTCTAGAGGATAGAAACCATATGCCCATTAGCTGACTAATCTTCCTCAAGAACATAAATTCCTTCCTTCCCACTGACCACCAACATTCTGATCATGGATAGTTTGATATTTGGGGAATTGTGGATTCTGGTTCCCAGTTGGCAATGAATTCTTCACCACAACAAACGGGCTTCAGCTATTTTCGTGATTCTGTGAATGTCATGTCTTTCTGATAAAAATTAGTATTCACCAGTAACTAAAAATCAAATAGGGCCTACCTGTCCTTAACCCTAAAAACCTGGCTGTGAGGAGAAAACAATCCTCAAATCAAATTTCAACAAAGATACTCACATTTCTTCACAACCTGTTTATAAATAAAATAGGCCCCTCTTTCTATCCTTAAGTCCACCTTGCATAAAAAGCTTACTTTAAAACAAATGCAATTATATTCTTTCACCTAAATAGCAGAATGTGGAAGCGTGTCGTCTTATCAAGGGGCAAGATTTTCAATGAAGAGAAGATGCAAGACCAGTAAGTTTCAGTCCTGGACTTTTGTACCTATGACACAAGACTTCTGATTGGGCTTGCAGATTTCCAACACCTTATTCATACCAATGAGGTTGGTCCTCTTGTACTATTTACAGACAATCACATATCTAAAACACTGTTATTTTTTTCCAATCAAAAAATATTTTTAACATTCCTGTGCAAAATGGCCAAACCTAAGTTGATGTATTCATTTAAGATACCTCACCTGCTAATCAGTCCCAAGTGTTGCTTCAGATAAAGACATTTCATATGCTAATTAGTTACCCCTAGAATTTTAATTAGAATTAACTTTTTAATATTATTCATCACACTGTTTATACAGCCATGATGTATTTTAAATTCCACTCAGACAATATAATTCAGTAAATGCTGCAGGCCCATATATGTATAAACATCATGGAAGCCCACCCCATACTCCCCATAGCCTGGCTGGCAGAACATAGAAGAACTACCTTTCAGACAAGTGGGATGAGCCCAGCCTGTTAGCTCTGCCTCTTAATGTATAATTGCACCTTCTAAAATTTCAAATAAGTAGCATTATGTTCTTCTTCTCTGAATTCTCAGAGCACTTTTAAATTTCTTATAAGATCTATAAGGAAAGGATCCAGTTTGGTTTGATCACTGCTCTGTTCATGGCTTACAGAATCATTTCTGATGAACGAATGTATCAATGAATAAACACATAAATGTGTAAGCTCAGTGATCCCAGGCTATGACTGAATCTCTCTGAGCCTCTGAAGTTTCCTTATACATAAAAAAGAAATAGTAATAATACTTACTTTATATTACTAATGTGATATTCTTAACTCAAGTGCACTTTACATGGTGCCACTACATTAATTTTCTTGAAACACTATTTTATGCAATCTCATCACTGCACTTACCATATTGTTGTATAATTATCTCTTTCTGTGTCTGATTTTCCCACTGGACTATGAATTTGTTGAAGGCTGACACATGATATTTTATATTGTATCCCCAGATCTAGCACTGTGAAAAGCACATATTAGGTCTCAATGAATGCTTGTTGAATGAATAAATCTGCTTGAGTCATTGCAATGGTTAAAATGAATACAACCATAATTTATATCAAGTATCTGAGTACCAGATTTAATTTTATACTTATTTTCAAAGTTTGCCCACTGTGAAGATTTCTACTTTATTATTAAATTTTACCGTGCTAAAAAGTTAGCTTTTCAAAGGAAATTAATTCCTCAGAATAAGTTAACTGAGCCAGTTAATTTGTGGCTATGTGTACAAAGGCAAATTAAATAGAAAGTTGAGTAATTGTTCTGTCAATTTAGTCAATATTGACAGTCACTCTGGAGCACACAGTTTACTTTTTACTTAAATAGTACAGATAATTGTCTCAAATCTAAAAAGAAATAATGGCTCTGCATTTGTTCCCCATATGACATAAAACTGGTTACTTGAAATGGAAAATTAAACCTTATAGAAAGGTACTAGTATAAGGGTACTAATTCCTTAGGCATCAGAAGTACTTAGTTATAAAGTTCTTTTCCCGTTAAGATAGCTACATGGTATGACCCTTATGGAAAATGCCTCTGAAGACTCCATAGTTTTCAAGGAAAGGCACCAAAAAATTGAAATACATTTCCACCCTAAACACATTACTGACAATTCCACATCAACAAATAAGCTTAACCCTTCTTTAGACACATTTGTCCTGCTAGTCAAAAAAAAAAAAAAAAAAATTACTAGAACCATGACATTCCCAGTTATTTTGGAATAACTCTGAAATAAGCAGAGACCTTTAAATTTCAAATACTGAATTTTTAAATATGAGCAAAAGCACTTGAAAATAAACATTATATTTTCATTTATAATTTTTCCAAATTCTAATTGTATTTTCTACATTCTTATCTGCATACTGTTTTTACTTAAAATCTAGATGATGGGTTGATAGGGTGCAGCAAATCACCATGGCTTATGTATACCTATGTAGCAAACCAGCACATTCTGCACATGTGTCCCAGTACTTAAATTAAAAAAATAAAAAATCTGAAATTATTAAAAGATGTATATTTTTGCTTATTTTAAATTGACAGTATCACCATCATTAAAATTATATAAATTGACAAATATTAAAGCATATGTAAAAGTCAAATGCCATTTGTTAGTAAAAATTGAATTTTGCTAAGAGTTTAAGGTTGATTTAGTTGCAATTGAGCCCTAAATTTAGTGCTCATCTTCTTGGACTCAAATGTAAATTGAAAACATGGGATTTTATAGTTGTTATTGTCTAATAATAGAACCAAAAATATTTGTCTACAGAGACAAATGCTACCAGCATTTAATTATTATATGAATGCTTTGAGGAGCATGGCATAGACTTTCAGAAATATGACATTGAGCCTCATTTTGGTTTTGTCTTGCTCTGTTTTGTACTGCTATCACAGAATTCCACAGCCTGACTAATTTATAAACATTAGAAGTTTATACCAGGCATGATGACTCATGCCTGTAAATCCCAGCACTTTAGAAGGCCAAAGCAAGGGTATTACTTAAAGCCAGGAGTTTGAGAGACCAGCCTGAGAAGCAAAGTAAGACCCTATTTCTATAAAAAAAAAAAGTAAAAAATAAATAAATTATTCAGGCATGGTGGTGTGTGCCCATAATCTCTGTTACTCAGGAGGCTGAGATGGAAGGATTGTTTGAGCCCAGGAGTTCAAGGCTGCAGTGAGCTATGATTATGCCACTGCACTCCAGCCTGGGCAACAGTGAGACTGTCTTTAAAAAAAGATAGGGAAAAGAAGTTTATTTGGCTCATGGTTCTGGAGACTAGCAAATCCAAGAGTATGACACGGACGTCTGGTGAAGGCCTTCATGCTTCATCATCTCATGGCAGAAGGTGGGAGGGTAGGAGTGAAAGAATAAGAGAGGGCCAAATTCATTTGTATAATGCCCACTCACAATAACAAACCCATTTCCTCATGACCTAATTACCTCTTGAATGTCCCACCTCCTAAAACTATTGCATTGGGGATTGAGTTTCCAACACATCAACATTGGGAGACACAGTCAGACCATAGCATTTTACCTCTGGCCCCTAAAGTGCATATCTTTCTCATATGAAAATGCATTAACTCCACCCCAATAGCCCAAGAGCCTTAACTCATTCCAGCAACAACTCAAAAGTCCAAAGTCCAGAGTCTCATCTAAATCAGATATGCATGAACACAAGGTATGATTCACACTGAGGCAAATTTCTCTCCAGTTGTGACTCTATGAAATCAAAACAGATCATCTGCTTCTAATACACAATGGTGGGACTGTCATAGGCTAGACATTCCCATTCCAAAATGGAGAAATAAGCAAGAAGAAAAGGGTAACTGGTCCCAAGTAAGTCCAAAACTCAACAGAGAAAACAACATTAGGTCTTAAAGCAGGAGAATAACTTCATTT
This sequence comes from Trachypithecus francoisi, assembly GCF_009764315.1. Classification (NCBI taxonomy): domain Eukaryota; kingdom Metazoa; phylum Chordata; class Mammalia; order Primates; family Cercopithecidae; genus Trachypithecus; species Trachypithecus francoisi. The sequence goes on along the minus strand of NW_022681471.1, from coordinate 14,061,110 downwards.
TACTCCATGTTCAGCATCCTGGGCACACTGGGGTAGAGGCTGGGCCCCCAAGGTCTCTGGCAGCCCTGCCCCTATGGCTTTACTGGGCTCAGTTCATGCTTCAGATCCCTTGGGTTGGAGTTGCATGCCAGCAGCTCTCAGGCTGGTATTGCACTCTGGTAACTGCGGTTCTGGGGTCTTGATGGTGGACTTACTCCAACAGCTCTACTAGGTGTTACTCTAGTAGGGACTCTCTGAAGTGGCCTCATTTTCAGAGCTTTTACTAGGCACTGCCTTAGTGGGGGCTCTCTGTAGTGGCTCTGCCCCTGGGACAAGTTTCTTCCTGGGCCCCCACGCTGCCCAATACACCTTTTGAAATATAGTTGAAGGTCACCATGGCCTCATAGCTCATGTATTCTGTGTCTGCAGAGTCAGCACCACATGACCACTGTCAAGGCTCACACTGTTATGGGATCCTTGGGGTATTGCTTTTCTAGCTAGAAACCTCTGTGGCCAGTGGTGCCTTTGCCTGAGTTTTGCTCTGGCATGCTGGGCTCATTCTTCCCACTCAGCCTGCCAGGCTACTCTCAGTTCATGACACCGGCCTGGATCCCACACCTGCCAAGGGTGAGCAAAGCATCAAGAAGTGTGTGAGTGAGTGAGCGTAGGGCCCAGCCACTTCACACAGAAAGGCATGCCAGTTACAGTGGGGTGGGAAGCTCTAAGTGCTGGCACAGGCACCAGCTCCCTGCAAGGCTGCAGCTGGATCAGGTGTACTGCAAGTAGCTTCCACAGCTGGCACCAAGGAACACAGTGGCACCTAGAAGCTTGGAGATGCCAGGAACCACAGATCCCCAAAGAGAGTATCACAGTCCTGGCTTGGGGAGCTCCTAGGTCTGGGCTTCCTGAAGGGCCGCAGCTCTTCTCTCCTTCTGTCTTCTCTCCTTCTTGTCACCCTCAACGTGGTGAGCAAGTGGTGAATTTCAGCCCTGTTTGTGTTACGGCTCTTTCAGCTCTGCTATACAGCAGGCCCTGAGTTCTTGTCCTGCATCCAGGAAAAATGAGATATGCAGACAAGTGGAGGGTGAGCAAGGTGAAGAGATGCTTTATTGAGTGACAAAACAGCTCAGAGCTGACCTGCAATAGGTACCTCCTCTCACCAGGCAGGTCATCCTGAAGAGTGTTCAGCTCTCAGCAGAGAGGAGAACCACAGAACCACAGTTGGTAGCTCCTCTGCACAGGCAGGTCATCCAGCTGTTTGGTCAGCTCTCAGCAGAGAGGAAACCCACAGTGGGTAGCTCCTCTCCACAGGCAGGTGGTCCTGTCATCTGCCTGAGTCTGCCTGACTCCAGGGTTTTTATGGACTTCAAAGAGGAAGAAGTATGTGCTGATTGGTCCATGAATAGCCATGGGCTGGCCAGAAAAAGCACCATAAGTTCTCGCTCCAGTCCTCAAAACTGGCAACCTGGCCCCCAGGTATTAGGCTGTCCCAGGCCTGAAGTTGGAGTTTCACCAGGGACCCACCCCTTTCTGCCCAGGAGCCTTCCTCCTGCCGCCACTAACCTGCTGTCCATGATGTGCACAGTGCCCAGGCTGTTCATGCTGAGGGATGCCTGAAGGCCTGCCCAGAGACATCCTTACCACCTCCACCATCCTCCCAACTGTGCTCGTTGGCACCTAAAGTCTAGAGAGGGCCAAGGCAGCAGGGGGCTGGGTGGTGACAGCAGCCAGGCTTGGCCACAACTTTGCTCTGAAATCAAAGTGGGTTCCACGAGTGGGGAGAGGCCATGCAGCAGGAGCAGGCACTTCTGAGCCTGCAGGGGCAGGTTTCATGGGCCCCCAAGAACACAGAGAGGCCTGAGTGCACAGCTGCTGCTGTGAGGCTGCAGCTGTACCAGGGATGGTGAAGCTCCTTCTTCTCCAACTTGGAAGGGGGCTGGGCTTCTGCCTGTTCCTATCTCCTGCCAGCTCCATGGAGTGTGCAGTCCAAGTTGTGCCTCCCCAATTGCAGCCAGCATCATGGCAGTGGCCGCCACAGCCATCAACACCACTTTCACCCTCCAGAGCAACAACATGAGGTGCACCTGGGCCTGCTTTAGCCACAGGTGAGGTGACCAAGAAGCAGTGTGCCAGAATGTGGGGAGCAGAATCATGAGGTGGTCTTAAGCAGTGCATGCTGAAGTCCCATGGGCCACTTTCTGGATACCTTACCCTGATTTACAGCCCTGTTCTGAAACTATAATGGGAGGAGCAGGCTACACAAAGATCTCTGAAATGCCTTCAGGGTCTTTCTACCATTGTCTTGATAAATAGCACCTGGTTGTCTTCTATCTTTAGTAGTCTCTTTAGCAAAGGGTTGCTTGGCCACACCCTTGGTTTGTTCTTCTAAATGTGTCTTTTCATTTTTTACATGACTAGGCTGAGAATTTTCTAAATCTTTTCATTTTAATTCTCTTTTAATTATAAGTTTCATCTTTAAGTAATTTTTCTCTATTTATAGCTTCCTATATGTGGTTAAAATGGCCACACATCTTTTTAAATATTTTGCTTAAAAATTTCTTCCGCCAGATATTCTAGTCCATTACTCTTAAATTCCACCTTTTATAAAGCCCTTGGGCAAGCTGTTGTAAGAAGGATCGCCTTTCCTCCAGTTTCCAATACCTCATTCTTCATTTCCACCTGATACCTCATCAGAATGATCATTACTGTTCATATTTCTACCAATATTCTGATGACAATGACTTAAGTAATCTCCAAGAGATTTCACACTTTCCTACAGTGCTCTCTCTTCTGAGCTCTCACTAGAATTGCCCTTAGCACTCCATTCACAGCAACCTATGCATTTTCTAGCCTGTTCCTCCAAATTCTTTCAGCCTCTGTTCATGACACAGTTCCAAAAGCTGCTTCCACATTACAGATATTTATTATAACAGAAGCCCTACTTCTCAATGCCAGTTTTGTCTTGGTTCATTTTGTGCTGCTATAAGAGAATACCACAGACATATATAAGCAATAAAAGCTCATTCATGATTCTGGAGGCTGGGAAGTATGAGAACATGGTGCCAGAATTTAGTGAAGACCTTCTTGCTGAATCATCCTATCACAGAAGGTGGAAGGGCAAGAAAGGTTGAGAGCAAGAGTAGGCCAAATGTACTTTAAAAATAATCCACTTATAACTAGCAACCCCCTGAATAACTAACTCACACTTGCAATAATGGAAGTAGAATTTGCAACAAGAAGCACCTATTTTGTCTCCGATAAATTTGATGAAGATATTCTGCTTTGTCTATTGGAAGCAAATGTCAGATATGAAAATGATGTCTCCAGGACTTCCAGTTTCCTGTCAGAAATGTAAGGAATTTGGAAGTCTTCACTCCATTTTAACAAGTAAAAAGTTAAACAGGCTGTGCACAGTGGCTCAGGCCTGTAATTCCAGCGGTTTGAGAGGCCAAGGCAGGCAGATTACTTGAGGTCAGGAGTTGGAGACCAGCCTGGCCAACATGGTGAAACCCCATCTCTACTGAAAATATAAAAATTAGCTGGGCATGATGGCAGGCACCTGTAGTCCCAGCTACTCAGGAAGCTGAGGCAGGGGAACTGCTTGAACTGAGTAGGCAGAAGTTGCAGTGAGCCAAGATCATGACACTGCATTCCAACCTAGGTGACAACGAGACTCAGTCTCAAAAAATAAAAAAATTAAAAAGTTAAATAAACTGAAAAATTAATAACTCTTCTTAAATCTGTCAAAGAACTGTTACCTCAAAAATTGGAGATACGGACAAGTAGATACCAAGAATCACAACTTACTGAGCAGAAACCCAACAGCAGAAAGTTCTGCAGGGTAGAAAACTCTAAACAATAATGGAAAACATTGCTGGAGGCTCAGGTAAACAAGCCTAAGAGATAAAAACTTCATCAGGATCCAGTCATGAGGGACCTTCACACTTTGGTTAGTTTCACCCTCAGGGGCTCTACTAGATCTTCACAGTGTGTATCAAAGAAAAATCCCTTCCTGCTTCCAGCAGGCAGAGCGAAATGCATTAGATTCTTCTTAATAAAGCCTGCCCTCAGGAGAAATTATTTAACCAGAGGCTAGCCTGCCAGAGTTTTAACAGACCCTAACAAACCTGAGAGAAGGGAAACACCAAACTCTAGCCCCCTCTAGCTTTCCACCTAGGGGAAGGGAAATATACAACTCCTGCCCCCTCCAGTGGTCCTATCCCACTTAAGAAAGGAAAAACTGACAAGCACTGGTGAAGTTCACAGCCCAGGGCTACAGTAACATTGAAACAATAAGACCTAAAAACAGGATGATAAAACGCTTCCCTCCCTTCACATCTTACAAATACATTACAAATGGTCTATTTATAGAATTCCCTATTACCCATTTCATCATGTCCACCTTTTAACAAAAAATTAAAAGGCATATTGATATGGTTTGGCTGTGTCTCCACCCAAATCTCATCTTGACTTGCAGCTCTCCCACATGTTGTGGGAGGGACCCAGTGGGAGAGAATTGAATCATGGGGGGCAGTTTCTGTTATACTGTTATTATGGTAGTGAATAAGTCTCAGGAGATCTGATGGTTATATAAGGGAAAACTCCTTTCACTTGGCTGTCATTCTTCCCTTGTTTGCCATCCATCATGTGAGACATGCCTTTCATCTTCTGCCATGATTGTGAGGCCTCCCCAGCCAGGTGGAACTGTGAATCCATTAAACCTCTTTCTTTTGTAAATTGCCCAGTCTCAGGTGTGTCTTTATCAGCAGTATGAAAACAGACTAATACACATACTAAACAGCAAAACAAGACAAAACAAACAGACAAACAAAAAAAATAGTTTGATGAGCTAGAGCCAGTAACAAAATTTGATTGGTAGAGAAGTTGCAATGATTAGACCAGAAATTTTTTAAACTATGATTAATATGCTAAGGGCTTTAGGGCAAAAAGTAGACAACATACAAGAAAAGATAAGTAATATCAGCAGAGAGGTGGAAACTATATGAAATAATCAAGAAGAAATGATACAGAGTGAAGACATTGTATCAGGAATAAAGAATGGTTTTGATGGGCTCATTAGTAAACTGGATGTGGCTGAGGAATGAGTCTCTGAACTTGAATATATGGTAATAGAAACTTTTAAAACTGAAAAACAAAAAGAAACCATAGGGAAAAACAAAACACAACAGGCTATCCAAGAACTATGGGAAACTACAAAAGAGATAGCATACAAATAATAGGAATACCAGAAAAAGAGAAAGGAACAGAAGAAATATCTGAAACAATGACTGAGAATTTCCCCTAAATTAATGTCAGACATCAAACCACAGATGCTGGAAGCTCAGAGAACAGAAAGCAGGATAAAATACTAAAAATCACTATACCAAGGCAGATTATATCCAAATTTCAAAAGTACAGAAGATCATGAAAAAAAATCTTGAAAGGAGTCAGAGGGAAAAAACATTTTACAGAGAAGCAGATACAAGAATTATACCTGAGTTCTTTATAGAAAGTATGTGATATGGTTTGGTTCTGTGTCCCCACCCACGTCTCGCCTTGGATTGTAATCCCCATAATCCCTACATGTCAAGGGCAGGATCGAGTGGAGATAATTGGATCATGGGTGTGGTTTTCCCCATGCTGTTCTAATGATAGTGAGTTCTCAAAAGATCTGATGGTTTTATAAGTGCGCTCACTCTGTCTTGCTGCCCTGTGTAGAAGGTCCCTGCTTCTCCTTTGCCTTTTGCCATGATTGTAAGTTTCCTGAAGCCTCCTCAGCAATGCCAAACTGTGAGTCAATTAAACCTCTCTTCTTTATAAATTGTTGAGTCTCACGTATTTCTTTATAGCAGTGTGACAGCAGACTAATACAGTAAATTGGTATTGGAAGTGGTACCAATTTTAGGTGCTGAAAAATACCTGAAAATGTAGAAGCAAATTTGGAACTGAGTAACAGGCCAAGGTTGGAACAGTTAGGAAGGCTGAGAAGAAGATAGGAAGATGTGGGAAAGTTTGGAACTTCCCGGACACCTGTTGAATGGCTTTGACCAAAATGCTGATAGTGATATTGACAATGGAGTCCAGGCTAAGGTCGTCTCTGATGGAGAGGAGGAACTTGTTGGGAACTGGAATAAAGGTGACTCTTGCTGTGCTTTAGCAAAGAGACTGATGGCATTTTATCCCTGCCCTACAGATCTGTGGAACTTTGAACTTGAGAGAGATGATTTAGGGTATCTGGCGGAAGAAATTTGTAAGCAGCAAAACATTCAAGATATGGCTTGGGTGCTCGTAAAAGCATTTAGTTTTATGGATTCACAAAGATATGGCTTGGAATTGGAACTTATGTTTTAAAGGGAAGCAGAGCATAAAAATTTGGAAAATTTGCAGCCTGATGATGTGATTTAAAAAACCCATTTACTGAGGAGAAATTCAAACAGGCTTCAGAAATCGGCATAAGTAATGACAGTCAAATGTTAATTTCCAAGATAATGGGGAAAATGTCTCCAGGACATGTCAGAGGTCTTCATGGCAGCCCCTCCCATCACAGGCCCTGAGGCCTAGGATGAAAAAATGGTTTCATGGGCAGGTCCCAGAGCCTTGCTACTTTGTGCAGTCTCAAGACTTGGTGTCCTGCATTCCAGCTGTTGCTAAAGGGTGCCAAAATAGAGTTCAAGCCATTACTTCTAGAGCAGACAAGGCCCAAGCCTTGGTGACTTACACATGGTGTTGGGCCTGTGGGTTCACAGAAGTCAAGAATCAAGGTTTGGGAACCTCTGCTTAGATTTCAGAGGACTTGACTTGTTTTGGATGAGACTTTGGACTGTGAACTTTTGAGTGAATCCTGAAATAATTAAGACTTTAAGGGACAGTTAGAAAGGCAGCAGATTTCAAAGTATGAGATTTGGGAGGGTCTAGGGGTGGGATATATGGTTTGCCTCTTTGTTCCCACCAAATCTCACCTTGAATTGTAAACTCCATAATCCCCACGTGTCAAGGGCAGGACCAGGCAGAGGTATCTGAATCATAGGGGTGATTTCCCTCATGCAGTTCTCATGATAATGAGTGAGTTCTCATGAAATCTGATGGTTTTATGAGCATCTGGCATTTTCCCTGCTTGCACTCACTCTTTCCTCCTTTGCCCTACACCATGGTTGTAAGTTTCCTGAGGCCTCCCCAGCAATGCAAAACTGTGAGTCAATTAAACCTCTTTCCTTTATAAATTACTGAGTCTCAAGTATTTCTTAATAGCAGTGTGAGAAAGTACTAATACAGTATGCAAGCAAGACCAGAATGGAGTGAAATATTCAAAATGTTGAGAGACGAAAACATCAACCTAGAATCTTGTATGCTGTGTAGTTATCCTTCAAAACTGACAGAGAAATAAAGACTTCTTTGATAAATAAAAGCTGAGAGACTTTGCCAGTAAACCTATCTTTCAAAACATGTTAAAAGTTCTCCAGAGAAAAGACAAATGATACATGTCAGAAACTCAAATCTACATAAAGCAAGAAAAGTGTCACAGAATAAATAAATGAAGGCTAAATAACCTTGTTTAAATTGACCTAACAGGTAGTTTGTCCAAAATAATAATAGAAATAATGTACTCAATATATATAGGATATATATGTTTACATATGCTTATTGTAAGTAAAGTAAATTACAAAAATAACACAAGGAACAGTAGAGAGGAATTGGAAATATTTTTTATTATGATACTATTGCTACCTGTGAATTGGGACATTGATATTTGAAGGTTGACTTGGATTAGTGGTAAATGTATATTGCAAACTGTAGGCAACCACCAAAACAAATACATAGGAATTTACATGCTAATACAGGAAAGGAAGTAGAATTATATAACATGTTCAATAAAAAACACAAAAGCAGAAACATTATAGAAGACAAAAACAGGAAACAAAGGCAACAAATAAAAAACAGTAACAAATATGGCAGATATCAGTCCAACTATATCAACAATTATCTTAACTGTTAATGGCCTAAATATACCAATTAAAGGAGATTGTCAGAGTGGATTACAAACAACATTCAACTATACATTATCTCTAAGAAAACTACCTTAAATATTAAAGACACATTTATATTGAAAGTAAATAGAGGGATCAAATGTCCTACAAAGTCCCAGAAAAAAAATAAAAATAAATAAAATTTGAGGGAAAGATATACTTTTTTAACACTAATCAGAAGAAAGTGGGAGTAGCTGTTTTTTTCTTCTCATTTTTCAAGTCTCAAGAGGGTAACTATTTTAATTTGGACACAGCAGACTTTAGAGCAGGGAAAGTTTTCAAGGATAAATAGGAGCATTTCATAATGATAAATAACACCATCAATGAACAGGATATAATTGATATCTATAGATCACTTCATTTAACATCAGCATAATACAAATCCTTCTCAAGCTCACATGACACATTCATTAAGATAGGCCATATTCTGGCCATAAAACATAACAAATTTAAAATAATTGAAATTATGTAATGTCTGTTCTCAGACCACACTGGAATTACAAATCAGTAACAAAATGAAAGCTGAAAAATTCCAAAATATTGGAGACTGAACAATGCACTTCTAAATAAGACATGAGTCAAAGAAGAAATCTCAAACAAATTTTAAAATAGTTGAACTAATTGAAAATGGAAATACAACTTGCCAAAATTTGTAGGATATTGTGAAAGCAGTGTTTATAGATAAATCTATAGCACTGAATGTATATATTAGGAAAACAGAAAGATATAAAACCAGTCATCTATGTTTCCATCATAGGAAACTAGAAAAAGAAGAGCTAATTAAATCCAACATATGCAGAAGTAAAGAAAAATTAAAAATTAGATCAGAAATTAATGAAATTGAAAACAGGAAATCAACAGAGAAAATCAACAAAATCAAAGACTGGCTCATTGAAAAGATCAATAACATCAATAAGCCCATAGCCAGGCTAAGAAAAAAGATACAAATTACAAATATTATAAATGAAAGAGGAGACATTACTGCAGATCTCCTGAAAACCAAAAGGATAATAAAGGAGTATTATGATTTGATTACCTAGATAAAGTGGAACAATTCCTTGAAAGACACAATCTGCCAAAACTCACACAAACAAGAAAAGACAATATGAATAGGCTTATATCTGTTAAAGAAATTTAATCGATAATTAAAAACCATTCGAAACAGCACCAGGCCTAGATAAGTTCACTGGTGAATTCTACCAAGCATTTTACATACACATATAAATTATATATATGTGTATATATATATACACATACATATATATGTATATATATATAAATTCTCTACAATCTACCTCAAAAGATGAAAGCAGAGGGAATATTCCTAACTTTTTCTATGATGTCAAAATTAACTGAATACTAAAATCAGACAAAGACATTACAAGAAAACTATAAACAAATATCTCTCATAAACACAGATACAGAAAGGCTCAATAAAATACTAAGAAGTGATTCTAACAACATGTAAAACTACATATGCCACAAACAAGTGGGATTTGTCCCAGGTATAAAAGGTCAGCTTGACATTTAAAAATCAATTAATTTACTACACAGCATCAACAGATTGAAAAAGAAAAAAAAAATGATCATATGCATAGATGCAGAAGAAACATTTGACGAAGTTAAATGCCCATTAATGATAAAAGCCTTCAACAAACTACAAATGGGAATGGGGACATACTCAACTTTATAAACAACCTCTACAAAAATCCTCAGCTATCATCATACTTATTGGTGAGAAACGTTAAGCTTTCCAACTAAGATAATGAATAAGACAAGGATTTTCTCTCTTACCACTGCTTTTCAATATCATGCAGAAAGTCATAGCTAACACAATAAAACAAGAAAAGAAAATATATACAAATTGTGATGGAAGAAATAAAATTGTTTTTGCTCACAGACAACATGATCATCTGTGTAGAAAATCTGAATCATAAAAAAACCTGGAACTAATAATCAATTTTAGCAATGCTGCAGGATATGAGGTTAACACAGAAAAGTCAATCACTTTTCTGCATACAAACAATGAACAAGAGAAATTTGAAATTAAAAACACATTGCCACTTACATTAGCATCCCTAAAAAAGAAATACTTCATATAAACCTAACAAAATATGTACAAGATCTGTAAGAAGAAAACTACAAAAATCTCACGAAAGATATCAAAGAAGAACCTTAAAATTTGAGAGCTATTTTATTTTCATAAGTAGGAAGACTCAATATTGTCAAGATGCCAATTCTTTTCAACTCAATCTGTATATTCAATGCTATACGAGTCAAAATGTCATCAAGATATTTTGTGGATATTGACAAACTTATTCTAAAGTTTACATTGGGAGGTCATATACTGTGATAGCTTTTCCATATAAACCTTAGAATAGCCATCCCAATATTGAAGAAGAAAACAATCAGGGGTCTGCCACTACCCGACTTTGAGACTTACTATAAAGCTACAGTAATAAAAACAGTGTCGTCTTAGTGAAAGAATGGACAAATAAATCAAAGGAACAGAATAAAGAACCCAGGAACTGACCCACATAAATATAATCACCTGATTTTTGACAAAGTAGCAAAAGCAATACAATTAAGAAAAGACAATCTTTTCAACAAATGGTGATGAAACAATTGGATATCTATATGCAAAAAGGTGAATTTAGACCCAGACCTTGTACCCTTCACAAACCTTAACTCAAATGGATCATAGAGCTAAATGTAAAATGTAAAGCTTAGAACTCCTAGAAGATAACTTAGGAGAAAAACTAGATAACCTTGGATATGATGACAACTTTTTAGATACAACATCAAAGGCATGATCCATGAAACAAAAAATTAATAAGCTAGACTTCATTAAAATTAAAAACTTATGCTCTGCAAAAGACAAAGCCAAGAGAATGAAAAGACAAACTATAGATAGGAAGAAAATATTTTCAAAAGACACACCCGATAAGAATATATTCAAAATATATAAAGAACTCTTAAAATTCAAGAATAAGAAATTAAAAGCCTGATTAAAAATGGGTAAAAGACCTGAACATATACCTCAACAAAAAGATAAACAGATAACAAGTAAGCATGTGAAAATATTTCAATATAATATGTCATCAGAAAAATGCAAATTATAACAGTACTGAGAGACCACTACATTCCCTATTAGAATGGCCAAAACCCCAAACACTGACAACATAAAATGCTGTCAGTGGATCTGCCATTCTAGTGTGGGGAGGGCATTGGCCCTCTTTTCACAATTTCACTAGGCAGTGAACCAGTGGGAACTCTGGGTCTCTCCCACTAGACATGGGATTATGAGAACTACAATCCAAGGTGAGATTTGTGTGGGGACAAAGCCAATCATATTATTTCAACACTGACCTCTCCCAAATCTCATGTCCTCACATTTCAAAACACAATCCTGCCTTCCCAACAGTCCCCTAAAGTCTTAACTCATTCCATCATCAACCCAAAAGTCCAAGTCCAAAGAAGGTCATTATATAATAGTAATAAAAGGGTCAATTCAGTGAGAGAATATAACAATTATAAATATATGTGCACCCAACACTGGAGCATACAGATATGTAAAGCAAATAGTATTAGAGCTAAAGAGAGAGATAGACCACAATAAAATAGTAGCTGGAGAATTCAGCACACCTCTTTCAGCATTTACTAGATCTTCCAGACAGAAAATCAACAAAGAAACATCCGACTTAATCTGCACTAGAGACCAAATGGATCTAATAGATATTTACAGAACATTGCATCCAATGGTTGCTGAGTACATATTTTTGTCCTCAGCACATGGATCATTCTCAAGGATAGATCATATATTAGGTCACAAAACAAATCTTAAATCATTCAAAAAATGAGATTACATCAAGCATCTTCTCTGAACACAATGGAATAAAACTACAAATCAATAACAAGAGAAATTTTGGAAAGTATACAAGCACATGGAAATTAAATAATATGCTCCTGAATGACCAGTGGGTCGATGAGGAAATTGAGAAGAAAATGGAAAAATTTCTTGAAACAAATGATAATGGAAACATAATATACCAACACCTATGGGATACGGTGAAAGCAATACTAAGGGGGAAGTTTATAGTTGTAAGTGCTTACATCAAAAAAGAAGAAAAGCTTCAAAAACAAACCTAATGGTGCATCTTAAAGAACTAGAAAAGCAAGAGCAAACCAAATCCAAAATTAGTGAAGATGTGAAATAATAAACATCAAAGCACAAATAAATAATTATGAAATGAAGAAAACAATACAAAATATCAATAAAATATAAAGTTTGTTTTCTGAAAAGATAAACAAAATTGACAATTCTTTAGCCAGACTAAGAAAAAAACAGAGATGATCCAAATCAATAAAATCACAGATGAAAAAGGAGACATTACATCTGACACACAGAAATTCGAAGGAATATTAGTGGCTACTATGAGCAACTGCATGCTATTAAATTGGAAAATATAGAAGAAATAGACAAATTCCTAGACACATACAGTCTACCAAGATTGAACCATGAGGAAATTCAAAAGCTGAACAGACAAATAAGAAATAACAAGATCAAAGTTGTAATAAAAATTGTTCAAGTAAAGCCTGAAACTCAATGGCTTCACTGCTGAAATCTACCAAACACATAAAAAAGAACTAATATCAATTCTACTCAAACTATTCCAAAAAATAGAGAAGTAAGGAATACTTTCAAACTTATTCCATGAGGCCATTATTATCCTCATACCAAAACCAAAGACATATCAAAGAAAGAAAACTGCAAGTCAATATCTCTGATGAATATTGATGCAAAAATCCTCAACAAAATACAGCAAACCAAATTCAGCAATATGTGAAAAAGATCATTTATCTTTTTTTTTTTTTTTTTGAGACGGAGTCTCGCTCTGTCCCCCGGGCTGGAGTGCAGTGGCCGGATCTCAGCTCACTGCAAGCTCCGCCTCCCGGGTTCACACCATTCTCCTGCCTCAGCCTCCCGAGTAGCTGGGACTACAGGCGCCCGCCACCTCGCCCGGCTAGTTTTTTGTATTTTTTAGTAGAGACGGGGTTTCACCATGTTAGCCAGGATGGTCTCGATCTCCTGACCTTGTGATCCACCCGTCTCGGCCTCCCAAAGTGCCGGGATTACAGGCTTGAGCCACCGCGCCTGGCCCCAAGATCATTCATCTTGACCAAGTGGGATTTATCCCTGGGATGCAAAGATAATTCAACATATGCAAATCAAGCAATGGGATACATCGTATCAACAGAATAAATGACAATATGGTCAAATCAACAGATGCTAACATTCATAAGAAGACCTTTGATAGTTGATCAAAATTGGTGTTTTTTCTACTATTATTAATAAGTAAGAATAAAACATGACTGCATAATAAACACATTTATTGTTTGTCACACTGCTATAAATCTCTGCCCTACAATCACATAAATTTGCATAAATTATATTTCATATTATTTCCATAAAAAATGTTTAAACAGTTCTTTTATAATCACATTATTAAGTGCAATACTAACTGTAGAGAACATTTGAGTAGACTCAGGAGAACTTAATCCTCTTTTTATAATTTTATACATTTAATGATGGGAAGACTTTTGCATAGATGGGTTTTTAGCTTTGTACATTTCAGATCTTGCTTTTCCTCTACTATCTTCATATTTCCAGTGCTGGAAGCTGTAGCTGTTGTTCATATCACAGTGTGACTCCAGGTCTTCATCTTCTTGTTGTACACACAGAAGGTGGTAGGAGTATTTGTGGAAGCCATTCCTACACTGGGGCAGGTAGTAATAACTATACATGAATGTGACTGTGGATTACACAAATATATCCTACTGAAGTCAGACTAAATAACTGAACTTCTTCTGAGCCAGATCCCTAATGTACCTGTTGTCACTTGAGTCCCATTCGATGCAAGGAAGAGTGGGTGGGGAGAAAATTAAAAAGAGATATTGGTTAAAAATATATTTGTATTAGTCTGTTTTCACACTGGTGATAAAGAAATACCCAAGACTTGGAAAAAAACGAGGTTTAATGGGCTCACAGCTCCACATGGCTGGGGAGACCTCACAATAATGGTGGAAGGCAATGAATAGCAGCAGCCAAAAAGAGAGCTTGTACAGGAGAACTCCCCCTTATAAAACCATCAGATCTCCTGAGACTTATTCACTATCACAAGAATAGCATGGGAAAGACCTGCCCCCATGATTCAATTACCTCCCACTGGGTGCCTCCCACAACACTTGGGAATTTAAGATGATATTTGGGTGGGGACACAGCCAAACCATATTATTCTGCCCCTGGCCCCTCCTAAATCTCATGTCCTCACATTTCAAAACCAATCATGCCTTCCCAACAGTCCCTCAAAGTCTTAACTCATTTCAGTATTAACTCAGAAGTCCACAGCCCAAAGTCTCAACTGAGACAAGGCAAGTCCCTTCCACCTATGAGCCTGTAAAATCAAAAGCAAGTTAGTTACTTCCTAGATACAGTGAGGATATAGACATTCAATAAATACAGCCATTCCAAATAGGAGAAATTGGCCAAAACAAAGGGGCCACAGGCCCCATGCAAGTCGGAAATCCAGCAGGGCCATCAAATCTTAAAGCCCCAAAATGATCTCCTTTGACTCCATGTCTCACATCCAGGTCATGCTGATACAAAAGGTGGATTTCCATGGTCTTGGGCAGCTCCACCCCTGTGAAGGCTTTGCAGGGTACAGCCATCCTCCCAGCTGCTTTCCCCAGCTGGTGTTGAGTGTCTGTGGCTTTTTCAGGAGCACAGTGCAAGCTATCAGTGGATCTACCATTCTGGGGTCCAGAGAATGGTGGTCCTCCTCTCATAGCTCCACTAGGTTGTGTCCCAGTAGGAATTTTGTGTGAGGGCTCTGACCCCACATTTCCCTTCTACACTGCCCTAGCAGAGGTCCTCCATGAGGTCCCTACTCCTGCAGCAAACTTCTATCTGGGCATCCAGGAGTTTCCATGCATCCTCTAAAATCTAAGCAGAGGTGGCCAAACCCCCATTCTCGACTTCTGTGCACTTGCAGGCTCAACACCACATGGAAGCTTCTAAGGCTTGGGGCTTGCACCCTCTGAAGCCATGGCCTGAGCTCTACATTAGCCCCTTTTAGCCATGGCTGGAGCATCTGGGATGCAGAGCACCAAGTCCCTAGGCTGCACACAGCATAGGGACCCTGGGTCCAGCCCATGAAACCATTTTTTCCTCCTAGGCCTCTGGACCTGTGATGGGAGGAGCTGTCATGAAGACCTCTGACATACCCTCTAGGCATTTTCCCCATTGCCTTAGGAATTAACATTCTGCTCCTCATTACTTATGCAAATTTCTGCAGCTGACTTGAATTTCTCCTCAGAAAATCAGTTTTTCTTTTCTATTGCATTGTGAGGCTGCAAATTTCCCAGACTTTTATGCTCTGCTTCCCTTATAAAACTGAATGACTCTAACATCACCTAAGTCACCTCTTAAATGCTTTGCTGCTTAGAAATTTTTTCCAACAGATACCCTAAATCATCTTTCTCAAGTTCAAAGTTTCACAAATCCCTAGGGCAGGGGCAAAATGCCACCAGTCTCTGCTAAAACATAAAAAGAGTCACCTTTGCTCCAGTTTCCACCAAGTTCCTCATCTCCATCTAGGACCACTCAGCCTGGATTTCATTGTCCATATCATTATCAGCATTTTGGTCAAAGCCATTCAACAAGTCTCTGGGGAGTTCCAAACTTTCCTGCATTTTCCTTTCTTCTTCTGAGCCCTCTAGACTGTTCCAACCTCTGCCTGTTATCCAGTTCCAAAGTCACTTCCACATTTTTAGGTATCTTTTCAGCAGTGCTACACTCTACTGGTACCAATTTACTGTGTTAGTTCATGTTCATGCTGCTGATAAAGATACACCCAAGACTGGGAAGAAAAGAGGTTTAATGGACTCACAGTTCCGCATGGCTGGGGAAGCCTCACAATCATGGTGGAAGACAAGGAGGAGCAAGTTACGTCTTACATGAATGGCAGCAGGCAAAAAGAGAACTTGTGCAGGGGAACTCCCCCTTAGAAAACCATCAGATCTTGTATGACTTATTCACTATCATGAGAACAGCATAGGAAAGACCAGCCCCCATGATTCAATTACCTCCCACTGGGACCTTCCCATGATACATGGAATTCAAGATGATATTTTGGTGGGTCACAGCCAAACCACAACAATCTTAGTTTTACAAATTTTGCAAAACCATGTGATGATGAAAATATATCACTAGTGGTCTGTTGTGCATTAGGGTGTACCCTAATCCAATGTGATTAATGTCCTTGTAAGAATAGGATATTAGGACACAGCCACACACAGAGGGAAAATCATGTGAAGACACGCAGAAAAGATGACTATCTACAAGCCAAGGAGCGAGACCTTAGACAAAAACCAACCCTGCTGACCTCTTTATCTTGGACTTCCAGCCTCCAAAATTGTGGGACAATACAACCAGTCTGTGTTGCTTTGTCATGGAAGCCATAGCAATTAACATAGTCCCATTAGGGTCTTTTGAGGGACCCACTCTAGTAAGGGTTTCCTGAATCTTAAGCTTCATTAGCTTCATCGTAAATCCATCTCTATCTGTACCACACAGTTTGTCATTTAATTTTGTTCTATCTTGTATCACTAATTTATCATTCTCTCCAATTTTATTTTAATTGCCTTGAGGATATTGACAGTTTTCCAAGTCTTCAACATTCACTCCCACCCATGTTTTATCCCTCTAATATCCCAAGATAGGATTAGATCCCGTCTGTATCTATTAAATAACATTTATTGAATTATTCATCACATCTATATGCAATCTCACCTGGAGTTATTAAAGGTTTATTAAAGAGAGTCTTTGTCATCTCCATAAGATTAAATACTCTTCTGTGAGTCATGTCTATTTTTGCAGTACAGATTTTCACATAAATACTTCTGTTGAAAGCCAGAGTAAGTTTAGTATACTAGCAAGTGCTATCATAGGCTAAAATTAATATGCATGTATATAATACTAAATATCAGGTATCAAATAATTATTTATTAATAACCAGAAACCAGGAAACTAATTTATATCTAGGAAGCACATAAATATTATGAAAAGAAAACTACAGTAAGTGATCAAATAAGTATAGAGAGTCATCAACTTCATTATTGTTGAGGTCATGTACTACTCAAATTAATAAGTTGTTAACACAGTATCCCAAGAGTGTTATCCTCACCCCACCTAATTCACAGAATCTGAGTATGAAAATCAATTTATATACGCAGAATCCTACTTCCACTTTTTCACATTTCATGATCTTGGAGGGTGCATGTAAACAAGGATTGAATTTAGAAAATAACTAATGCATGTGTAGATCTAAAAGTAAGTAGAAACATCCTAAATCCTGTCCATTTGTAATGTGTTGCTACAAAATTTGTTCTTTTTACTGACAAACTTTTAAACTTAGTTTTATTTCTATTTGCTGTTGTTAAAAATTACTGTTGATTTAATTATTTTCCAAATTAATAATTTAACAGGCTTTGCTCATAATTTATTAAATAAAACATACAGAGATGTGAAAGAAAATTAGTATTATTTTCATAGTGATTTACTTGATTCCACTGTTTCCCTGTTTCCTAGGTATGATCTATGAAACATAGTTTAAAATATCTAGATACACATGCAAACTCCAAACCGCTCATGGTAAGCCCCAGATAGACTTTTTTATGGCTAAATAAACATAATGCCACAATTGAGTAAGCCAGTCTGTTTTTTCTGAAACTGAAATGTTAACTGTCAAAAATGCTAGACATGGCCATAGTGAAGGTGTCATCATATTACAATAATTATTGTATTATTATATATTATATTATTGATAGGGACAGGAGGCAGAAGAATTCTAGGCAGAAAAGGGTAGGGCCCTTGGAGAAGCCCCACCCTCGAGCCTGGAACCGTGGCCCAAAGTGAGAACATGCATTCTTGTTTTCCTGCTTGAATGTTGCCTTTTCCAAAACCTCCCATGGCCCACCCCACCCCCCATCCTGTACCCATAAAAACCCCAGGCTCCACTAGTAGAGAGCAGAGAAGGGGAAAAGAGGAGAAGCAGCTGGACGTCGGAGACTGTGGCTTGACATTGGAGAGAAGCAGCTTGACCTCAGAGGGGCAGCTTGACGGCGAGACTTCGGAGAAGAGTATGGCCGGAGATGGCTGGACTTCAGGGGAAGAATACCTTCCCACTCCATCTCCTTTACAGCTTCCCATCCTGCTGAGAACCACTTCCATCAGCAATAAAATCCCCCCGGCATTTATTATACTTCATGTGACCTGACTTTTCCTGGACACCAGAGAAGAGCTCGGGATACAGAAAGCTGTCACATTGACCCTCTGCCCTTGCTAAAAGGCAGAGGGTCCGCTGAGCTGTTGAACACTTAAGCCATCTATGGACAGCAAAACTAAAAGAGCACTGTAACACATGCGCTCTGGGGCGTCAGGGGTCACAGGCACCTCCCTAGAGGGGGGCAGCGCGGAGTTTTGCTCTTGCCAGCACCCAAAAGTGTTCGCTCCAGCTCCTGCACTCATTCACCTGCATGCTCCCCCTCCCGTGAGGGGTTGAGAGCTGCAGGCAAAGTAAGCGAGGCATACCTGTCGTGAGTCCCATGAAAGGGGACAAGGAAAATTTCCTGTTTCATCATAACGTATACCAGCAAGTTTCATCCAGCAAAAGGAATTAAAAAACGAAATAAGTACTATATCTTCCAGATATTATCATATAAGGAATAAGTACAAGTATTATAAATGTAAGAAAACAGATGGTCAATTAGATTTTTTAAAACCGTAAGGTAGAATGAAATGTACAATAAAGATATTTCAGTCAATGGGAGGCAGAATGTTTAAGGTGTAGCTATGCAAATCCTCTCATCTTTTAGTTGTAGATAAATGTTTTATATATGATAAAATATTAAACGTCATGAGCATCTTGACTAAATGATGATAGACCTAATTCTTGCTTGGTTATTTAGCCAATAACATTGTTGTTGATGGTTTCAGCTATTAACTGCACCAAGTAAAAAATCTTGCTTCTTTTTAACCTGCAGCACTAAAAGCTAAAATGTATTTCATAAGTGGCTTCTGCCTTGATTATCATCATTAACATATAAAAGGGTAAATAATGAATGTATTTTCTGATTTTCTGAGTCAGGTTCTATGATGTGAAATGCTGAAATAATAAATTATACTTTCATGGAGCCATAAGTAAAACAAAATACATGCGTCTTCTAACTGTTCTACTGTAATTGTGGTTATTGACTAGAGCTCCTTTAAATAAATATATTTCCTGCTGGGCCTGGTGGCTCATACCTGTAATCCCAGCAATTTGGGAGGTCACGGTGGAAGGATCCCTTGGTTTAGGAGTTTGAGACCAGCCAGGGCAACACAGTGAGACCTCTGTCTCTCCAAAATTAAAAAATTATCTGTGCTGCTACACTCAGCCTGAGTGACAGAGTGAAACCCTATCTAAAAACAAACAAACAAACAGACAACAAATAAATATTATATTTCCTGTTTATAAAAAGACTATATGCTTATTGTAGAAAATTGGGAAACCTGAGAAGTTTAAAGATAATTCTTTATATACCGTTGTATTCCCCTTCCTTTTTTTCTCCCACATTCCATATCTTACATATTTTCCCACATACATTATCATTCTTTGTAAACATTTCAGAGTTCCATTCTAATGGTAACTCACAATAATGAGGCTAAATAAAGGTTACACATAGAAACATATTAGATATATTTAAAAGTAAATATAATATGTTAAAAAAGAAAGCTTGTAATCAGAGACTGTTAGTTGTTTGTTAGACAATACCACATTTTTAAGCAATTATCCTTTTTAGTGTTATTCATTTACTTGAATTCTTATTTAGGGAAATGAATAACTCTGAATAAATGTGTCCAGCATATAACAAAAGTATTCCATGAATACTTACTTGGAAATATTTTAGCTGTGGTAGAAGTGGGAGTACACTTTTAATTTGGACTTCTCATCGATAATTGAAGTTTCTAGCTAAATGAATGTAAACATGCAGTAATTCACATACTCAGCCACATGACTTTTTAACACCTTAAATTAGGTCTTCCCTAATTAAGGAACTCGTTATGCTAAAGTTTCAGGTAATATATATTTCAAGCATTTCACTGAACTTAGGTCAGTTGTTTGGTTTATTTTTGGCAGTCTATTCTAATATTTTCCAGACCATTTTTTTAAAATGTTATGAGAAAGACTATAACAAATTAGTGAACTGTCTGTTCATAAACCTGTTCTGAATCTTTACCAATAATTAAGACAAATATCCAACTTTGTTCTTGATGTAGTTCCCTTGGAATAGGAAATAGTTGGAATCTTGAGATTATTTTTAACAAAACCAATTCTGAGAGAGAACAGGTGGCTTAAAGAGGAAGAAAGTGTACTTATGAGAGAGACTAAATCTTTTTAAATCCATAAATAGTATCCAATCATCTAGTTGTTCAGTTCTTCAAATTTAAATGGTTTTGGTTATAAGAATATTACATCTAATAATTTTGAAGTATGCTTTCCGTAACGTGGGTTTTTTTAATTTTAAAATGTCTTAACACTGAGAAGGTCATTGTGAATTATGAAACTTTTCTACATTTAATTTTATTTGGTGCCATGGGCTATGAGAAAGACTTTACTGAAATAAAGGTTAAAAATAACTTCACTTTAACCGTAATTATTTTTCTTTCTTTCTTTTCTTTGATTTTTTAAAGTAGCTAATCATAGTTGAGTGCCCTTTAAATCAGGAGACCAATGACACTTTGTTTCCAACTAACAGTAAAAACCTTATTTGATCCTTTGACTTTTTTATGAGATGAATTTATATTTTCCAGACTAACATGCATGACAACATAATTCTCTATACTCATTAATATTCAACTTTGCTGCTTTAATGGGACAAACCAGGAGAAATGTAATGGCATCTGCTTATCTAAGGCATTAGCAACTTTTGCTAACATAGAAAGACCAACAACACATTTTTGAGGAATTTACTCAAAGTTTATTTGTAAAAAATACAAAAGAAGGAATATCAGTATTTCCTACATTCAAATAAATGGTTTTTATAATGTTTTTGAAATATTCAGATGATTAGTGTCACTTATTCAACATACCTATATATTACTAACAGCTTTATTGAGGTGTAATTCACATATCATACAATGCACCCATTTAAAATGTACAAACCAATGGTGTTAAGGATGCTCATAGAGCTGTGCAATCATCACCACAATCAATTTTAGAACATTTTCCTCCACTAATAAAGAAACCCCATAACCATTAGTAGTCATTGTCCATTCTCTTCCCTCCCTCGCCTTCCCATCTTCCCCTTCCACTGCTTGGGCCCAGGCAATCACTTTGAATTATAATAAACATTAATTGAGCACTTGCTATACCTCAGACTGTCCTAAGTGCCAAGTATGTATTAACTCATTTAAGTCTTTTGAGGTAGAAACTTTGAATATTAAAAAAACATAAATAAATGTGTCTAATCTACTTGTGGGCTTAATCTTCTATTTATTCCATGGTTGTATATTACCATTAAAATGGAACTCTGAAAATGATGCTGTAGAAAACATTTAATGGTATGAGAAAGCACATATGATTTAATGCTTAAGCTCTGTATATAAGATTATATTAGTTCTGGTATACATATATATAACATATATGCATGTTTGTATATATATGTTCTATATATATGAACATATATGTATACCATGTTTTATATATATAACATTTATAAACATATATATGTTATAGAGAGAGAAGGAGAGAGAGAAGTGGAAAGAGAGATTAAGTTCACCAAATATTCGTAGTGTCTTCTCTAGGTAATGGACTTTCAGGTGATTTTCATTTTCTTCTTTGAACATTGCATTATGATTTATACCTGGCAACACCCACAACTTAGCCTGACTAATAGACTATTAACAAAAATCATATGAAAGATGAAACAGGACTGACAGAAAAATGTGTTGTATTTTAGTTAAAATACGCCAAAGCAGAAGAAAGACTAGGCTATAAGAATTGTTGATCCAGCTTCAGTTAATATTCTGGTGATCTAGGAGGTATAATTAGTTCATAGTGATATGTTCAGGAGATAATCCAAGTATTTTATTTTGTTCCAATGAGCCAAATAATCATATACATAATCCTTACTGATCCATTTCTACTTTTCTAAAATTAGGCTTAACTATCCAAAGCTAAAGATAGAAAAAATATAATTCATTGGCACTTTTCAACTTTGTCCTATATAAGCCCAAAGAGTCCCATTTAATTCTAATTCATATGTAAAAGGACTTGAATAAAGTATAAAACATTTGGAACAGGTTATTATCTCTTTGTGAGAATGTATATATTCATCTGAATTATTAATTTGAAATTATGATTACATATAGTAAAGGCAACATATTTAAGTTACTAAAAGCCTACTACATAAGCCAGTGTTTTTCAAAGTGTGAATCCCTAGATCATCTGTATCAGAATCATCTGTGGTACTTGTTAAAAATGCAGAGTGCTGGGTACCCATTCCAAACTAAGTGAATCCAAATCTCTGGGAGTGAGGATCATATTCAAATTTTCAACAAGCTCCCTAAGTGATTCGTAAGCACACTAAAGTTTAAGAATTGCTTTCCTAAATGTAAGATTTAGTCTCTGACAATGAGATACCATTTATATTCACAATATAGATCCACAATGGAGGATGCATTTATACTGTAAAAACCTGAATTAAGTACTCAATTGTCTCTAAAGAACACAAAACTGAGGACAAATCCCTGTCATTATGCATCTCAGGATTAACTTAGACTAGTGCATCTCAGATTTGGTTGATTCTCAGAATTTCCTGCGCAGTTTTTAGAAGTAACAATTTTCACACTCCACACCACATCGACTGATCCAGAATCCCTGGGGACAGAGTCTGGGAATGTTTCTGATTTTTAAACTTTCCAAGTGATTTTAATGACCAGCTATGTTTGGAAACCACTGGCCTAGACTACATGGTAGCCTAAGGGTTTCATTATGAACTTGTTATCCTAGAAGCTAATCTTTCTAGACACTGAATCTGCCCTAAGATGAAATTGTGGTTTTTGTTTTGTTTTACTTCTTAGGAAATTGATCAAAATGCTGGTCATTATGACATCTTGTAGAAACTTGCTAAGGGGTGTGGCAATGTATTATTGGCTCCACTGACATTGATTTCGGCTAACTGCTTGTGCAAATAGACTGTGGCACATTGGTTGTACTAAATCTTAACAGCCAATATGAATGAGCTACTGTGAGTAGCTTATATGTGTGGAAGGCCAAAAGATTAAACATTTAAAGCTAATTTGACTAAGTTTATTTCCCACTGAATTGAGAGGTTAGATTGAGGTACAGGAACATTAATTATGAATAAAATTAGATGAAAACTGGAAATTCTCCCAAATCAGGGAAATATAAGAACAGTTACACAAGAAGCCTCTGAATAACTATGCCTAACCTCTTGAGATAGGAAAATCTAATATTGGCTTCCCTATTTTATAGATGTGCAAGTTGAGGTCTAGATACTAAGTGATTATTGTGTAAGATGACCTAGGGCTATTACAATCATAGGGCTTAGACCAGAAACAAAGTCTTCTGTCTTTTAATGTTTTTCTCCCACTCTATGATGCTACCTCCTTCATTAAAACCCATTCAAGGTGACAAAACCTGGACAGATTATTTTTTTACCTTTAGGAGAAACAAAAGGAAGGAAATGTCTTTAATTGGAGTTTTTTCTGAATTCCAGGTTCAGTGAATGTTGCCTTTTGTAAGAGCAATTCATTTTCGGAAGAGTTTGTTTAACTTGTAGATTAATCAATCACTTATGCTAGAAATCAAAGTGCACAGCAGTTTCACACTGAAACATTTATAGCATTAAAAAGACAATAATCTTCATTGATAAATAGAGTTTCCAACCAGTAATATATTACTTCATAAAAAAAAATTTGTCAGTAACATTACAATTAAAACAACGAAGACTGCATAAAACTGCCCCAGATACTGCCATTCACAGGCAGCTAACAAAAAGAAACCAAAGTGCCATGACCTTGTTAAGCACATGGGTATAAGAAGAAAACACATCAGCAGTCAGTATAGAAATGTTAAGGATGAAAGAAGATTATAAAGATGTTATTAAATAAGGAATCGAAAACTTACGTCTCACTGCCCTCCCAAATATATTATTAGGTTACTGACCAAAAAAAAGGGGAAGGGCATTTTGAAAAAGAACCTAAATCAGAACAGTGATGTGAGATGAAAGTAATTATTTTTATTTTGGAAGCAAACCCTTTAGATTCTGCTTACTTTGTGACATTTTTTACTGGCACCAAATGCTCAAATGCAGATCCACCTTTCCAGCCCAGCAAGAAACCTCCTGATATGCAAAGCAGCACATTGGCGGGATTTGGAGAATTTCATTCAATTCAAATCAAGGACTTATACTGGACCTTTAAAATCATTTCACTTGCTGAAGGACAAGCCCTTTCTAGCTCATAATTGTGCAGTGGAAGCTTCCAAATAGGAGCTTCATATTAACAAAAAAAGTATAAGTGGGTTTTAAAACCTATCAACAAACCCTCTCTTGATCAAAGCTGACTTTATACAAACCAGATTTTTGTACAATATTTATGTGTGCCTAGAGAGTAGTAGGCATTATAAGCACAATGAATAAAATAAAATATATTTGTCCTTATACGCTCTTGTGCTTAGGTCTCTCCCTGGGAAGTGAATAAAATGGTTAAGGAGGTGTATTAATGTTTTTAGGCTACTTAAGGCATAACTACTTGAAGAGGTTAGTACCTTAGTGGGCTCTCTAAACTTATAACTTACTCCTAAGGAGCGACTAACTGGTCGTATTACCCTCTAAATTACATAAAAAGCTTCATTTAGTGCTAAAGGTACAAGGGAAGTATTATTCTAGATATTCTAGGAATACAGTCAGCACGAAGTAACTTTTAGCCTACCTGTAAAACAATGCTGCAGAAACTGCAGTGGGCCATGTTTCCCAAAGGAAGAAATGGGAGGTAAGGTACCTGGAATAAGTAAATGTTCTTATTTTCTCACACAGGAAGAATTATTTAATAGCTCAGCTAAGGCTGGGACTCCCCTGCTCTGTCAACTGTTATATAAATAAATGTATCTTCCTAGATCAGTACTTGATATCATTGTTATATTTGGGTTTTTCTTATATTCTGAAAATATTTACACTGTTGCCATCCGGTTGTGTTTTAAAATGCAGGTGTTATGGTTTCAGTAAATATTGTTGTATTGTTGTTCCTGTGTTTTTGCTTATTCTTATAGCAACATGTCTTCCATTTAGAAATACAGGCAAGGAAAAAGAAGAAAAAAAAATCTTCAAATCCTGCCACCTACACATAAACACTATTAACATTTAGTGTTCTTCCATTCACTTTTCAGTACAGATAGAAATGTTTTGTTTTAAAAATGCAAGTTCAGATATTGAGTAATAGATATGATTGAATTAATTCCTGATTTTATATGTTCTCTTACTCTCACATACAAAAAAAGTCTGTCCACTGACATATATGGAGACCTGGTCATATAAATGTTTAAGTGAATATTAAAGTTTATATATCTCCCTGCTATTTTAAATCAGGAATGTATATTTAATCTGTTATTCAAAGAGGTATCAATTAATAGATGGATGATCTCTAAGACAGACTCATTCAAAATGCAATAGTGTCTATAATAGTTTCTTTCATGAGAGTCAAGATTCAGTGTTACTGTGTATTGAGCCTTAAATTAGAATTTTTCATGTGTGTTTACATACAGTATTTTGATAAAGAAAAGAAAGAAAGGAAAGAAAGAAAGAAAGAGAAAGAAAGAGAAAAGAAGGAAGGAAGGAAGGAAGGAAGGAAGAAGGAAGGAAGGAAGGAAATAGAAAGGAAAATAAAGGAATCAGAAAAAAAGGTTCTTTTTTTTTTTTACCTCTAGCATGAGGAATTCATTATTATTTAGAATTTACAATAATATATCTGTGGCAAAATACAACCTGACTGACTTACTATGCAAAACTATTGTGAGAACTAGGCATGACACATCGAAGCAGCGGCGCATCTGACTCAGATCTGAAAAAGATACACTTGGATGGAAATGACTTTTAATCTTTTAAATTAAAAGTAGAAAAATAACTATAGCATTGGTGCCCAATGGAAAAAAATACAATTATAGCTTTGTGGTCTACAAAAAGAATGTTGACTATGCTGCAATATGCATGCATTAATATTTTTATTTGCTGGCTAAAAAAATAAATTCTATGGGACCTATTCTTCCACTGATGCATGAAGAAATTATATAAGAAAGTAACTCTGAAATGAATCAGTGAAAGAGCACACCATTTAGCATTTTACAATTCTCTTTATTCATTCATTCCATTTCCCAAATGAAAATGCCCCAAACCTCCGAACCAGAATCTATAAAATTACAACCTACAATAACATGCACTTTCCAGGAAAGTGCTATGTGCTGGCACTTTGTGTATCTAGATATGCATATCTTTGAGATTTTGGAATATTTAAATGCATTATGCTTTGAAGTATCCTTTTTGAGTTACCCACAATGAAAACATTGTTTTGAGACAATACTTACACGGCACTCTACTTTCTTCAGTTACAGGCCACACTCTTCCCCATAGTATTTTGCAGGGCTTTTACTGGCAAAGAATTTCTCATTGCTTTCATATTTCAGATATTGGTTTACAGGAAATTCATACACCCTTGGAAAGTTCTGGGAAAAGGCAGCACACATTTGTGCAAACCTTTTTTTAAAACTTAAAAATGTGTGCATGATATAGAGAAGTTAATTATGTTGCATACAAAGCACTGCTGCAAGTTGGAAGTTATTTGAAAGATATGGGAACGTGGCTAATAAACACACTTATACAATCAAAAATTTCAGTTGAACTATCAGGATTTTATTATAGATCTTTTGCATAGCAAACCAAATGAAAACATTTACATAAATCAACAATAACAAATTCTAACACTACTTCACTGTGTGTCAGTAACACAAATAGATCTTTAGAGATTTCTGATGGAGTTAAAATTTGGTGATACAGAATCAGGAAGTGGGAAAAGATATAAAGAGATTAGAGTACCTAGCCACAGGATCCTTAAAGAAATTAGACTCCATTTGCCTGAGATAGTACTTTCACACCACCACTCTTATCAGTTGCATTAATACCTCCTTTATCTAGAAATGGCTAATTCAGAATCTCTGATAGTCAAGATGGATGTGGAATTGAGATTTGCCTTTGTAATAACTATAAAAGAATGATTTTCTATGTAATTAAATGTTTAAATCAGATAGCAGAAGAAATGTTAAATCCTATAAGCATGCACAGTTTTCAGGCCCTCTTTAAAAGTCATTTTAGTTGTTTTATTTCCTTCATTATAAAAGCAGTATGGAAAACTTGGAAAAAATACAAAAGTACAAAAAGGAAAATCAAAATCTCCCATAATCTAATAACCCAGAGATAGGCATAACTGGTATTTTAGGCAATAGGGATTGGCAAACTGTTTAAATAAAAAGCCAGATAGTAAATAGTTCATCCTTTGTGTGCCACATATGTTCTCTGTCACTGAACACTTTTTCGTGTTGTTGTTGTTGTTTTCTTTTTAACAACCTTTTTAAAATGTAAAAAACATTTTTAGCTAAAGGTTATGCAAAAACATATTCCGAACTTGGACTTGGCCAATTAGCTCTAGTTTGCCAACCCGTGTTTAGTGTATATCCCTAACAGTAATTTTTCTCTTACAGATTATTTTTGTAGATATAAAATATCTTAAATATCCAAAAACAGTATTTACAATACTAAGATTTTTGGTCCTACATGAAAATTGTGTACTTGCAAATCTACTCTACCAACCTTGCAGAAATGTCCAAATATTGTAGTTCCTCAGATAGTCCATTTCTCAAACTGAGATTTCCTGAAACACCACATTTTAAAATAATAAAGAATTTTTAAAAATCAATTTAGTCTAACCTTTCCTCCATCCTTCTTAATTTGGTATTTAAGATTTATGAGAACGTGTTTTCTCCCTCAAATCCAAGCACTATCTTCTTTATCCATAGAAAATATATTTGAGATTTTAGTATTTAACCATTATTATAAACGAAAATTAACCATCTCTGGTAAAAAAAACCTTTTTTCTTCTCTTAATAACTAGTTGGGGTTAATATGGTAGGCATAATAATGGCTTCCCAAGGATGTATACATCCTAACTCCTGGAACCTGTGAAAATGATACCTTACCTGGCATGAGGGAGTTGCAGATGCGATGAAGGGTAAGAAATAAGAGATTATCCTGGATTATCTGGGTAAGTAATCACAAGGGTACTTAAAAGTATAGAACCTTTCCAGGATGTAGTGAGAGAGAGAGATGACTACAGAAACACAGCTAGATGTGATAGTGCTAATTTTGAAGATGGAAGGAGAGACCACAAGCCAAGGAATACAGGTAGCCTCTAGAAGCTGGAAAAGGAAATGAAACAGATTCTCCCCAGAGCCTACAGAAAGGTACATAGTCCTGCTAACTATCTTGAATTTAGCCCAGTGAGAGCTTTTTTGGACTACTGACCTACAGAGTTGTAAGACAATAATTTTTTTATTGTTTAAACTATTACACAAAGTTGTTATGACATCTGTTAGAGCCAGTTAACAATCTATTTGCAGACCATGCTTATTTCTTTATTTCTAACCTGCTTTGTTCCAAAAAGGTGAAAATAGGATGAAAACCATAAAACGAGATAGTATAAATTAAATATAGGCATAAAGAGGAAAACACAAAATAAGAACAGGAAACTAAAATGAAACCTAAGACTGAGGCTAATACAAAACTACATCTTATAGATGCATATCATTACAAGTGGGCTCTAGGCTTTCTAGTAGCCAATGCAAAGAGGGAAATCTTATGAGTTCCATAATTTATGATATCATAGTATTATATAACAATGTACTATTTTCTCAGAAGAACTTCAATTTCACTTGAAACTCAGTTCAGATGAGACTTTTTCCTGAGAGAGCTTATAATATATAGTCATGCATCACTTAAAAATGGGGATATGTTCTGAAAAATGTGTCATCAGGCGATTTCTCATTGTGTGAAGATCATGGAGTGTACTTGCACAAACCTACATGCTATATGTAGCCTGCTCCATTATATAGCTGTATTATAATCTTATGGAACCACTGTCATATATGTGTTCCATCACTGAAACGTCATTATACAAAACATGACTGTATTATGCAATGATGATGTGCTCAACAATTTTCATATGTCCATGAGTCTATGCCAGATTTTACCATTAGCATTATTTCAATAAAAACAATTTGTTTTACAATTTACGAAATCAATGTAACAGTGATCTAAGTAACAGCCTCACAGCATTCTTGATCCATAGGAAACTCACAGATCTTACCTTTGACTCTTTCAAAACTGGCAGAGTTAACTGGGAAATCAAATCTGTTATTTTAGTAGATTCATGGTCTTTTCATAGTAATATGGTTTGGTTCTGTGTCCCCACCCAAATCTCATGTTGCACTGTATCGCCATTGTTGCAGAAGGGACCTGGTGGGAGGTTATTGGATCATGGGGGTGAATTTCTCTCCTGCTATTCTCACAACAGTGAGTGAGTTCTCATAAGATCTGGTTGTTTGAATGTGTGTACTTCAATGTACTTAAATGTAAGTTATGAGAACTTACCACTTCGCTCTCTCTCTCCCTCTCTCCTGCCACCATGTGAAGACGTGCTTGCTTCCTCTTTGCCCTTCTGCCATGCTTGTAAGCTTCCTAAGGCCTCCCAAGCCATGCCTCCTGTGCAGCCTGTGGAACTGTGAGCCAATTAAACCTCTTTTCTTTATAAATTACCCAGTCTCATGTAGATCTTTATAGCAATGGGGAATGGACTAATACACAGCTGGATTTCTTTCTTCTCCACAGAACAAAATTTATTTCTCCCTGCATATTTTTAAAAGTTGAAAATTCAATATAGTACAGGTAGAAGAGATTCTTAGTGGGGGGGAAAGAAATATGGAGTCAACGTTAAAGAAATATTAGCTACATACTATTCATTGCAAAATGCTTTTTAGGTCAGAAGAATCGCTGTGGCTTCATTTAATTATACAATTCTGTCTCAAATTCTGTTGGTAAAGTAGTAACAATAACAAATTGGCTTTGACCAGAATTCAGGAAGATCCTTGATCTTATCCCCTGTGTTATCTTCCTCCCAAATACACAAATCCCTTTTAATACACTGTAGAAGAGAAATTAGTGACAGAACTACTGAAAAAAATATTTAAAAGTTTGCAACTAATTTATATAACTGGATAGCATGCCTTTTTTCAGTTATGGTGTTTGATGGGTGAAAAAATCATAATTGTTATTGAATACTTAAATTCTGATGATATATTTTCTATTTCAATACTGTAAACCATTGAGATACTTAAATTCTCGAAATTGATAAATGTAAGTTAGGAGTACCTTATTTTCTTTCAAAATATGGAGCTACATTTTCATACTTAGAGATTTTCTAGTCTTTCTAACTAAAATAATATGTTCCATTGTTTAACATTCCAGAATCAGAAATATTGCATCAGCCATGCAGATGGAGAAAGCACTAGAGTTACAATAAGATTTAAAGAGAAAAAGTAGTTACCAAAGAGCCATAGGGATGAATGCACACAGAAGGGGCAGAACATGCCAGATTAGAATTGACAGATTGCTAAGAATAAAACTGAGCAATAGCAATAAAGTAATATTCCTTCAATCGTTTTTTCAAGTCATATTTTTACTTGTAGACTCTGACATGTTTTACACATATACTTAGTCAATCTCTGAGAATGTGTCAGGTGCCAAAGAACATAAAAACTAGACTCCTACTTAGGGTGAGGTTACTCCACAAAGCAAGACAAATAACCCTTGAAAGAGAAGGGCACTTTGAAAAGTTTACAGGTACCCAAGGCAAGGTGGCTTTTTCTTGAAAAAAAGGGAAAAACAAACCATGCAGATTCTTTTCAGCTATCTGGCCTGTGCCCATGCGATTAGCCTTCTGGGGATATCTCACCTGGTTTCCTAGATACTAAAACACTCTTCTACTGTTCTTAGTTTTTGGCCAACAGTCCTCAATCCTGTCCTGGAGTCCTGCCCTTTTTGTTTTCTTGGCTTATTAAGAAGCTCTAATAAACTTCTGTGGACCCAACAGGCATACATGGACAGCTTCAGAGGTTTGTTTCCTAAACTCCCTGAAATTGTCTGCAAAATCGTATGAGAATGTACATTTCTTTGGGGGAAAAGGTGTATAGCTTTTATCAGATTTGTGAAGGAATATGTTACACCAAAACCTTAAGTAGTATTGATTGAGTGTCCATATATATGCGGTGACTTGTACTTCATTTTGGGGAAACTGAGGCATACAATAATGATGGCTATAGTGTTTGCAACACCTTACATACTATCACACATTACATAGATTATAAACTAGTTTTGTATGAGTGTCTATCCTTGAAGAGCTTATATCTCAGTTGGGACAAAAATATATCCACTTCAATTATTTATTAAACATTCATTAAGTTTCTACTATGTGCTAGGCTCTATTCTAAACACACAAAATACATCAGTAAATAAAACAAAGATCTCTGTCCTATAATATCATCTTACATTCTGCATTTAACAAATGTAATGTAAAACATGGGAACAGTTGAAAACAATATATACGCTTATATAAAGTGAACAGCAAAATGCTTATAGGGTGTAAAGGACTTCAATTTAGAGCTCTTAAAGAGAACACTGTCTTGTATCAGAAATACCCTCCCTTGAATACTGCTTTCTACTTTCAAATCATGTTACAGAATCAAGTTTGAAGTTTGTCTGGCCTTGAATCCCGGGCTAGCCTTGATAAATGTTATATTTTACTATGGGTCATCTCCAACATTCCCAATATCTGGTCGATTTCAACACAAAAACCCAAAGGTGAAATTGATGACAATTGCTTTATCTTACCCTTTCCCTGAAAAATACATTATTTCGTAGCGATACAAACATAAACCTTGTACATTACGGTCTATCTTTTTTCCTGCTTTTGTTTTATGCCCTACTGGCACTGTGCCTAGTACAAGTGGTAAACAGCACAGTACAATTTTTTCTTTCCAATTAATAAGAAGGTAGCACTTTAATTTTAGGAGCACAGAAAATAGAATGTACATAATTATTTAAGTTGTGAATAATAACAAGAAAAAAGTATTAGGTGGCGAAGCCTAAGAAATTTCGATGATGATGTATATCAAACTGTACAGATGAAAGAAATTATATTAATAGTAATTAATACATAGTTTCTGTGTTATTAAAAAGTTATACTAGAGAAGGGAAAGCTGGTTTGTTAAAATATTATAGTAATGTTAATTATACATAATATATTATTACATATTATTTTCTATTTTTCTTTTTAATTCCCCTGTAATGATACAATATAAATATTGTTTTGTATACATTTAAGGAGTACAAGTGCAGTTTTGTTACATGGATACACTGTACAGTTGTGAATTCTGCACTTTTAGTGTAACCGTCACTCAAATATACACATTGTACTCATTGAGTAATTTCTCATTCCTCACCTCCCTCCTAATCCCACCCTCTTTCAAGTCTCCAGTATCTATTATTCCACACTACACGTCAATGTGTACATATTATTTAGCTCCCACTTATGAGTGAGAACGTGGATTTTAACTGTTTCAGAATTATTTCACTTGAGATAATGGCCTCCAGTTCCATCTGTGTTGCTGCAAAAGACATGATTTCACTCTTTTCAATGGCTGAACCTCTCTCTCTCTCTCTCTCTCTCTCTCTGTGTGTGTGTGTGTGTGTGTGTGTGTGTAACATTTTCTTAATCCAATCATCCATTGATGGACACAGTTTTTGACTCCATATCTTTGCTATAGTGAATAGTGTCACAATAAACATATACGTGCAGGTGTCTTTGTGATATAATAATTTATTTTCCTTTGAGTAGACACCCAGTAATGGAATTGCTGGATCAAATGGTGGTTCTATGTTTTGTTCTTTGAGATATCTCCATACCGTTTTCCATAGAGACTGTATTAATTTACATTCCCACTAACAGTGTATAAGCTTTCCTTTTCTCCACTCACCAACATCTGTTCTTTGGTTTTTTTTTTTTTTTTTTTTCTGACTTTTTAATAACAGCCATCCTGACTGGTGTGTGATGGTATCTCAATGTGGTTTTGTGTTTCTCTAATGATTAATGATATTCATCATTCTTTCATACTCCAGTTGGCCATTTGTATGTCCTCTTTGAAAAATGTCTATTCATATCTTCTGTCCACTTTTTAATGGGGTTATCTGAGTTTTTTGTTGAGTTGAGTTGCTTGTAAATTCTGGATATTAGTCCCCTGTTGGACAAATAGTTTGCAAATATTTTCTCCCATTCTGTAGGTTGTCTTTTCACTCTGTTGTTTCTTTTTCTGTACAGAAGCTTTTAGTTGAGTTAGTCCTATTTGTCTATTTTTGTTGCTTGTGCTTTTGAGGTCTTAGTCGTGAATTCTTTGCCTAGACTAATCAATGTCCAGACAAGTTTTCCCTTGGTTTCCTTCTAGTATTTTTATACTCTCGGGTCTTACACTTAAGTCTTTAATCCATCTTGAGCTGATTTTTGTATATGATAAAAGATAGGGGTCCAGTTTCATTCTTCTGAATATGGCAATCCAATTTTCCCAACACCATTTATTGAATAGGGTGTCCTTTCCCCAGGCTATGTTTTTGTCAGCTTTGACAAAGATCAGTTAGCTGTAGATACATGGCTTTATTTATGGGTTCTCTATTCTGTTCTCTTGATCTATGTGTCTATTTTTATGCCAGTACCTTGCTATTTGGGTTACTATAGCCTTGTAGTACAATTTGAGGTCAGATAAAGTGATGCCTCCAGTTTTGTTGTTTTTGCTTAGTATTACCTTGGCTAGTCTGGCCCTACTACATATTATTACTAGTAGACTTTCTGTCTCTTAGGCTGGACTAGTTATTCTCCCTAATGTAAGTTTGAATATGGAATTGCCAATGTGTTTTTGTAGGCTGTTTGGTAATCAGGGAAAAAATCTGATTTGCCCTTGTCGCAGGCTACATCCCCTATCCAACAACGTGCAAATGTATGTTTCTAAGGGAATGTGGGACTCAGAACAGAGTATCCTAGGGGAAAAACAATATTTCTCCTAATAAATGACCAAAAGATGTCAACTTCATATACAAAAGAGAGTACATATATCTTTGAATCATGCGCATGACTTTGAGATTGCAAGAACCTCACTGTTTTTATTCTTCCTGCCCACTCATCTTCTACGTAGAATTTGTATTCATTTTTCCTTGAATTCTCAATTCCTGACATCACAGAAGGTGTTAATCTTTTCTCTAAGGGTTAGAATGAGTTCTGGTAAATCATAAAACTGACATTCTGGGAAGAATTTCTGTAATCGTTCTTCTGAGTTCTTTGTTCCTTTGTATCTGTGGAGGAAGAAAAAAAAAATCCCTTTACTAATTGTCTTTCTTTCTCCTTAGAGTGCCAATTTCATTTAGTGGGACTATTTAGAAACCATTCTTTAGAAAATGATTTCTGTTATTCTATATAATATCTAATTATTGTGGGGTTCATTATAAAGGTTTTCCACTGTCACTTTCTATCCATGTGACACACAAACACTTTCTCAATTCTTGTACTACATCTTTAGTATACCTGTACTCTCTACTACAAAAATATATCTGCTTTTCCTTTAAATCCCATCCCTTTATCCATTGTCATTTTTAGATCTATCATGACATCACTTTAAATCCAATAAATAATCTTACTCTAAAAGTGTTCAGTGTCGGTGTTGGAAGAATGCTATTACTGAGGAAGTGGCAATTAGAACCCACCTAACATGACCCTGAGGCACCTTACCCCTTACAAACCAGAAGAGCCAGAGGTAAGAGCCCCCAGCTCAGCACTTCAGATGAGCGCAGCATCAGAATCAATTATCTCTTTGGCTCCTCTCCAGCTGCTCAGAGTCATGGATTATGTATTTGTATTAGTCTACTGTGGTGGCCATAACAATATACCACTGACTAGATGGCTTAAGCAACCAAAATGTATTTTCTCACAATTCTGGAGGCTGGAGGTCCAAGATCAAGGTGTCAGAACTGATTTCTGGTGAGAGCTCTCCTCCTGGCTTGCCGATGGCTGTCTTTACCCTGTGTCCTCACATGGACCCTCCTCTGTACATATATGTACATACACAGAGAGAAAGAGGGAGAGAGACAGAGAGAAGGAGACAGAAAGGGAGAGAGAGAGATCGCTGGTGTTTCTTCCTCTTATACGGGTATCACTCCTTTTGGATTACAGCCCCACACTTATTACTTCACTGAACCCTAATTATGTCCTTAAAGCCCCTTTTCCAAATATACTCACCATGAAGATTAGAGCTTCAACATGCAAATTCTGGGGGACACAATTCAGTCCACAATAGTATTATTTAACTCTATCCTTGCATCTCTATTCTGAAGATTCAGTTTCCATCCCTGCCTCTCTCTATAGTCTAACTTACCTCATCACGTCTCTTAAGCGACCTTACTAGTACATGACTTTTCATCCTGTTGTCTCTATATTCCCGGTTCTTGGTTCCTTTGCTGCCATATTTCAAGCACCACTTCTGTAGATCAGAATGTGCACTTAGACTACCTAATGAGTTGTCTCCATAGTTCTTTCCTAAGAAAGGAGCTTTTTTTTTTTTTTTTTTTTTTGACAGAGTCTCACTCTGTCTCCAAGGCTGGAGTGTAGTGGTGCGATCTCGGCTCACTGCAACCTCCGCCTCCTGGGTCCCAGCGATTCTCCTACCTCAGCCTCCCGAGTAGCTGAGACTACAGGTGCAAGCCACCACGCCCAGCTAATTTTTTAATTTTTAGTAGAGACGGGGTTTCACCATGTTGGCCAGGCTGATCTCGAACTCTTGACCTCGAGTGATCCACCTGCCTCAGCCTCCCAAGTGCTGGGATTACAGACGTGAGCCACCATGCCCAGCCATAGGGAGACTTAGCTTATGAAATGATAGCATGACTTTTCACTTGATAGCAAAGTTCTAGTTGAAGTTCCTTAGAGACTGGTGAAACTCACCTTCTACCTACACCCTACATACCCACCTACTTCCACACCTACAGGAAGACACATGGTCTGTTTCTCCCTGTGGTGGCTACAGTCAGCTACTGTAGCACTAAACTCCAGTCAGCAGGCCCTACCCTATCCTGCCTGAACTTTTTTTGTTGTTTTTTTGGCAGGGTTGAGGGTGGGGACAGGGTCTCTCTCTGTTGCCCAGGCTGGAGTGCAGTGGTGCAATCTCAGTTCACTGCAACCTTTGTCTCCCAGGTCAAGCGATTCTTCTGCTTCAGCCTCCTGAGTAGCTGGGATTACAGGCATGCACTACCACACCCAGCTAATTTTTATAGTTTTGGTAGAGACGGGGTTTTGCCATGTTGGCCAGGCTGGTCTCAAACTCCTGACTTCTAGTGATCCGCCCGCCTCAGCCTCCAAAGTGCTGGGATTACAGCCGTCAGCCACTGCGCCCAGTACCTGCCTGAATTCTTTAAATCCCACACAAATGTTAAACAACCCTGCAGTTTAGTTTGTTTGATTTTAGTAATAAGCAAAGTACCACTGCCATTTAGTTGTGACCCATACAATTTTCAAATTCAGGTTTTTAGAAGAATAAAATGAAGTTCTCTGTAATATTGAACATGAAGAGCTGAAGTCAACCAGTGACAACACTATAACGAAATTCAAAAAAATTATTGAGGTAAAATACACATTTATAATTTACCATCTTTACCGCTTTTAAGTGTACAGTTTAGTTGTAATAAATACATTTATATTATTTTTCTCATGTCTTTCAGCAAATTTTAACATATCATTGTGTCCACCCTGCATCAATTATATTTTCTTTAAATTGAACCATATATATCAGACAGTACATCTCCATACTCTAAAATTGTATATAACAAAATAAGTGTCTCCATGGTTTTATGATACGGTTTCTTCCATGTCAGTTTCTGTACTCTTTTCACTATCAAGTTTTATTAAAAATTTAGGTAAGTGGCTTGTATTTTTGAGGGATAGAGGTTAGGTTAGGTAAAGAAGAGAAAGTATTTCTAGTGAGAAAAAGACTCCTCCAAAGTACTTTGTATACCAGCGAATCCCAAGAGAGAATTGAAATTGATTCTCTGGGGCAACACAGCTCTTATAGCCATAGGCAAAATTCTACCAACCTATCTGAACACATCTAGCTGATGAGAGACTATGTTGCTTGAGATTCTTCTGTACTCCCAAATGTGCTTAACTTAGATTTCTATATCATTTGTGCTTTCAGTGGAAATGCTCCAGGAAGAATTGCAGTGATTTAAAAATAGATACTTGCCACATTTTTCTTTTTATATTTCCTGACAACTGACTGCAGATTATTTGAAGAATTCAAATACCAAAACATCCTAAATCTTCAGTGAAAACAAACAAATAAAAACCAGTGAGTTTTGTGTGTTCATTGCTAATGTATAGTTCTGGAAACCTAGAATTTTATGTGTCTGTCACAAAATCTAGAGAAAATATCAGTGCTTAATGGTTCAGTGTCTAACTGTCTAATGTTGAAGGATGAATAAAATTTATTTTCAGACTTATTTCTTCCTTACAAATTATTATTTCTTTAATTGGAGGGACTTTTGAAATAACATATATGTTACAGAGATTGCTGAGCCAAATGCTTTCTGTATGAATTCTTTTATTTTTAATATGTTCTACATTGATAATAAAAACAAAGCACATGCACTATTTTTGAGACAGGATCTCACTGTCTTGGGCTGGAGTGCAGTGTTGTGATGACAGTTCACTGCATCCTCGACCTCCTGGGTTCAAGTGATCCTCCCATCTTAGCCTCCCAAGTAGCTGGGACTACAGTCAAGCGCCACCATGCCTGGCTAATTTTTGCATCTTTTTTTGGTAGAGACAGGGTTTCCCCGTGTTGCCCAGGGTAGTCTTTTTATTTTTTTTTTAAATTTTTATTTCTTTTTATTTCTTTTTTTTTTTTTTTTAGATGGGGTCTCCATCTGTCGCCATGCTGGAGTGCAGTGGTATGATCTCGGCTCATTGCAACCTCTGATTCCCTGGTTCAAGCAATTCTCCTGCCTCAGCCTCCTGAGTAGCTGGGATTACAGGCATGTGCCACCATGCTCGGCTAGTTTTTGTATTTTTAGTAGGGACAGGATTTCATCATGTTGGCCAGGATGGTCTTGATCTCCTGACCTTGTGATCTGCCCACCTTGGCCTCCCAAAGTGCTGGGATTACAGGCGTGAGCCACCGCACCCGGCCCTAGGCTAGTCTTAAACTCCTGGGCTCAAGTAATCTGCCTGCTTCAGCCCCCCAAAATGCTAGGATTACAGGCCTGAGCCAGTACACCCAGCCCATTTTGTAAATTTTGTAAAAAATGTATTACAAAATAAATAGTCTTTTCATAATCCTACCGTTTTGAGATAATCACTGCTAAAAATTTAACAAACATCTTTCCAAATGTTTTTATAAATTTTTATGTAGTTGGAATAATATTTATATGATTTTTGCATCATTTTAACTTAAGATTATACCATAAGTACCCTCTTATGTTATTGAAAAGGTTTTAAAGTATAATGTTAAATGGCTATGTGATATTCTATCTAGATATTTCACATTCCCCTAATGTCAAGAATTTTGGTTGCTTTTAATTTTTCATTATGATAAATAATACTATGATGAACATCTTGATACTTAAATGTTTCATTACTTCCTCAGAATAAATACCTAGAAGTAGTACTGCTGAATTAATAAACAATAAATAATTATTTCAAAAACAAAATAACTGTTTTTAACTTTTATTTTTAGTTCTGCAGTACATGTGCAAGTTTATTATATAGGTAAACTCATGTCACAGGGATTAGTTGTACAGATTGTCTAATCACCTAGGTATTAAGGCTAATACCCATTAGTTACCTTTCCTGACCCTCGTCCTCCTTCCAAACTCTACACTCAGGGAGGCCCCAGTGTCTGTTGTTCCCTTCTATGTGTCCATGTGTTCTCATCATTTAGCTCCCACTTATAAGTGACAAAATGCAGCATTTGGTTTTCTGTTCCTGTATTAGTTTGCTAAGAATAATGACCTCCAGCTTCATCCATGTTCCTGCAAAGAACATGATCTCATTCTTTTTTATTGCTGCATAGTATTTCATGGTTTATATGTACCACATTTATTTATCAGTCTACTGCTGATGGGCACATAGGTTGTTTCCACGTCTTTGCTATTGTAAAGAGTGCTGCAGTGAACATCATGTGCATGTGTCTTCATCATAGAATGATTTATATTCCTTTGAGTATATACCCAGTAATGAGATTGCTGGGTCAAATGGTGGCTCTAAAGCAAGGTAATTTAATGCCAAGGTCCCTAACCTCTTTGGATTTGCAAACCGCTCTGATAATTTGATTTCAATTATACCCTTTTTTCAGAAAATGCTAATAATTATACTGTTTATGTCATATAACATTTAAAAAATTATGTCTCTGTCACTCATGAAAACACACTCAAATTGTCAAAATAAAACAAGAAATAAATTTTAATTTTGCTAAAAGGTAAATTTTAATAATAACGTCTGTTTTGTAAAGGACCTTAACATTTATATAGCAATACATACTTTTGAGATCAACAAATTACTTGACTTTTGATGGCCACAAATGCTGACAATGATAACTTACAAAATTATACAGTTTGACAAACTAAATCAGGGTTCATGCAGCTTTACCAGATAAGAATAAACTTATGTCAAATTGCCTCAGGAGTCCCCAAGATTCTTCCAATTAAAAGCATGTTCCAGCATCTCCTTAATTCTCAAATGAATAAAGCCATCTTTTTGTTAGAATTTCCATTGTTGATGCTGTCCATTTTAGCAAGGGAGTGTTTATAAATCAGTCGGTCATTTTAAAAATCATCTGAGTAGGAAGAAAGTTTATTCATTTATTTATTAGAACAGGATCTCACTCTGTTGCACAGACTGGAGTGCAGTGGCACAAAAAAGGCTCACTGTAGTCCAGACCTTTTAGGTTCAAGCGATTCACCTCAGCTTCCCAAACAGCTGGGATTACAGGTACGCACTGCCATGCCTTGCTAATTTTTGTCTCACTATGTTGCCCAAACTGACTCTCAAACTCCTAGCCTCAAGCAATTCTCCTGCCTCAGCCTCCCAAAATTCTGGGATTACAGGTGTGTCACTGCACCCAGCCAGGAAGAAACTTTAAAAGAATAATGTAATTATTTTAGGTATGTACACATTTCTACCTGCAGAAAAATTGAAAAAGCTTTGGCAATCTTGGCTCCAGCCAGCAGATGGATCTCCTTCAAGTTTACAAAGTTTGTAGAGTTGTTTGCGTTCACTCTACGCTTCCAGAATAGAAAGCTTGGCCGAAATGAAATGAAACAAACCAAAAAATCTTGTAAATTTTTCCCATGTCAAACGTAATTGTGACTACAAGACCTTGAATTGAAAGAATTATTGTATCCCTATCACCAAAAATCATCAAGCCAAACTATTCTTCTGAAAGTGAGCTTGCTCTAAATAAACAAATAAATAAATAAATTTGTTTTTGTGCTTCAATCAAACATGTCAGTACTTGTTTTTAGAGAGCCAGAAAACTCTCGTGGAGTCAGAAAACTCAAATCCTGTTCCCATTTCTTTTTAAAACCTCTTTTAAGGAAAAGATGATTCAACAGTCAGGCTTTCAGGAAGCTGATAAATTCTACCATATCATAGGCCTAGCAAAAAGAGAACAGAAGGGGACATAAGTTTTCTGGTGCCAACTCACAGGGACACTGCAAAGAAGCTAGCTTTTGCTGAAGGACCTGAATAAAGACATACAAATGGCCAACAGGTATATGAAAAAATGCTTAACATCCTTAATCATTAGGGAAATACAAACCAAAACAATAATAAGATATCACCTCACACCTGTTAGAATAGTTATTCCCAAAAGGTCAAAATGTAATAAGCATTGGGGAAAATGTGGATAAAATGAAACCCTTGCACACTGTTGGTAGGAATATAAATTCATATAGCCATTACGGAAAACAGTGTGGAGGTTCCTCAAAAAACTAAAAATAGAATTACCATGTAATCCAGCAATCCTACTGCTGGACATCTATCCAAAAGAATTGAGATCAGTATCTTGAAGAGATATCTGCACTCCCATATTCACTGTAGCACTATCACAGTAACCAACATATGGAAGCAACCTGAGTTCATCAACATATGAATGGATAAAGAAAATATGATATATTTACATAATGGAGTAATATTCCGACTTAAAAAAGAAGAAAATTTTGCCATTTGCAATAACATGGATGAACCTAGAGGCCATTACGCTAAGTGAAATAAGCTAGTCTTTGCCAATTTAGCTTGGTTGTAACCACATATATAGAGACCAGGTTCAAAACACCTTCCAGTCCCCAGGTACAACTTCCCCACTTCCTGTCCCAGTTACTCATGTTCATGCCAATAGAAAAAACTTCAAAAACTGTTGTCTGCCTTTGATGCTGATGTAGAAAGCTTTGTTCCTCATCAAAATAGAAAGCCAGATATGTGGTCAAGCACTGCAGGTATTCCAATCATCTAAAAGAGTACCAGGATTTATTTTCTCCATTTTAGATAGAGTCTACTGAATTTAACTCTCATTTAGGTAATGAGTCTAGGTCCTCATTATGAACACGGTATTATAGGCATCACAGAATATGAGTGTTCGTAATGAGGACCTAGACTCATTACCTAAATGGGAGTTATATTCAGTAGACTCTATCTATAAAGTCAGGGATGAGTAATCTTTTCTGTAAATAGTTTCATCAAAAATAAAGTAATTTTCGAAATGTACAGACATGTTCCTTCATCTTCCATTGGCTAGAACCGTGTCACATTAAAAGTGTCACAGGTTTTGCATTTTGTCATGTCCAGTAATGAAGGGAAATCAATGGATACTTAGATATTATGTTTTTTTTCTTTTAAAGTTTTTAAACTTAAGGTAGATTTATTGTAATCAAAAGAAATCATGTATGATTATAATAGCTGAATACAATTTCTTTTATTCTTAGGAAGGAAAATAATTTCAGATGTCAAAATGCAGCAATAATGAGGATCATTTACTGATGGTGCTCATCTAGCAATGCATTGTCACCTGTATTAGGCAGACTAGGCTACACTGATATTGCAGTAACAAACAGCTATATCTTAGTAGCTCAATACGACAGAAGTTTTTCACTCTCACAAGAATCGATATGTGTCAGGGCAACTCTCCAGGGGAGTTTTCCTTCATGTTGTGGTGATTCCTGTAATAATTAGACTACATGCTTGCAATAATTGACTCAACTGTCTTAATACAAGGTTCCACAATTGCTGAGGAAGAGAAGTTAGAGCTAAAGAATTGAGCACTGTATCTTAAGTGTTTCAGGCCAGAAGTAATACATACCATGTCTGCTCAGCCCCTTGACTGTAAATAGGATATGGTCCCACATATATTTTACGGAGCTGGAAAGTGTAGTCTTAGAGTTACCCAGAGGAGAAGTGAACTGTATATTGGTGAGTAGTAATTGTATCTACTACACCATTCTAGAATCTTTTAGAATGCAGCAATGCCTTAATAATATTTTTTCAAAAGAGTAGAAAGGAAATCAAAGACACCATAGGGATCTTTTGGACCTTAGTTAAGAATTCCCCATTTACCTTCTAAAAGTTGTAAATCCAACTTTCACTCAACTGATTCCAGTAAGATTGAGGATCATTTAATGGATTTAACATAAATTTTGTGACCAGTTGTTAACTCTACCATTTACTAACTGTGTGAGTATATGTTCTTCTTGGAGAAATGACTTAACATCTTTGATTCTTGATGGTCTCATCATTAAAAGGAGGATGATAACGCCCAACTTCCATCATAGTTTTGATGAGTAAATGAGAGATGAAAAATGAACTAGCATAATCTCTGGCACATACCAGTTTCTTAATAAAACCTAGTTCCCTTCTCTATCTCCTCTCACCTCTTCCTGCCTTCCTTTACCTTTCTAAATATTGGCACTTTC
This sequence comes from Trachypithecus francoisi, assembly GCF_009764315.1. Classification (NCBI taxonomy): domain Eukaryota; kingdom Metazoa; phylum Chordata; class Mammalia; order Primates; family Cercopithecidae; genus Trachypithecus; species Trachypithecus francoisi. Next base: position 14,017,830 of record NW_022681471.1, on the reverse strand, counting down.
CAGAGAAAAGAAAAAGCCTTTGTGGTTAAGTGATGAAATCTGAAAAGACACAGTGCATGATCAGTCTGTCATTCAATAGTGTGTAGTCTTGAGAAAATTACTTAAATATCTGAGCTTCAGTGTCCTCATTTGTAAAATAATAGACAATTTAGTACCTACCTCATAGGATGTTTAAGAGGATTCATTTGTCTAATGTATATAAAATTAACTTACATTTATCAATAAGTGTTAGCAATTATTATTATTATTATTAACAATGCAACATGCTTACATTTCATGTCAGAAGTTTGTTCTGCTTAAACCAAGCTTTGGAGAAGACTTTAATAACTAGTTATTCAATTATAATTCATGAACCAGAAGAATTGGCATAATCTGGGAGTTAGAAATGAAAACCCTTTTTCCCTAGAGCAAGAAAGGGAAAGAGAGAAAAAAAGATAAATGCAGACTCTCAAGATCTTATTCCAATCTACAGAATTAGAAGCTGTAGCTTTACAAGTTTTTCAGGTGATTCCTGAAGATAAATATAAAGAAAAGAGGTTTAATTGGCTCATGGTTCTGCAGGCTGCATAGGAAGCATGATGCTGGCATCTGCTTGGCTTCTGTGGAAGTCTCAGAAAACTCACAGTCAAGGAGGAAGGTGAAGGGGGACCAGGCATGTCACATGGCAGGAGCAGGAACAAGAGAGCCAAGGGGGAGGTGTCACACACTCTTAAACAACCAGATCTCACAAGAACTCACTCACTATCATAAGGATAGTATCAAGGGAATTATGGTATTAAACCATTAATGAGAAATTTGCCCCCATGATCCATCACCTCCCACAGGGTCCCACTTCCAACCTTGGGGATACAAGTCAATATGAGATTTGGTTGGGGATACAGATCCAAACTATATCAGACTGGGAGTCAGGAAATCAACATTTTAATTGTAACTTCCACTGACGAGCTGATTTATTTTATACAAATCATTTAATTCATTTTAGCCTTTTTCCTCATTTACAAAATGAAAAAGTTAAACTCTTTCTGTGGTCTTAACTGGGAACACACATCAAAATTACTAGAGGAAGCTATTGCAAAATATCTGACAAGCCTGGGACCTGCCCATGGAGATTCTGATTCATTAGGTCTATCATGGTGTCAAAAGAAACAGGGGCAGCTGCTTTTGTATGGAAGCCTCTGGAGGTGGGAAGAATAATAAACTAGAGAGGAGACACCTGTAAGATTACCTCAAAGAAGAGCAGAAAGTGAGGTCCTAGAAGCCAACGTGCAACAAACATTAACAAGTGCTCTGGTGCAAGAACCAAAATCCCGTGAATAGGTCAGGCTAGACAGATACTATGCTTAGTGTTTTTGTGGGAATAAAATTTAACTATGTGGGGAAAGTCCTTAGTGTAAAACCTGGCACAGAATAGATCCTCAATAAAAGTCCTTCTCTTTCCCATTTCCCTCTTTAAGGAAGTTCCCAATTCACTTCAGAAGAATCTAACTGATTTCAAAGTGGCATGCTCTAATGCGACTCTTTTAAGTGAGACAAAGTGGGTAGCCTCAAAGACAAACAAAAACATCTAATAAATAATCTTAAAAGATAAAGCAGAACAATAAACATAATTTCTCATTTTATTAAGCAATAGAGTTTTGATATTGTAATACTGAGACTCCAGACCGGCCATACAATTTATAGAGCCTAGTGCAAAAGAGTCTAAGCTTTCAGTTAATCAGTGTTGTTGGGAGTAGTCATGAAGACAGTCACAGGTCCCAGTTCTTCACTGGGCGAATAGTGCAGATTTGCATGGGAAAACAGTAGAGATAAATGCCAAGATCTGATGAGAATGTGCATGCATTATTTGAACTCCTCTCAATTATCTGAAATATTTGGTCTTACTAATACTTTTGTTTCCATTATATTCAGCTAACTATAGAGTAAAACAGTGACTGCTTCAAAACTACAAGGCTACATGAATGCTTATCCTCCTCGTTACCAAAAATCTTCATTCCGTAGACTAATCAAAGCAGGAAATTTGGAAAAGCACCAGTGAGACACAAGCTTAGCATATGTGACCAAGATTAACTCAAAATTACTAGAAGGGAGACAGGAAGGAAGTAAATTAATCCATACCCCCTGCAAGGGATAAAAAAAATATGAGCAAAAAGCTTGATTAAAAAAATCTCCAAGTCAAAAAGACTGTTTGAACAAAAGCAGCACTTGAACAAGATGAAATAGAATACCCTAGGCAGAATAGAAATGACTTCCATTGGAAAGCTGATGTTTCCCAAAGAAGGAAACTCTGCAGAAATTCAAAACAAAGATAAAGGCATAAAGAATCAAAGTACACATTAAGAATATTAAATTCTACTAAGTGAGCAAAGTGATTGATTCATAAACAAGCACAGTAAGGAAGCTCTCTAGCAACTAGCATATGTTGCCTGAAAGCATAGGCAATGAATACATTCAAATAAGCACACATGGCCACCCAGAGACCAACACCTTACTAAGATGTCTTTGGGGCTTATGGTATGGAACCCCAAAGTATTGTAAATGAAATGGTCTCACAGTAGGGTTCTTTTATAATCACAGACATAACATCCCCCCCGCCACCCACCAAAATCAGGAAATATCAAGAAGAGCTAACTCAAGCTGCTTTGCATGTTTTTAAAAAGTTTTATTGAGTATCATTAATTATTATTACTTTTTTTTGAGACAGTCTGACTCTGTCACCTAGGCTGGAGGGCAGTGGCATGATTTCGGTTCACTGCAACCTCTGCTTCCCGGGTTCAAATGATTCTCCTGCCTAAGCCTCCTGAGTAGCTGGGATTACAGACATGCACCACCACACTTGGCTAATTTTTGTATTTTTAGTAGCGATGGGGTTTCATCTTGTTGGCCAGGGTCGTCTCAAACTCCTGACCTCAGGTGATCTGCCCGCCTCGGCCTCCCAAAGTGCTGGGATTACAGGCATGAGCCACCGTGCCTGGCCTGTATCATTAATTTCTATGTTTGCTTTGATTCATCAAATATTTGTTGTGCACCTAGTATCTACCAGGTTCTGTGGTAGATATAGGGGATATAAAAGTGAATAAGGCATATCCCCCAAGCCTGGGCAACGTGGTGAGCTCCTGTCTCTATGAAAAAAAAAGAAAAAATTAATTAGCTGGGTGTGGTGACATGTTCCTGTGATCCCAGTTACTCTGGAAGCTGAGGTGGGAGGATCACTTGAGCCTAGGAGGTCGAGGCTACAGTGAGCTGTGATTATGCCACTACACTCCAGCCTGGGCAACACAGCAAGACCTTGTCTCAAATAATAATTATAATAAATAAAAATAAAAAATAAGGTGTAGCCCCTATCTTAAAATACCTTAAAATCCAGTACAAGACACTATAGGAAACTAAGTGATAGTGATACATGGTACTCATGGAAAGCTGGAGGTATATATAATACTAGTATGAAAACTTTCCCTCAACTTTGTCAGGAGAAGTCCCCTTGATTTACAAGTCTTTTGGCCTCATGACTACGTGCTTTTTTTTCCCACTTAGTATCACTGATACAGTTTGGATGTTTTGTCCCCTCCAAATTTCATGTTAAAATGTGATCCCCAAAGTTGGAGGTAGAGCCTGGTGGGAGGTGTTTGGGTCATGGGGCCGGATCCCTCATGAATGGCTTAGCACCATCCCCACGGTAATGAGTGAGTTCTCACAGAGACTGGCTGTTTAAAAATGTGGAGCACTTCTTTCCTCTCTCTTGCTCCCTCTCTCACCATGTGACACGCTGGCTTTTCTTTGCCTTCCACCATGACTGTAAGCTTCCTGAGGCCTCACCAGGAGCAGATGCTGGCACTATGTTTTGTGTAGAGCCTGAGGAACCATGAGCCAAATAAACCTCTATTCATTATATATTACCCAGTCTCAAGTATTCCTTCATAGCAATGCAAACAGACTAACACAATTACTTTTGACAGGGTAAAGATATTGCCTATGTGAACAGGATATAAAAAAAAAGTCGAACGTCTCTGAAACAAACAAAAAAGGGTGCTTAGATGGGGAAACTAAAGCAACATTCTTACCACTGATAAATGGTCATAAATGGACAAGATTGATTTCAGGTACAATTTTAAGGCCAGTGAGGTTTCCTTTGGCTCCTCCTTGTTTTTTTCAGAATTCACCATTCCAGACTCTCAATGCCCTCTTATGCCTTGCAGTATCGGAATCCCTTCCTGAGAACAGCTTTTTGGAAGCTGATGTGCAGTTCTCTACCTGTCAAATCTTTTCACTATAATGTCCACAAATTTCTAGTATGGTATAGTGCTATAATTTATTTATTTATTCATTCATTTATTCATCTATTCATGCATTCAAAAAAATATTGAGAGCCAGACACTGTATTAGGCACTAGAAATGCAGTGGTAAGCAAGACTGGTGTTGTCTTTGCCCTCAGGGTTACAGGTTAATTAGAGATTATTTCTCTAAGTATAAGATATTATCTAGAAGGTACAGCAATGACTATTTCTGTTGACATATATATTATAGGAAAAGCTGGTTGTAAAATAATTTAAGTCACACTGGGACATACTTCATTTTCATGAATAGGAAGAAATTGAGGAAAATATCTATAAAAAAGTATTGTGATTTAAAAAGTATTCTGTAATGAATTACTTTTTGAATAAGTAACTAGAAAATGTTAATATCAATATGGTTTACTGGGTTCTGTAAATTTAGAAAGGAAAATTGACTAGATTATGTTAGAGAAAATAAGGGTACTTGTTTTATGAAAAACTCTCAAACCACATTTTCCCAACATTCTCACACATCACAACAACAATCATCAACACCAAAGAAGATTTCTGTGACCAAATAAATGTGTGTGTAGTTTCCCCACATACCAAGCAGCAGACACCAACTGGGTATCTTCCAATTCAATCCCGACACTATCTTACTTGGAGACAGGTCAGATAACATAGGTTGAGGGCTCAGTCCCCAAGATTTCTCCCACCCTCAGACACCATTGGCAAGTCCGGGCCTCCAGAACTTCTGGTCAGTGGGCTTAAAGTATGGGTTCCCACAAGCCCCTCTTTGGGTTCCATTAATTTGCTGGAGTGGCTCACAGAACTCAGGGAAACACGTATACTGGTGTATTATAAAGGATATTACAAACAATACAAATGAAGAGATGCATAAGGTGAGGTACAGGGGAAGGGGTGTGGAGCTCCCACACCCTCCCTGGGTATGCCACCTTTCAGGATTCTTCACATGTTCAGCTATTCGGAAGCTCCCTGGATGCGGTTCTCTTGGGTTTTTATGAAAGCTTCATGACACCAGCATTTCTTTCCCCAGGGTATGGGGTGAGACCCACTCTGTATGAGGGATTTATGACCCAGAATTAGAAAGGTGGAAGAAGATTAGAGTCCTGCCTTGGTGCAGGTAAAAGGAAGGCAGGAGAAGGTCAGATTTTGTTCCCTGAGGCCTGCCCCTAAGGCCTAACACTCCCAACACTATAATAAAAGACTGTAACAAGGGCTATGGGAGTTTTCAGCCAGGAACTGTGGATGCCCTTGTTACAGTATATGTAATATATATTATATATACAGTATATAATATATAGCATATTATATATATATATTATATATACAATATACATTGTATGTATATATTATACATTTACAATATATATTACATATATATAGTTTAACACCACAGCACTACTTCCCCACTTCCTGATAAACTCTGAAATACACATCTCTTTTATTTAAAGAGGAGCAAAGGGACAGCTATTTTCCAAGTCATTCAGCCTTTAACCAGATCAATCTCACTGAAAACCATTGAGATTCAAATATATTAAATGTTAAAACAAGGATATTTTTGAATGCAGAGCTTACAGTAACAGATCTGTAGCAACACATTAAGACTACTTCTTTGAATATCACTTTTAGTAGATGCCCTTTTCAGAAGACCACTTAACTCTGCTCATTTAACAATCCATTCCTTGCCTTTGCTTTTGAAAGAGCAATGACATTTGCCCTTCTTATTTCTGTAAGCAGTGTCATAAAGCTTAATTTCAATCACAGGGTTCAGCAGCTCAGAAAATTTGTACCCTTCCATTCCTCTTACGATAAAAAGAAATGTATTTTTTTCTATTAGGGAAAGGGGTAATGAGGTAAAGTTTTAGTGTTCATGATTATGGTTGATTTCTGAGGTTAATTCATTTAAGTCTTTTTTAAAAAGTGGTTTTGGCTATATGCTGCTGGTATAATATATGTTGATATAAAGCATACTTAAAATTTTACCATTGGTTAATTAGCATTAACAAAATAGGAATGCTACTCATTTAACTACAGTTCATATTCATTTGAAGCATAACTTTGACATTTTTCTTTCTTTAAATATTATAAATGGCTCATTATTTCATCAATGTTCATTACCTTGACATATCATTCATTTTTTTTTCCTTTTAAGTACAAATGGAGAATTGTATTTAAGGAATGAACAAATTAAAACTAAAATTGAACACCCTTCGTATTCATCTCCTATCTTTGTTGTAACAAATTACTACAAACTTGGTGACTTAAAACGACACGTTTATTCTCTTACAGTTCTGGAGGCCAGAATTCTAAAAATAGTTTCACGGGCTGAAATGAAGGTGTTGGCAGGTCCAGCTTATTCAGAGGATCTTGAAGAAAACACATTTTTTGCCTTTTCTATTTTCTAGTGGCTTCTAGCATTCCTTCGTATATGGCCGCACCACTCCAATCTCTGCCTCCAGTCACATTGCTTTCTTCTCTTCCACGTGTTATATTTTCCTCTGTCTCCCTCTTATAAGGGTACATGTGATTACAATTAGGGCCTACTCAGACAGTCAGATAATCCAGGATAGTCTCCCCATTTCAAAATTTTAAAGCACATCTGCAGTCTTTTTTTTTTTTTTTTTTTTTTTGCCATATAAGGTAACATTCACATGTTCCAGGGATTGGGACATAGATACCTTTTGACTCCATTATTCAGTCTACCATGCCCTCCTAACTACATACCAAGAGACATTATGACTTCCATGGGCCATACACATTTTAGCCTTTGTGGCCCTCTCTTCGGTAAAAAGAAATTTAAAAATATTTTTTATGACTGCATTGATAAAAAGATGAATATGTATATATTTATTGTTATCATAAATGTATATACATTATTACATTAATTTTTCTTCTCATTTTAAAAGAAATTAAAATAATACTTTTGTGAATCCCTAAAAGTATTATGGGCCCTAGGCATGTGTCTAATGAGAAAGTCAACCTTGCATACAGAAAACATGTAAGGTAGTTTGGATCTCAGCAGCTGATAGAATTTTAAAAGTATAGAAGCTCAGGAAAGAATTCTAATATATACATAGGTTCTTAATTGCACTTTGGTTTTCAAAAGTCATAAGATTTCTGTTCCAGTTTAAATAAGTGCTCCATTCTGTAAGCTTTGTCATTTTTCTATCATGTGACTTTAAAAAGGAAAACACAAATCTTTTTTAAGAAGGACTATTTTTTCCATACCTAATTGATGAAAAAATAATGTGCAAGATGTTTTAAAATGAAATAAAAATGGTTCCATTCTGTGTCATCCCACTGCAAATTTTGTGAGTAACAATACACAGTCCATTGTGTGTGTTTTCTTTTTAAATTTTAAAGGTTGGGGTAAGAGAGAAATAACACTAATAATGTTGAATCAAATCACACAACTTTAATGTGACCTGGTTGGACACCACCCAATTTATGCCTCTTCCAAATTAGGTTTCTCAATGATAATGTTGTTCTACTGTCAAATGGTTCTTTTTTTTTGGACGGAGTCTTGCTGTTGTCAGCTTGGGGTGGAGTGCAATGGCACTATCTCAGCTCACTGCAACCTCTGCCTCCCAGGTTTCAGCAATTCTCCTGCCTCAGCCTCCCAAGTAACTGAGATTACAGGCGCCTGTCACCACGCCTGGCTAATTTTTGTATTTTTGGTAGAGACAGGGTTTCACCATGTTGGCCAGGCTGGTCTTGAACTCCTGACCTCAGGTGGTCTACCCACCTCGGCCTCCCAAAGTGCTGGGATTACAGGCCTGAGCCACCGCGCCCAGCCCATAATTGTTTACACAGTTCATTTGTGGCTTGAAGTACTACATTTTCTTTGGCAATACAAGGAGAGTGAAGAATCATACAAATTTTTATTTTCAGTATCTTATGAAAGATTATGCTAATCATAGAAATCACAGCTTGGGTAGCTAATAGCAAATCAAAGTTTGGTTTTTCTTTAGTAGGAAAATGTTATTATTGTGCACTGCTTTTCAACTAGAAATTCTACAGTCATACATTTTCTAACATTTAAACTTTGTTTCACAAACTCAGTTCATTAGTTTTAATAAACTCCTTATGATTTAGAGGATGCAACAGATGGTATTTTATATTACACTATATTACCTCCAGGACAGTTTTATCTATACCTAGACTAAAATGCACAATTGCTGTATCCATTCATTGCTTTCTTTGGGAGAACAGTATGAATATTCTTTTTTATGTATGAAATAGAATAACACATTTTAAAACATGCTTCTTAAAGACCATTCCTATATTTATTTTCAAATTGAATTAAATGTTTTATGTTATTATATAGTGTAGAGGACTACATGCTCGCAAACGAGACGTTCCCGATAAGTCCTGCTCTTGCAAACGAAGCAGGGCGTTTCCGATAGGAGCCAGCTGCAAACAGCAGACCCTGGGGGCTTGTTTACGGGTAAACATCTTGAAAATCCAGAAAGTCAGGGAAAGGTCAGAAAAACAACAATGTGTCTTGTGACTTGGTAACATTCCACAAACGACTGTATAAAATAAAGCGGAGCATGTCATTCAGCACGGCCACAATGTTTGTCTTGTCTTGGGTTGTCTTGTGTGTTCATTCCTTTGTTTAGGAAACATGCGGACCCCAACAATATAGTACACATTTTAAGTTTTACATAGTTATGAAATCTCAGTGATAATAACAATAGTTACAATTTCAGCTTTACATGTATTATCTCATTTATTGCTCATAGCAAAAATTAAGACAGATACTTTTACTTTATTCCATTTTAGAAGTGAGGACACTGAGGCATTGAGCAGTTAAATAATTTGTCCAAAAGCACACAGCTAATAAATGACAAAATTGAGAGTTAAACCTAAGCAAGGTCTGTCTGTCTACAGAGCCTATACATGTAATCCACCATATTATACTGTCTCCACACAGACTATTCATAATATTCTAACATTCCACATTTTGTGGAAAATGCCAACACTAATAAAACGTTTTTGATGATTGCAAAGTATCAACCAAAGTCAATTAATGACACACACATATGCCATGAACAAAACACAGAATACACTCATAAAATTACTAGAGTTTGCATAGAATAGTGTAGTCCAGTTTAATGACTGAAGAATGAAATTAAAAATTTCAAAGTTTTGGTACCTTCATGGAAAAAGTTGTTAGTTTTATTGAAACTGCCTTTGAAAAAAAAATTATGACAAGAGAAATCTGACATAGCTGACTCCATCTTGCTTCTGACCTCTAAGCTGTTGTTGGTCATTCCTGGGCATAGACCAAGCTAGGTTAGAAGGAATTTAGTTTTTAGTTTAACTTGAAAGCAAGGATAAGGTTGGGCACAGTGGCTCACATCTGTAATCCCAGCACTTTTGGAGACTGAGTTGGGAGGATCACTTGAACCCAGGAGTTCAAGACCATCTTGGGCAAGATGGTGAGACCCCATCTCAACAACAACAATAAAAATTAGCTGGGCATGGTGGTGTACACCTGTGGTCTGAGTTACATGGGAGGCCGAAGCAGTAGGATCACTTGGGCTGAGAAGGTCAAGGCTGCAGTGAACCATGTTCACACCACTGCACACTGCACTCCAGCCTTGGTGACAGAGCAAAACCCTGTCTCAAAAAATAATAATAATGATTATAGCACCTCTCTAAAACTAACCCCCTCCTTGCTCAAGTACTGAAAACTGCCTTTGTAAGACTAATGAAAAGCCATAAGAACACGATTACGGGAGGGCCCTGAACTCTACTAAAATGTAGTTTCTATTATCCTTTACTGTTCAGGAGTCATGTGGCTAGAGGTCACAAAATAAGTGTAGTTTCTATAATCTTTCACTGCTCAGGAGCCATGTGGCCAAAGGTCACAAGATGTGTGCCTTCTCCAATTGTTCCTGTAGAAAATATCACTATTCTAAAACCCATTTTTTTTTCCTGAGACAGGGTCTCCCTTTGTTGCCCAGCCTGGGCACTGCTTCCAACCTCTAGGATTGTTCTGTTATCTCCTTCAGGCTGACCCCACCAGGATAAAACTGTTCCTGTGGCCCCACCCAGAGGTGGACTCAGAACATGAGGTTCATTTTCCACAGATCTATGATTTCATCCACAACCAATCAGCAGCACCCATTCCCTAGCCCCTTGCCCACCAAATTGTCTATAAAAACTCTAAGCTCTGATCCTTTGGGGAGACTGAATTGAGTGATAACTCCAGTTCCCCTACATCAGCTGGCCTTGCATCAATTAAACTCTTCCACTACTGTAATGCCAGGTTCTCAGTGAATCGATTTTGTCTGTGCAGATGGCAGGAAGAACCCCTCCAGTGATTACATTACTTTGTTACAAAGCCACAGACTTTACCGGTAGCCCAGTCAGTTTCATAACTGTATGGGGGGCACAAAGAGGACTTGGGCAGAGAGAACGAATGACTCATAACAAATCTATTGTTTCTACTACAAATGAAACCAATCCAAGACTATGCCCCACTGAAGAAGGGGCAGTTGTGCCACATTATATACAAAAGACAACATTAAAACACAAGGAGCTATAGGCTTAACTAAAAGCACTTTGTGCAGTGCTTTGCTGTTTTAAAGATGGGGTGTCTTTATTACTACATCATGCCAGAAGTAAAATACTACTGCTACAATAATAGTAGTCATGTATGTATGAATATTTTCAGAATGCCAAAGCACTCTGATTCACCCCGTATCCCTGCCCATATTCACAGGTCATTTCGATACTATAGAATCTACTAATTGGAAGGGACTGTAAGAGTTACCAAGAACAGTTTATGAGCAGTATAGAGATTCCATCTGTACTATGATGAGCAGGTGGAAAGTCAGTCTCTCCTTAACCCTTCCAGTGATAAGGAACCCACAGAGCAGCATGAAAAGTAATTCATTCAATTATTGTACAGTAATAATTTTTAGATATTGTTGCCCTGCCTGATTGTCTGTACTTCCATTTATTAGGCCTAGTTGACTTTTTGAAAAAGACAGAAATATGCTTAATCTCTTCTCCTCATGACAGTATTTTTAAAGAGCAATTATGTTCTTTCTCTTTAGTGAATCACCTCAAGTTCTATAAACCATTCTTCATATGGAATATTTTCACAGAAAAAACACAAGATGTTTACTTTACTAACTAATTTCTTATGGGTCAAAGATCAGAAGATGAGCTTGTAAGCTATACATGTGAAAGGATTCACCTGTTTCATTATTGCAACTTTTCCTCAATTCTGAAGTTATTATCTATTCATTTCCTGAAGCAAATTTCACGAGAAAAACATCTCCCTCTGATATCTCACTATGCTTGTTCTTAAGCAATTTGAAAAGAGAATGCCTTTGCCAAAATCGTTGCTTGATTCAGAGGCGTTTGAACTTTTTACATATGATCATGCATCCATGCAGTTAAAAGGTTTTCCACGCAATGTATCAGCCCAGCACATTTTCTTTTGATGATTTCATTGACCTCGTGCCTATCCTATCAGTTTTATCCACATACTCATATGAGTCACAGTCCTCAAAATGTCATAAACATGAGGTTTTGTTTTCATTGTGTGAATATTACTTTAGACAAGATGAGGAGAAAGCTTTCAAGTCAAGCATTCAAAACTTAAGGAACGCCTACATGTTTTCCCCTTCCATCTTTCTCATGGACGCATTTATACTGAAACAATCTGACAACGACATTCTATTTACATGTAATCTTAACTGGTCTCTAACATTTTCAACAAGTACATTTTCTCAAACCCTCAACCGTCTATTGCCTTGAACTTCCTCCTTCCTCTCATCCTGTCAATGAAGGGTAGAATTCTCTCCATCCTTCCAGCATTTCCTCCTTTACAATGTTTTTCACTTTGTCAATCTGTTTCATAATAAATAACCTAACTCTTCATGAAGCACTCCATCCACCTTCCTGACTTAACTTAAACCTTTGCTCTCTCCTAAGGACAGGCTTTCCCAAGAAGTCTCCTGGAGGAAAAGCCACTTATTACACTTGGGTGAGATGAGGGAGGAGAATGCAAGGCAGTATTCTCCTTTACCACTAGTTCTCCTTTACCACTTTCAAACCATTACTTCTCTACTCCCTTGATAAAGTACCTAGTCCTTGAAGATGGTTTTACCATGATCTAACTCATCTCATTACTGAAATCTGTAGCTGTACTGGTCATTTTATCACTATTTAGTATTTAGAAGCCAAATCAGCTTATAAATGCTTTTTCTGAGCTACAAGACAGTTATATAATGAAGCTAGGATGAAACAAACAAAAATATGGAAGACTGAGGTCGGAATTTATTGGCACCTGCTATTGCCTCTCTGTAGATCTAGAGTATATTCACCCATTTTCTCCATTTTTGCTTCCTTGTCTCCTTTCAGTAAACCATTTATGCTAGACTATAATAATCAGCCTTTTGTCCTACAACTGCAAGGAAGTATCCTCACCGAGGTCCGCAATGACTCCTGATTGACAAATCCAATTTTTTTTTGACATAACAGACTGTAGGTCATTCATTTTTAAACGATCCCTTACTTTGCCTCCCATTATATTATATATTCCTAAATTCTCTTCCTATCTCTTGTATCCTGCTGACCATCCTTACATGTTGGTGTTCTGCAGAATTCTGTCTTAGGTGCTGTTCTCTTTTTACTTTATACTTTCCTTTTTTGGAAACAGAACCATTTCTTCTTATTTCACTCCATTCACTGCTACCACCCCTGATTCTGGACCTGTATAACTCTAACTGGTTCTTCAAGTTTCAAGCCATGAATTCTTTTTTGTGAGGAGTCTTTCTTTACTAATTTCCCTCCTACCTTTAGCGCTTCCAATATGTCTTCTCTTGGCGGGGCGCGGTGGCTCAAGCCTGTAATCCCAGCACTTTGGGAGGCCGAGACGGGCGGATCACGAGGTCAGGAGATCGAGACCAATATGTCTTCTCTTTTAGAATGTGTAGTATTTAGGTATTACCTTTATTTTTGCCTCAACTTTTTAAACGTCATTTTCCCCCTTAAGGCCTGTAGTGTATTGATTACATTTACAGTTCCTTTTTTGGCTATTTCAAGTTGAAAAGGGGTCACCCTCTCTGAATGCTTTCATCACTATCATTTCCTCAATCAATTCTGCATTATTAGTAAAAGTTCAGACCAATGTTTCCCCTTGGTATTCGTCTCCTTCTTAAAAATTAAATATTCAGGCCGAGCGCGGTGGCTCACGCCTGTAATCCCAGAACTTTGGGAGGCCAAGTGGGCGGATCATGAGGTCAGGATATCGAGACCATCTTGGCTAACACGGTGAAACCCCATCTCTACTAAAAATACAAAAATTAGCGGGCATGGTGGCAGGCGCCTGTAGTCCCAGCTACTCGGGAGGCTGAGGCAGGAGATGGCGTGAACCAGGAGGCGGAGCTTGCAGTGAGCCGAGATCACGCCACTGCACTCCAACCTGGCGACAGAGCAAGACTCCGTCTCAAAAAAAAAAAAAAAAATGAATATTCAGCAACATCAAGACAAGAATGTTATCTTTTTCTACTTTTAGCTAAAATAATTATAAAATATGTACACAGTTGACAATCTCATCCCTATAATGTCTTGCTGTGTAAGAATTGGTATATCTGGGCTGGGAGCAGAGGCTCATGCCTGTAATCCCAGCACTTTGGGAGGCAGAAGTGGGCGGATCATGAGGTCAGGAGTTCAAGACCAGTCTGACCAATATGGTGAAACCCTGTCTCTACTAAAAATACAAAAATTAGCTGGGCATCGTGGCAGACACCTGTAGTCCCAGGTATTCGGAAGGCTGAGGCAGGATAATCGTTTGAACCCGGGAGGCAGAGGTTGCAGTGAGCCAAGATTGCACCACTGTACTCCAGCCTGGGTGACAAAGCGAGACTTCATCTCAAAAAAAAAAAGAATTGGTGTATCTGAATACAGATACAGTATATAGTGTATATATACTTTTAAAAGCATATCATTTGTCCCTCCTTTCCTCTAGCCTTATAAAATAGCCTCACTACATTTCTACACTGGAGTCCGAGATTTTCACACAGGTGCTCATTTTGATAGACAATGTCATTCCGTGATCCTTGCTTTTTATTTCCATTATCATATTCTATATTTGTAGTAGACAGAATTCCAAGACGGCCTCAAAGATTTCCTCCTCTTGGTATTCAGAAAATGTTCATGCCCCTCCTCTTGAATGATATCACTTCTATGATTAAGTTACTGATCAGTTGACTTTAAGACAATCAAGAGGGAGATTATTTTGAGTGGGCCTGAAATAACCAGGTAAGTCCTTTAAAAGAATGTGAAGTGTCAGAGAGGTACTTTCCCTAACCTGAAAGAAAGCAAACATCCATGTTTTGAACTCCTATAGGGATTACATGACAAGGAACTGTGGGCAGCCTCAAGGAGCTAGGAGAGGTCCCCAGACAAAAGGCATCAAGAAAATGGGGATCTCAGCATCAACTACAAGAAACTGAATTCTGCCAATAGTCAGTGAGCTTTTATTTCAGTTCTCAGGTAATTTACTTTCTCTACTGTTCTCAGACTCTCACTTCTGAAGCAGCATAGTTGTCTGGGGTAAATACCCAGGGTCGTCATCTCACACCAAGAAGATTAAGGAAGGACACAGACACACATGAGGAGTGAGTTTAGGAGCAGAGGTTAATAGGCAAAACAAAGACAAAGGAGAGCAGCTCTCCCTCTCTCATGAGAGAGAGGAGTGTCTGAAAGGGAAAAGCCAGCCTATGGTGGACCACAGCAGATTTTATATGCAGGATTGAGGAGGCCTATCTGATTTATGGTTCAGACACATTGGTTTGACCAGGTGTGAGGTTTACACAGTGTACAAGGAAGGCTGGTCGCCCCACCCTAATCTTATTATGCAAATGGGCTTTCCACTTTGCCAGCACCACTTGTCTGCTTCTTACTGTACATGTGCTGGTAAAGAGAAGGGAAGATGGAGCCACCATTTTGATCATGCTTAGTCCCATGTAGCCTTTTCCTATTAGCACTGCTGGCTTTCACCGGTGCGAGCTTCCAGCTTGCTTGCTATGTCTGTAGCTCAATTTTACAGGCTGCTCTTTGTTAGAAAAGAAAATGCTTTCCATTAAAAGGAAAACCTTACAGAGGACTTCCTCACTCTCACTATCTGCCTAAATAATTTCTTTTTAACTCCTATGTTACTACTACAGTTTAATAGTGTTTTCCAAATTTCTCTGATAAGAATCTCTTGGCATGCTTGATTTAAAACAAATTCTGAGAACCCACGCCATACCCACTGAATAAGCACCTTCAGGAAGATAGGTTTGGTTATCTGTTTTGTCAATAATTCCTTTTAGTGACTCTTACCCAGGAAATGTTGATTAATACCATGGCCCAGCAAAACAGCTCATCCTATTTGACAACAGCTCTGCATCCACCTGATAGATCACCATATCCTTTCAATGCTTCCAAAATAATGGTCGATATGGTTTGGATCTGTGTCCCTGCCCAAACCTCACGTTGAATTGCAATCCCCAATGTTGGAGGTGGGGCTTGGTGGGAGGTGATTGGATCATGGGGGTGACTTTTAATGGTTTAGCACCATGCCCCCTAGTTCTATCTTCTGATAGAGTTCTCAAGAGATCTGGTTGTTTAAAAGTGTGTGGCACCTCCCCACTGTCTCTCTCTTCCTCCTGCTCCTAGACATGTGAAGTGAAGTGCTGACTCCTCCTTTGCCTTCTGCCATGATTGTAAGTTTCCTGAGGCATCCCCAGAAGCTGAACAGATGACCAGCATCATGCTTCCTGTACAGCCTGCAGAACTGTGAGCAAATTAAACTTCTTTTCTTTATAAATTTCCCAGTCTCAAGCATTTATAGCAGTGTGAGAACAGACTAATACATTGGTATTCAAATAAGAAAAAAAATGGAAGTTCCACGTGTGTCCCAACTTCTTCCATTTCTACCCAGAATTTCAAAATTACTACTGATTTATTATTGTGTAGCTATGGTAATAAAACGTATTCTCCAGTTCATCACTATGTTTTTATCGCTTCCTCTTTATCCCATTGGTGAGGGAGGGATCCCCACCCCAGGGTTATGGGGATGGACGAACACGCAACACCCAATGCTGGACAGATGAGACTGATCACAGTTTATCAATTACATATACTCACAGCCTAAGGGAGGAGGACACCACACACCATGCAGGGCCACACAGGAGTTTGCCCTCTGGAGCAGACCAAGCAACCAGGGGCTGTGGGAGGCAGGCTTTGTAGTATCAGACAGGTGGGGGTGACCCTTAGTTCCCACAGGAGGATGTGATTGGCTTATTGAATAATTCCATGGGCTGGCAAAGAACTGAAAGCCACTACTTAGGAACTGCACCTGGTCTCCTTGACAAGGAGGCTTGTTAGGCTAGGGGAACTTATCTGTGGGAGCAGAGTGGGGAGAAAAACTCATAGGTAGGCCATTTGAGGCTCTCTCAGTTTCACCAGATATCAAGGCAGTACATAATATGAGGCTTTAATTTTAGGCCTTACACCACACACTGGCTTTGATAAACAGTGGCAGGCAAGGCCCTCAACATATTCTGAATAGTTGTGCCAGGAAGATAGCTCATGCACCACTTTATCATGCTGGATGAATTTTTCATCTATATTTACATGTAGCTACTTTCTATGTGTAAGATTTGTAACAATAAAAAAAAGTAGATTCCTGAATACTCCTCTGAACACATATCATGCATTTATTTTTAATTTTTATCTTTTTGAGACAGGCTCTCATTCTGTCACCCAGACTGGAGTGCAGTGGTACCATCATGGCTCACTGCAGCCTTAACTTCCCTGGGCTCAGGTGATCCTCTCATCTCAGCCTCCCAAGTAGCTGTGACTACAGGGGCATGCCATCATTCCTGGCTAAGTTTTGTAGAGACAGGGTTACACCATGTTGCCCAGATTGGTCTTGAACTCCTGGGTGCAAGTGATCTTCCCACCTCAGCCTCCCAAAGTGCTGGGATTACAGGTATGAGTCACCGCACCAGGCCTGATATTTTAATAAAAAATAATTGCAGCCAAACACAGCAGTTCATGCCAGCACTTTGGATGACCGAAGTGAGAGGATCATTTGAGGCCAGGAGTTCAAGACCAGCCCGGGCAACACAGGGAGCTGCTGTCTCTATATAACATTTTTAAAAATATATAAAATATCAAATTTTCAAAATTATAAATGGAGGAGAAATATTAAACTATGTTTTCATGAAGTTAGTTTAAGTCTGCTTTTAAAGTAATTCATTTCAATTGTGCATATCACTTGGAAAACTTTCTCAAACCTTACACACATCCCATTCTCCTTTCTTCCTTTTCAGTCCCACCACATATTGCCCCAGCGGGAGGATGTTTCTTTGTAGTGAATTATTGCTGTAACCTTCAGTGTAGCCATGAGTGTGCCTGGAGGCAAAGAAGTTGATAACCACTTTCCAGTGTTGTCCAATAATAGAGTATTTCCTTTCCCTTCCCTCTCTTTTCTTTCCTCTTCTTTCCTTTTCTCTTTCTCCTCTATCTTACCACTGCTGCAAGTTAATTGAAATCTAGAAGATGGACTTTGGCTGAAGATTATGTAAGAGGACAATAAGACCAATCTGTCTTTAGGCCAATATTCTCATGGCCTAAAGTTGCAAGAGGCTGAAAGACTAAAGTATTACTGCAGAACCTCTCTGGAATAGATATAATTCTAAGACATCATTCAGGGAGATTGAAGGAGTAGTCTAATCAAAACGATAAAGTAAGAATTAAGAATGGGGTTAAAGTATCATTTCTCTTACGAAATTCTGGGATGTTCAGGGATTTTCTTTCTAAAAAGATTACTTCATAAACATAATCTTTAAATATTATATGTTTAAAGTACATCTACACATAGCTTATAAAGTAAGAAATAAAGACATATCTGTCTGAGACTTAGGGGACGTTATTATTGTTTGCTTCATATATTCTGTTCACAGTACCTTTCCCACTTGGGAGCAGTGTATCATATTTGCAATAAAAGCAAGCAAAGGAAAAAAAAAAAAAAAAAGAAACTAACTCCAGTGAGCTGAACTTGCAAACCTCAAGTTATGCAGTAATCGCAAACATCATGTATGTCAATGTAATTGTGGCAAATGTGAAACATGATCTAGTTCAAATCATATTTAATCAGAAATGGGCAATGGTTCAGAAATGTAATGTTTCCATTTTAAGGGTGTTAAAATTCATTACTATATTAGCTTTGTGTTTTTGAAACTTTTTGGACATTGGGCTTAGGCCCAGAGGAATTTCAAATATCAAAATTGATACTACATATTTAACTATCATAACCACTCAGCAATTATGCTTGCCTGCTATATTCTCATCCAACAACTCCACAGTCTAGGAACTTGTGTGCATATTAGATTCCTATGGAAGTTATAGCATTAATGAAATTGAGTTTTAAATTTCCCTAGGCTCAACCTAGACATTAAGAATATAAATGTAAATTAACAGAGAACTAACAGCCATGAATACTAACACTCAAATCACATTCATTTTCATTTAAATTTTACTCAGACATCAGGGAAACAATTTCTCCTCCTTTCCTCTAAAGAAATTATATTAATAATTTTGGCAGTCTTCCTGTGATGAAACAACATAGAATGCAATGCAGAATGCAACACCTTTAAATTACTTAGAAAACAGACACATGAAAACTAAATCTGGATAAATCATATTTGCTTTGCTTGTGGGACAATTTTAGAGACTGAACCTAGTCTACTCCTGAGTTTAAGGAGATTCTGAGGTTTAAAACTATGGGTTAAATATATTTACTAACCAATAGCCTGTTAATGGTCTTTAGTACCACCAAGTATAATAAAGGGAAGCATAAATTACATAGCTCAAACCACAACAACTCTGCATAGTGATATAACCAGTACAGTAGTCCCCTCTTATTCATGGATTTGCTTTTAGCAGTTTGTTAATCACAGTCAACTACACTCCAAAAAGGTTACATAGAAAATTCTAGAAATAACAATTCACATGTTTTAAATTGCATGCTGTTTTGAGTAGCATGATGAAATCTCTCACCACCCTGCTTCATCCTACCGGGGTGTCACTTAGTGGCCTTCTCTATTATCAGATTCACTGCTACAGTATTGGTATTGCAGTCCTTGTGTTCAAGTATTCCCTACTTAATAATGGCCGCAAAGCACAAGAGAAGTGATGCTGGCCTATTATTATAATTGTTCTATTTTATTATTAATTTTTGTTGTTAATCCCTTACTCTGCTTAATTTATAAATTAAACCTTATATAGGTATGCATATATAAGGAAAAACATAGTAATATATAGGGTTTGTTACCATCTGTGGTTTCAAGCATCCTACTGGGGGTCTCGGAAAGTATCCCCTGAAGATAAAGGGGGACTACTGTAGTTTCCCTCCTATCTTTTTAGATGATTCTGCCATGACCAGAGAGGGTTGTGTGTCTCTTATGTGACTTTCTTGCTTCTTCTTTTGTGCTCCTTTCCTTCAGATTTGAAGAACAAAAGGAAAAAGGAAAGAATAACAAACTGCCAACTATTAAGTGTTTGGCTTGCTTGACAATTGGTAAAGGAAGGAGTCCACTACAGGCAGAATGACAGGGACACGTAGTTTGGGACTCTTGAGTGGAAGAGTGAATTGCAAGGTCCACTGCTAAGAGAAAAAAAAAAGTTATCCAGTGAGAAGCTCCATCCCAAGACTGTTTACCTGAAACACGTATCTATTCAATTGGGTAGGGTTAAGTTGGGAATTGAGAGATGCTAAAGATGTTTACCTTCTGTGTCCTAGCTCTTGGGTTCTTCATATTAATATTTTATCCTTTTATCCTTTTCACTTGCTTCATGAAATCTATCCACCTAATCTCTCTGTAGATTTCTCTTATGGATTATCTAACCTGACAGAAGTTTATTCCTTGGTATTACAGACAATTTTTTTTTTTCTGGGAAATACAAACACATTCCTAATTTTAATTCTCATGTAACAATAATCCAAATTTATAATCAATTTTCCACAGAACTCCTGAAAGAGAGGTGGGGTGATTGTAAAATATGGTGGTAGAAAGGTTTTCTTTAAAGCTCATTTGGTGAAAGTGCTGCTGTTTTGTTTGTTTGTTTTTTGTTTTTTGTTTTTTTTTGGACAGATACTCACTCTGTTGCCCAGGCTGGAGTGCAGTGGTGCCATCGTGGTTCACTGCAGCCTTGACTCCCTGGGCTCAAGTGATCCTCCCAGCTCAGCCTCTCAGGTAGCTGGGATGACAGGTGTGTACCACCATGCCCCATGAATTTTTTCATGTTTTGTAGATATGAGGTCTCCCTATGTTCCCCCAGGTTGATCTCAAACTCCCGAGCTCAAGCAATCCACCTGCCTCAGCCTCCCAAAGCAAAAATATTTTGTAAACAAAAAGTTTTTAAAAAAAAGAAGAGTGAGAGAGAAAGAGGAACATTTTACCTGAGAGATATCAAAACATACTACAAAACAATAATAATACAGCATGATACTAGTTTACAGAAAGTCACTCAAATCAGTGGTTGAACAGAGTTAAAAAATAAAAACAATAGATGTGTAAAGGTACGTTAATTTGGTTGACAATAAACTTCACATCACTGAGAAAAGGATGGACCTGTCATAAAAGGACAAATGGCCAACCAAATGAAGAAAACAATAGGCTGCACCCTTAATTGAAACCATGAATACAAATAAACTTTAAAGTTTTGATTTTTTAAGTATTAAAAATAGTAGAATAAAATAATGAATACTTTAAAAATTATGGAGTGGCAAGGTCTTTCCAAGCAAAGTATGAAACCCAGACTCCATGAAGGAGAAGACAGACATATTTCACAACCTCAAGTGATAGACCTAGAGAAAATATCTGCAACATATAAAACAAAAGGGCAATAGCCTAAATGTATCAGGATTTCAACAAATCTATGAAAAAATACTGTAATAGGCACTTCACAAATGAAAAAATATATATAACCATATGAAAAAGTTCAACATTACTAGCAATCAAGCAAATGTATATTAAATGTTTAATGAGATATTTTTGCCCATCAAATTTAAAATGTTAGATGATGCAAACTGTTGTTGCCTATCAGGGAAATGGACACTTTCATACACTCTTGTGAAAGTCTTTTTGAAGGGATACTTGACAGTATCTAGCCACAATATCTGATCTATGAAATCCACTTAAGAATCTATTCTAAGGAAATTCTCATACAAGTGCACAAAATATACAATGAAAAGAGAATGAATTCAAGAATATTTATCATAGCATCATTTGTAATAGAAAATAATTGGAAACAATTTGAGCATCCATCAATAAAAATGGTTAAATAAAATCATAGTACATCAAAACAGTGGAATACTATGCAGCCATTTTAAAAATGAGGTGCACATGTACCCTAGAACTTAAAGTATAATAAAAAAAAAATGAGGTGGATCTGCAGGCACCAATATACCACCTCACTATATTTTTAAGCAGAAAAAACAAGTTTCAAAAGGCGAGGCAGGTCAATCACAAGATCAGGAGTTCAAGACCAGCCTGGCCAACATGGCGAAACAACAGCTTTACTAAAAATACAAAAATTAGCTGGGTGTGGTGGTGGGCACCTGTAATCCCAGCTACTTGAGAGGCTGAGGCAGGAGAATCGCTTGACCCTGGGAGGCAGAGGTTGCAGTGAACCGAGATTGTGCCATTGCACTCCAGCCTGGACGACAAGAGTAAGACTCCGTCTCAAGAAAAAAAAAAAAAAAGAAGAAAATGAATCTCACATGTATAGATTGCTAGAAATAGAGCGGGAAGGACACTCCAAATAGATGAAAGATTGTTTTGAACTGTAGAATTTTTAGGCTTTATTTACAATAGCATTTGCACAACAACAACAAAAAATAGACGGTTTCACCGTACCCAAGTGTCCATCTGATAGCCCGAGGGATAAACTGTATTTCACACAATTTCAAGACAGAGAGAGTGACATGGTTTGGCTGTGGCTCCACCAAAATCTCAACTTGAATTGTATCTCCCAGAATTGCCATGTGTTGTGGGAGGGACCTAGCGGGAGGTACTTGAATCATGGGGATCGGTCTTTCCTGTGCTATTCTCTTGCTAGTCAATAAGTCTCACAAGATCTGATTGGTTTATCAGGGGTTTCTGCTTTTGTTTCTTTCTCATTTTTTCTTGTTGCTGCCATGTAAAAAGAGCCTTTCACCTCCTACCATGATTCTGAGGCCTCCCCAGCCATGTGGAACTGTAAGTTCAATT
Source organism: Trachypithecus francoisi (assembly GCF_009764315.1). Lineage (NCBI taxonomy): Eukaryota > Metazoa > Chordata > Mammalia > Primates > Cercopithecidae > Trachypithecus > Trachypithecus francoisi. Next base: position 13,995,245 of record NW_022681471.1, on the reverse strand, counting down.
AAACCTTTTTTTGTTCCCAGTTTCAGATATGTCTTTATCAGCTGCGTGAAAATGAACGAATACCAAGAACAGTAACCTGCAGCATCTAGAAAATTGATGAGCCTACTTTCTGGTGGTAGGTGACTCCTACCTATGGCCATCCTGTGATTGAAATGTCTTTGGTGGTAAAACAAAGTGGTCCAGGAGGAGTCTGTACTGTTATAATCATATTAATTAAAAAGTGTGTTAATTGCAAATTTACAGATAAATAGGATCAGACCTTTAAAATGAAAAGTAAGGATAGGTATGGGATGTGTAAGGAAAAATAGTTCTGCTATGTTTTTAATAATAGATTTTTGATTATGAAGTAATGCACATTTATTATAGAAAACAATATACAAAAGAAAATTAAAACTGCTGGCAATGCCATGAATCACTATTAATATTATAATTTATTTTTCCCAGTTATTTCCCCATGCCTCTATTTATAAATATTTTTACTTTAGTCTATTCATATAAAGATGGGGTTATACCCTTTTGTAATCTTCAATTTTTCCTATTTAAAATATATAGAGAATTAGTTCAGTTTTTAAAAAGTTGAGCTTCAGGTAATTGTGAAATATTAAAGAGGAAATGTCCAGCCAGCTGTTACAGATGGAGTCTAGGAGAAATGTTGGAAAAAGGTTTATGGTCTGCAAGATGTCAATCTATATGTAATTATTGAAGCCTGGAAATGGGGTGATATCATCCACACTTTTTCACAGGGTGAGTTACTGGGTTAAGAAGGCAATTGATAAGGTTGGAATAGGATAGATAATTTCAGAATGTATCACATAGCAGTTGTAAGTATTCACACTGGATTGCAATATAAAAATCAATTTCTAATTGTGAGTCTAAGGACTAATCCTTTAGAGACAGTAGAAGACACTGACAGGACAGAAACCATAACTAGTTTTAAGAAAATAAGATCAAAGTTTGGCATTGGTCTCTGGGCCCCTTTACAGTCTTTAAAATTACTGATGACCCCAAAGTGCTGTTGTCCTTGTGAGTTATACCTATTGATATTTGTGTATCAGAAGTTAAAACATAATTAAATATTTATGTATTGATTCACTTAAAATAACAGTAATAAACCTGTTACATGTTAACATAAATACTATTTTCATGAAAAATTGCTATATTTTCTGAAACAAAAAATTAATTGAGCAGCCATTAAAAGGAGTGAAATCATGTCCTTTCCAGCAACATGGATGGATCCAAAGGCCATTATTTTCAGTGAAATAACTCAGAAAGTAAAAAAACATATGTTCTTAGTTATAAGTAGGAGCTAAACAATGGGTACATATGGGCAAAAAGATGGAAATAATAGACACTGGGGACTCCAAAAGAAGGGAGAGCTAGAGGGAGGCGAGAGTTGAAAAATTATTCACTACGATATTTACTATGTGAGTAATGGGTACACTAGAAGCTCAATCTCCACCAGTATGCAATATACCCATGTAACAAATATGCACATGTTCACCCTGAATCTAAAATAAAATAATTGAGAGGGGTAGTATCATGATCTTTAATGCCTGGCTTAACAAAACACAGCTGAAATCTGATCTCTGCTTCTGCATTCAGTTAATTGATGATGTATGCATGTAAGAAAAGGCACGGTGGCTCATACCTGTAATTCCAGCATGTTGGGAGGCCGAGGTGGGTGGATCACAAGGTCAAGAGATCGAGACCATCCTGGCCAACATAGTGAAACCTTGTCCCTACTAAAAATACAAAAATTTGCTGGGTGTGGTGGTGCACGCCTGTAGTCCCAGCTACTCGGGAGGCTGAGGCAGGAGAATCGCTTGAACTTGGGAAGCAGATGTTGCAGTGAGCAGAGATTGCACCACTGCATTCCAGCCTGGTGACAGAGCAAGACTGCATCTCAAAAAAAAAAAAAAGAAAAAAAAAAAGAAAATGTGAGTGAAAAAAACATAATGTCTTTTTTGTTTGTTTTTTGAGACAGGATCTTTGTTGCCCAGGATGGAGTGCAGTGGTGAGATCATGGCTTACAGCAGCCTAAACTTCCCAGGCTCAAGTGATCCTCCTGCCTTAGCCTCCCATAGAGCTGGGACTACAGGCACACACCATCACACCTGGCTAATTTTTAAAAATGTTTTATAGAGACAGGATCTCACTGTGTTGCACAAGCTGGTCTCAAACTCCCGAACTGAAGCAATCCTCCCACCTTGTCCTCCCAAAATGCTGAGATTACAGGTGTGAGCCATCACACTCTGTCAACAAATAATATGTTAGTATTAGGAAAATAAGTTTAACTGCACAGACACCCTAAAAGGCTCTAAGGAGCCTCCAGGGACTCTTGACCATGCTTTAAGAACAGGTAGCATATGACATAGAGAGGTCAGGAAGATTAAGGATAGAAAACGTTTTATTAAGCGTTAGCAAGTGTAAGGATTTGAATGACAGGGGTGAAGCTCCCATCAACGGTATATCAGATCATAACATACCTTCCCTCCTTTCCTGACTTCCTGTTGTCCTTAGGGCAAAATCCAAAATCTTTATCCAGGTCCTTGAGGTCTTGGATGTTTTGGCTCCTTTCTGCCTCTCCTGCCTCATCTTAAGTCACTTCCTCCCCTACATTATTATGCTCCTTACACTCCAGATGCACAGGATGACCTTGCATTATTTGAGGTACCAAGACATTCCTTACCTCAAATACCATAGATTCTGTTCTCTCTGCCTGGAATGCCAACTACTCCACATTCTTCAGGCCTCAGATTAATAGCCACTGCCTCAGGAATGCCTACCTAACCACCTCAACCTCAATTGAAATGGGTCTCCTCTCTTGTTCTCTTGCAAATACCTTATTCTGTTCCTTCAGAACACCCATCAGTTTAGAACTACGTATTTCATCGTATGATGGGTTCTGTTTGTCTCCTACCAGTAGACTGTAAACTCTACAAGGGCAAGAATATCTGTGTTTTGTTTGCCACTGTCTTCCCAGTACTGAGCACTGAATAGGCACATAGTAGGTATTCTGTAAATCTTTACTTAGTGAAAGTATAAATGAGAGAATGAAGATACATACGGGGAGCCTATATTCTAGTCTGAGAAGAAATTGCTCATGTTTATTGTGTTGTATGGAAAATGATAACATCCTAGTTCCAAATTTTCATTTAAAATGCCTTTTAAAATCTGTTTATGAAGGACTATCCTAATAATTGTTAGCATTTATTAGTAATTGTTAATGTATGTGACTATAAAAGTCTTCTTATGGCCATTATTAAGCATGTGTTTTAGAAGCACTAAATATTTTAGCTATTTCAATACAAATTAGTAGTTACCTGTATAAGTCAATCACAATAATTCACTTAAAAGATTATGATAACGAGGTCACAAAGTTAGAAAGAAGTTCAAGTGCATTTAAATGCCAACTGAGCAATCCTAATTGTTCTATACTCTTTTCAAGTTCTTTTCCTGGAGTGTAATTTTATCTCTTAAGTAGAAATCAGGGTACATTTTGAAATCAATTTTTTTTCCCTTTTCAACAACTGTGATAGTTAAAAAATGCTAAAAAGTAATATTCTTAAAAGTATTTCCAATAAAAAGACAAACACTAGCATAAAGTCAGCTTTCAGATCTTCAAGGGAAGGCACTATGTTTTCTTTATGAGGGTATGAATTATTATTATTGCCATATTGGTTTATGTGTATGGATAGTGAATATAAGTGAATTTTATATAAATTAAGGACCAAGGTACCATTTTTTTTTAACTATCTATAAATTTAAATTTAGGCAGTTATTTGAATCCATTATAGCAATAATACAAATGAATTGCCACTGCACCCTATTGAGAAGCCTTGGTTTTTGAAGGTTATGATTAGTCTGTATTAGGGATATATTTTATTCTGAGTGTAAGGCAAAGCAGCATTGATGGAACCTTCCAGTGAGGGATATTATATATGAATGTACACTTCCATGAGCAGAACTTGCTATGTGGAATACAAAGTGCCTTGCTAAAGCCCAGACTTTTTTTTTTTTTTTTTTTAAGGCATTTTGTTTCTCCTTCGCACTCTGGCCAGAGAAGTAGCTCCACAGGGTCCATTTGGATATTAAATAGGAATAGGTAAAGAGAAGACTTTAATTGGCTTGTCAGTTGTTTTCCTGAGCCTTACTTGGGTATGTGAAAAATAATGTGTCTGACTCTGTTCTGAACAGATGGATGCAGAATCCTGGCCACCAACTGTTCATATCCAGGCTCAAGTAAGCTTCCTCAAATGTGGCTGCTTGCCCCAGAGGGGGCCCACAGCCGGCCGGAAATGGGCACTCCCTTGCAGCAAGCTGGTGACTGCAATTTTACAGCCCTGTTTATGGAAGCTGTTTGGGTAGAAAATCGTTAAGCTACCTTTCCTGCTTCCAATCATTGTAGCCAAAAGTTAAGGTGCCAGCACTATTCATAATCTCTGCTAGCTGATCTCTGGATGGTGTTGTTATCAGTTGAAATAGGAAATAATAGTTCACCACAACGAGTACATATTGAAATTATGCCTTTGAAAATATCTTCCCATTAGACAAGCAACCAAACAAAACTCCCTCATTTCAGATGGTGCACACTGATTTTGTTTATGTAATCGTTATTGACTTTAGTCTTCTAATATTGATATGGCTTGGTTGTGTCCCCACCCAAATCTCATGTTGAATAGTAGTTCCCATAATCTCCATATTTCATGGGAGAGGTCCTATGGGTGGTAATTGAATATAGGGGTGGTTTCCTCCATGCTGTTCTTGTGATAGTAAGTGAGTTCTCATGAGATCTGATGGATTTACAAGGGGGGGCTTTTTCACCTTTTGCTCCGCACTTCTCCTTGCTGCCACCATGTGAAGAAGGACATGTTTGCTTCCCCTTCCACCATGATTGTAAGTTTCCTGAGCCCTCCCCAGCCATGCTCAACTGCAAGTCAATGAAACTTCTTTCCTTTCTGAGTTACTTAGTCTCAGGTATGTCTTTATTGGCAGCGTGAGAATGGACTAATACAAATATTATTGTACTTACACTCTTACTTATGAGGGTACTTAGAAACAAAACTGACATAAGTAATATTTTCCATTATGCATTCTTCTCACAGAATGCAACCTATAGATTAAAAATATATTTAAAAAATCAAGGCCAGAACATCTAAATATGCCCCTATACTATGCCCCTGCAAAGCCTGTTGTCATCTTTTGTTTCTTTGTGGCAGGGCAGTGGGGTGGGGTGGGATGGGAGGGGGAGGGTGTTGAGCTGCAGGGATTCAAATGATTTCCACCTGAAGCTGAAGACCTTGTTGGAAAGGGATGATGGGAATAAACAAACGTGCTCTTGATTCCCTGATTCTTCCACCTAGAGTGTTCAGCTAAGGGTGTTCTCTAGGAGTGAAATGTTCTAGGTACATGGTAACAGTCACGCAGTATATGCTTGTTGATTAGCAAATTGTTCACACATCTTTGAACATTTCTTAGCTTCTTTAAGTCTCAATTTCTTTGCCTATTCCCAGTGCTGGCACAGTTCCTGGAATATAGTAGATGTTCCATAATCACTTGCTGAATTGAATTTATGTAATTACATTAGTTTCGGGAATAAACACAAAAAGGTGTATGAGTGCATGTGTGTGTGTGTCTTTGTTAACAAAAAGGTATATCTCTTTTAAAATTCCTAGCAAATTATTTTAATAATATACACTCAGCAACTGGATAACTGTCATACAGAGATCACATGCTCCATTACAATCTGTTATATTTACATTGGCTATTCTGAAACTAGCAATTTGGTGTGTCTTCTTCCTGATATTCATATTTGAAATAGAAATTCTTGGTCCCATGAGCAAAACTACTTGAAATTTCTGCAATTTCACGTTGCTTAAAGGTGTCTGGGGAATCTCTAAAGTTGAATAAATGCCTTAGGAAATCCACCTACAATATCAGGATGTAGGCGGCTAGAAGCAGCAAATCAGTTCTTAGGAAACAGAGAAAAGTGACAAAGCCCTCTGTACTTTGGAATTAGGACTGGAAACAATGTTTTGAAGGAACTAAAGAGAAACAAGTGCAGACCAAATGAATTAAGGACACCAGGGAGCCACAGGAGACCGGTAAGGAAATGAGAGGGAACAATGTGAGAGAAAATACAGCATAAAGAGGAGGTGGTAGAGAATTTCTAAAAAATGATTACAGGGACTGCTGAATTGCCAGGAGAGAAACAAACTCAGTCTCCTGCCGTGAAATCCTTAGGTATCAACTCTCCCTTTCTTCCAGTATCTTCATAAAGAGTAACAAAGGAACAGCAATAATGAGAGTGAGATAATCATGCTTTAAAATTCATATTTCATTTCCTTGGACGTTAGGGTTTGTCCATGTCCCATTTGGCCAGAATTCCCTTTTTGTTATGGGGAGTTCTTTTCTTAATCGCTGATTACAGAAACACTCAAGAGTGTTTCCAGTCGTTGGAGAAGTGACTGGCCAGATGTTTCTTGTTTTCTCCTTGCAGAACTCTTTGGTAAGGATTGAGGAGGTATCCTGAAAGTCTTCCTTCCACCGTTCAGGGTTTGGACAGTTCATAATGTGGAATCTTTCATTTATTTAGGATATTTAAATCTATATATGTTTATACAAATAGCTTGTTTTTGTTTTGTAGGAGGGTAGTGGGTTTTAGGAAGGTTTCCTTTACATATTTGTGACAAGACACAGGTTTTATACCCATCCTTTCCCTACTGCTTTCTCAACAGCCCACAGAGAGCCGGTGATAGAAGCGGTTGCTATGCCCCTACAGAGCCTGGTTGTCATCTTTTGTTTCTTTGTTGCAGGGTGGTGGGGCGGGACGGGAGGGGGAGGGTGTTGAGCCGCAGGGATCCAAACGATTCCTGCCTGAAGCTGAAAACCTTGTTGGGAAAGGGACAATGGGAATAAACGTGCTCTTGATTCCCTGATTCTTCCCCCAGAGTGTTCAGCTCTTTGTATTTCCTCTCCTTGGTGGTGTGATGGTCTTACAATGCTCCCTCTTTGCAAATACCTGTATCAAAAGCTGGGAAAATGGGAACACACGGTTCAGAGAACTCCCCCTGGCGTCACTCTGTACTACCTCTCTTTCTGAAACTGAATCTGGTTCCCCTGCTCAGGAGCGCAGAGACCAACCCGGAAGCCGACCTTGGGAAGCTGCCGCCACCCAGGGAGGGGAACAGTTGGAAGCTTTGGTGTTCACCCACCGAGCCAAGAGAAACTCTTCCCGGTAACTAGCACCAGCCACGACTCCAAGTCTGCCTTATTGTAACCTCTAGCGGGTTCCAAACTCGGCAATAGCTTCTCGCTATCCTGTCCCTGTTCTTGCGGAGGAAAATTAAAACGTGCGTGCACACATACACATTCACACACGCCCTTCTTTCTTCACTCAAAAAAAAAAAAAAAAAATCAGTAACGTCCTTCGCCCAAAGAATGTTCGACTCTTCACGCTCTTTTCTTTACCTAGAGGTCAGCAGTCCCTTGGGAGCACACAGGGTGCTCCCTCTCTGCTCTGCGCGCCCCATACCTGCCTACGGCTGGGGTGGCGCCGCGGGGTAGGAGGCCTGGGAATCCGCTAGACTCCTATTTCTCCAGTTGGTGCGGCTCCCCTGGCTTGGCACTTGGTATCTCCCACGGTCTTGCTCTCTCTGGGAAGCCGGAAAGAAGACCGCTGTGGGCGTCGTCGCCACCCCTCCCGGAACCAGAGCCTGCTCCAAGCGAGCATCTAAGCCTCGTACTTCAGACTCACATCTGGCCCAGCCGGGCAAATGTTAGCAGCTGGAGAGTGCCTCCATGCGAAGCGCCCCAAGTCCCGAGCATGCCCAGTCGGACTCCTAAGGCTCCTGACGCGAGTTTCTGGGCGTGCAGATTCCGCTTCTCCGCTTTTTCGAGGAAGCTGAGGAGGGTTGGGAGGGAGGGAGGGAGGGATCCAGGGCTTGGGGCAGCGCGCTGGGCTTGCCCGAGTACGTGCCCTCGTGCCAGGCTGCATGAGGGGCGGAGCCGTTTAGGGAGCCCAGGAACCTGGGCGACCAGGCAGGGCAGGATCCCTTAGCGCTCCCCCTTCCCCCAACCACCTTCAGGTGGACGTTGTTACTGCTAATCTGATGCGCCGCCAGTAGGCTGCATGTGGCCAGCCGGCCTTGGCGCTCTGGGGTCACACTGTCAGCTGGACGCAGTCGGCGATGCACTGTCACCGACAGACGCAAGAGAGCTTGTGGTTCGCTTACGCACCGCATTCACGGGCTTTTGGCTTTTCTGGAAGGCGGGCGAGAGAAGAATAAGAGAAGGAAACCCAATTTCTCTCCCCCCCGCCTTTTTTTTTTTTTTGCCAAAGTTATACTGGCAAAATACTTCGCATTCTAAGTCAGTCCTGAGGCTTTGCACATAGAAGCAGTGATTGTGCTCCTGTGTGTGTGCGCGCGGGCGTGTGTGCACGCGGATGTTTGTGTATGTCATGATTAGGAAACACTGTCCCAGGCTGATCCTGGGGTTGACAAATACTCATCCAAATCCCCCACCCCACCCTCACCCTCACCCTCAGGAGAAAGTAATAAAACAACAACAACAATAACAACAACAACAACAAAACTAGTCGTGTGAGTCCCCTGGTCAGGCAGGTAGGAAATCTAAATTTTGTTGATTCATATTTCCTTCCTCTGCTCCCATATCCAGCTTTCTCCTCCTCTCCACCCTATAACACCCTGATCTTTCTCATTTCGACTTCCCTTCCTCTGCCCGATACCTGCTCATTAAGCCCTACTTCTCCTTCTCCTCCTCCTCCTCCCCCCACCTCCCTCCACCTCCCATCTCAGCTGCGGCTAAAACCTGGAGTCTTGTGGAAAAGGAGAAAAAAAAAAAAAAAAACTCGGCTGTGAAGCTGTCAAACCGGGCATGCTCAGTAGACAGGGCAGGTTTTTTGGTCTCGAGTAGCGGAGAAACATTTTTTGCACCACCGCGACCAGCCTTAGAGCGCGGCGGCGGCGGCCACGGCAACATCAGCCCAGCCATCAGCCGTGCAGACGCCCAGCACCCGGCAGCGCGGCGAGCTTCGGCTCAACCCGGAGTTCACCTCCGAGTGCCCCAGGGGCTGAGCTCACCCCTTCTGCTCTCTCACACACGAACACTCTTTCACTCTCACACACACACACGTATACACACTCTCTCGCACACACAAACGACCCTGGGCGCAAGCACCCTTCTGGCAGGTCGTCCGCTGGTGCAATAGTAGCCAGGTTCGGTTCCTGCCTCCGGCGGCCGCCGGTTTAGAGCACCGCCGCCAGCAGCCGGAGAGCAATGCGGGGGCCCAAGCGGCAGCTCCAACAGTAATGTGGATTTACAGTCGTTTCCCGCAGGAGTCGGCCGAGACGTCCTAAGTCCCGGGCACTGGCAGCGCCCGGCGGAGCCGAGCACCTGGCGAGGGGGCGGGGGAACCGCACCTGGGGACGCCGCCGAAACTTGCGCTTGGAATAGGTAGGTGCGTTTCTCCTGACTCCCACCCCATTCCTTCTCGCTCCCGCCCGCCACCCCCAACCTTCTACCCCAAGGACTACAGGCGAACTTCGCACCGAGGCTGCAGGCGGCGGATGGCGGCTCCCGGCTGTGAGCGGCTGGTTGAGTCCGCTCTGGGACTCCTGCCCGAGGTGGCAGAGCCTCCGCATTCTTCTTCTCCGGTCTCTGCCTGCCATGGGGCTCTGGACCATCTGGGGCAGAAGGCAGGTCGGCCTTGTTCGCAGTTCAAGCTTACAGCGGGCCCTGGCGACGCTGCCCTTCGAGGGCTCGCTGGGCTTCCCAGGCGGCACTTTTGCCAACCAACTCCTTCAGTTCTGAGAGGGAGCCTCCTCGCCTCGGCTCTCGCGCAGAGCCCAGGCACTCTAACAAGTGGACCTGGGTGCCTGGGGTGAGGATGGGAGGCTCGGTCTAAAAAGAAAGAAAGGGGCGCTTCTCTGGCATCCCTCCCATCCTGGAGCGTTTTCTGGGGGCTCTGCCACTGGGGTCCAGGTCCTGCTGTCTCCCCAGAGAAGATGCCCAAGGGCTAGGACGCACTTTAGTACCTGTTTGCTTCTGAATTTCTATTTGAGCCTCACTCAGGGAGCCCGGGTTCCAGGGGGAACTCCAGGACCTCCTAAACTACGCCGCCGTCGAGGGCCCCACCCGATGCGTCCTCCCTATACCTTTGTCAATCTTTGTCAAAAGAGACAGTCATTACAACCCAGGTGGTGCTCCGGGAGCCGTCGGTGTTGACTTTAACCATGCGCTCCAATGTGCAGGTTTGTGTGTTTCCGCATTTCATCCGGAGACGTGGTCCCCCAGATTCAGCAGCGGCCAGCACATCTGCGAGCGCCAAGCACCCGCTAGGCATGCTTGGGGAAATGTAACCTCACTTTCTTTCATTCCATAACGGGAGGATTGCCAATTTAGTTTCAAGATGCTTTGCCTAGAGGCGGAGAAGGGGAGACTGTTAGCGCTACTTGGTGAGTCGATGTGTTTGCAGTCAGGAGTGTATTTAAACATTTCAGTGAACCCGATGCAGTCAGTTGTTTACAATTGCGGAGACAGAAGATCTCACTCCACTAGTAGATGTTTCCACGTCTGTGTCGCCACTGGGAGAGTAGGGGCGGGGGCAGGGGCTGGTTTGCAGCTCGCACTCGCCGTCGGCAGCTTCGGGTTGAGCAGATCTGCATCACTGCTACTGGCGATATGCTAATAGGGGTAGAAAAGCTCTACATCTCCAATATGAAACAATTGGTCAGTAAACGTCCTGAACTTTACCATTTTTTTCCTGGGATACCAACCTGGAGGTGTATTTTAGGTGGCTCAAAGAATACAAAGAGAAGTTCTTAATGCCACAGAAAGGAAATTAGTGACCATTTGGTTTTAAAGACCAAAAGGAAACGAAACATCCCAGTGGACTCTAATAGGTACCGTTAGATTAGCGTTTAATTGATCGCGTTTGTGATAAGTAAGTGTCACAGACAGCTTCCTTGAATTTTAGACTCTTGTTCTATGATTATAATTAACAAGCCAGGTAACAATGTACTGTGAGAATCAATTGCTACTCTTAACGTGTTTGAGGAGAACATTGCAAATGTCTGCTCCATTATATTTTTTGGCTGAAATAGCCCGGTTCATCTTCCTAGTCCGAAGTCTTCTGATCTGGAGCAGTGGATACTCCAGTGTTACCAGAAAGGGTAGAGTCTAAGAGGGAAAAGCTTAAAAAACAAAATTAATGAAAAGGCGATCCACACCTTTAACTTCTGCTCCATGATTACCCAGCATCTGCTTGCTTGCTCAGCCCCGCTCCTTGCTCTTCATATCTGCAATGTGGGGAAAAATGAATTCTCATAAGGCATAGTAAGACCCTCAAAGTAAATAACTGGAGAAACAGAATCCCAATTTTGCCATTTTAGTTCAAGTTCGTAACACGATTTTGTGACGCATTAAATAATTTACTATTGCAAAGTTGGGGTTTGTAAGGGTAATTAAAAGCTTTCAGGTATGCCAAAATAATGTTGAAAACTTTTCATGATCAAAGAAAGTCAAAATATGCATTTAAAAAGGGATCATGTAATTCCTAAAATAAATCCATGCTCTAAATGTTATTTAAAAGTTTTCAGGTTGTTCCCCAGAATGTTTCTGAAAAACAGGTGTTTCTGTAAAACAACTCTGTGAAGAAATGTCAACATTTTCATAATAAAACTAGTAGAGTCCAGTCCTGAGAACAATGTCAGATATACATAGCAGAAGAAAACCCACAAATATTTTTGCATACATGAAGTAGTATTTTCCATTAGGTTTAGGTTCCAATTATGAATTAGGGACAGTCATGTCATTTGACAAAATATACAGTGAGACTAAAGGAAAGAATGCTTTGTAGAATCAATGTGCTGTAAAGGTGATTAAGATTTCAAATATTCAAACATATAGGTGTATTAAAATAAAATTACATTATACTTAACTATCATCACATTCAAAGGCCTAATTCAGTCTGAATACCCTAGAAGTCTCAGTGTTTCAGTTCGGCTGTTATATGTGTAAATCACACCCACATAATCATAGTTTCCCTCATAGTCATTGATCCTTTCTGATACCTTGACCAGAAAGATTCTTGCTGAAGCAGAACAGTCTAGCATTCAAGTTTATTCTGTACGATATTACTTTAAATTGTCAAACTGCAAAACATTCCTGATATGTTGTTTCTGAAAACAGAAAACTTAGTGGAAATTTATTTTCCGTGACAGCCTTAAAAACTTGGAAGTAGTAAGAAATTTTAGGGTTAATTAATAAAACAAAAAAAATTCACATTCTATGTTAGAGATAGATATTTGGAATCCATATAATTTTTGCTTGAAGCTTGCTTTTCCTAAGTCATTCAGTTTCAGATTTAAGTACAGCTATCAAGTAGTTGGTATAGATTATGGTTAATAAATTCCCTAAAGTTTCCCAAACAAGTTAATTATTATTTATGCATTTATTTATTTACTTACTTATAAATGACCAGAGTTCAAAAGAAGACCAGTACTTTGAATACCTGACTCGGTGATTAATTGTTTTTAACAAAAACAAATTTTCTTATAGTACTCATATTTGTTCTCTCTCTCTCTCTCTCTCTTCTCTCTCTCTCTCTCTCTCTCTCTCTCACACACACACACACACACACACACACACACGCATGGAAGCAATTGCTTGTGAATGCCTTGAATCAGGTATAAAACATGTACAATAGTTTTATTAAAATTATATATATTTGTTAAATTGCTGTGGATTTTAACCTCAAATTTAATAATCCACGCGTACTTTAAAAGCTTCCCATTACTTAACATTTAGAAGAAAGGTTTAAACTGGATTCCTAGTATGACTACAGGCAGATGAAAAATATTGTAAGGCACAGAATTTAGCAATTCTGACCAACAGCATATACCCACGACTGGAAGTGTAACTGCTGATTATAAAAATTAAAAGGAATCAAATTTTAGAAATGCTCACATATACCACAATTGCTTTAAATAATCTGTAGAGTCTGAGTATTAGATTAAATCACTATTTTGAATGGAGATTGTTATTATTTTTCTTTCCCCTAAAAGGTAAAATATTCTGAATCCTGGCTTAATATATTATTTTTATTCCTTTCTGTTTTCCATTGATTTTTTTTTTTAGAACAGAGGAAAGTAAATATCAAATATAACCAGCTAGAAACATGCTTAGTTTGAGCAGGTGAATGCTATAAAAGGCTTCACACAGCTTTTGATTATTCTTAACAACCTTGATGGCCAACCATAGGTGTCTGTTCAGTATTCAGTGCTCTGTTATGGCAATTTATATAATGTATAGAGATTTTGTAGTTTGCTAGACGTGCTGTGGTACAATTTAGCAAGACCAGCAAAACTGCTTACATTTGGAACCCATGAAAAATAGGGCTGAGGAAATTGGAATATGATGGCATAGACTGAAAATTATTATATAACAATATTTATATCAATTGCAATGCTAACATTTCTGTATAGAAATAAAGCTAATTTTAATTTGAAAAGTAAATATTTTTACATGTGACGTGGATCCCTAATATTTTAAAATAGTAACGTAGAGTCTAATAAATGAAGTCTATTAGATTCTTATGTAACTTCAGGACCGATTTCAAGGCCTGGAAGTATAATCTTGGATAATTTACAACTTAAAAAATTATTCTAAATTGTACTTCCTGTCCGAGCCTCCAATTTAGGTAAACAATAGCATATGGTGAAACATGCATATATGCCAACTAACCACTACCTCTTGGATGATGTTTTTAATGTGATGTAATGATTCTGAAATATTGGATTCTCCATCCCCGCTCTATTCTAACTGTAAGAGTGGAGAAGTTAATTGAAAAATGGACACATAAAAACATGTTAAAATCTCTTTTCATATGGGTGGATCATCGCCTGTGAAGTTCTTACCTGGGAGCCTTTATATTTCTGCTTATGGTAGGTATGTGCCAAGGTTAATATTTCTTCGGTGGGTACTTACGATAAATTTCTATGAGCTGTATTTAGGTGACACCCAAATATGTGAGTGCACCATTCTGTCAACCATCCAATTGTTTGGGGTGACAAACATCTGGTTGTTTGAGAAAATTGTTTACTTAGTTTCTGGGTGTTTTGGAGTCACTTAACAGACTGATGACCCTTAATATCCATGTCAAAAGAGAAAAAATAAAACACTTTAAAATACATGTAAAATTTCTTAAACACTCTGGGTTACTATAAAATACCTAATGAACTAAATGCCATCGTGAATCTACAGCCTTCTACAAAATGTATAAGGAGATGTTGCTTGCATTCTCCAGCAATTACAGAAACAGAAACACACCGACCTTTTCAGCAAGCCAGGAACTTAAAAACTTTAAGTTCGATTTACACTCTACTCCCCCTGCCCTGCCCCCACCCCTGCCTCCTGCACTGATTCATCAGTTTAAAGAAATTGACTTAAGGGGCTTGATACATTGGCTTCTTAAAATTTCCTGTACCTCATTTTCTACTGATTGTGCTACTGCCATGGAAACTAGACGGGACAGACAGCTGGGAGTCACTAATTCAGAATGGGAATCTGCTTGTTAATTTAATTTCATGCCAGCCTGTTGGTCCCTGAAAGTAACTGTAAAAGGCTGGGGAATTGAATTTGCTAGAAATAAATGATTAAGCCGAACGAAAAATCAGTGCCATCTCTGTCATTTTCCTGAAGATCTTACTACAACCCTCTTTGTCCCTACTCAAGCAATTTTTTAAAAATAATCACAGAAAGAGAAGTTTGATTTGTGCATTCCTATTGGTATGTATGTATTCTATGGAGCATTTTTTGTTCTAATAGAACATTCACAGCTGTAAAATAGTTTCATAATAGCTATTACATTGAAAAAATATGTTCTTTCAAATTATGATTTTGTACTTTGAAGAAGCCTAGTTAGTGATGATAGGAAAACATAATATAAATGATGCTTGAATTTTCCAGTAGAATTGGTTATTTTTCCTTTTCAAATAAAAAAGTCTTATTTACAATATCTATGCCCCACTTTTATTACAGAGACCAAATGTATTTGAATAGATTTATTTGAAATTTTTAAAACAGTCATTTTACCAGTTACCAGAAGGCATACTGATTGTTTTAATTTTAATCGACTAAGTTATAAATTAATAAGTAGTCAACAATGAGGAAATTGCCTTTTAATGTTTCTCATATTCTGTTGTAATGTTTTGTGGCTGATTATGAGTTATGAAATTAAATTTTGGAATCACAATCTCTATGATGAGCTGAATTGCAATCCATGTCAAGTCTTTTGTAATACCGGCTAAAGCCCTGAGAAACTAATATTATTTTTCTGTCAATTTGTAGCTGTAAACAAATGTCTATATTATGGCTGAGGAAAGATCTTTGATAATGAAACAAAGAATGGAAAGATAAATAGATGTAAAGGTCAGAAGGTATCTTTCTGTTTTAAAGTTAATAAAATTTCAAAATATATATATTCAAAGTGAAATTATTAATGATAGAATGAAGTAGTTATTCAAAAGTTTAGGAAAATTAATATCCACATTTTTACAGTTTAGGGAATACTGAGAATATCAGTATTCAGTTGTTGAGTGTTGAATTGCTTGTATTTTATTCTTTGGTTTATTTTTTGTTACTTGGACTATATCTGTGTGATACTAAAATCTGACTAAAACTTAAAAAAATTGGGACAATCATCACAGAACATGTAAAAGTCATAATATCGGCATTTTCTTTGTCATGTCGATTTCCTCTAACCTTTCAGCAGATGCTTGCATTTGGATGAACAATGGAAAAAGTCATTCATTCATTTGGATGGTTCCAGTTTCCACTGTTTATTCAAATGCTTGGTTTTTATGGTGCTATAGCCTCAGTTTCCCTTTTGAAATCACCATATATTTATTTTTCAATTGTTTTTCTCTTTAGCTGAAAGATAAGTATTCAGGATGTTGATGCATATTATACCTATATATTTAACTTTCAGTAGAATTTCTATATGGTTATATTAAAGGAAATCCAATTTCATTTTAATGTTTTAATGTTTGGAATCAATTTAGTGTTTTTACTTGCCTGTATGAATGATGACTTTTAAACAGCCAAAATAAAAGCACATGGCTATCAGTTTGCATACTTCCAGGAAATTCTGATCACTGGCTAAGGTCAAAGAGAAAATTTCCCAGTTGCATGGTTTTGCATAATTTGTGGATTCTAAGTGTGTATATTACCTCTAATGTCTCTATCTGGTTTAGACACCTGCCAAAGAGAAGGTGCCAGATTAGATGGACAATTGGTTTATTAGATATTGCAATCCCTATGTCCCAGCTGCATACATTTTAAGAAAACTCTTCAGTTGTTCAGATAAATGAGAAAAAGATACTGCAGATGGCTTATCTCAATAATCCAGGTTTTTTCGGGTGCATTTAAAATTAAATATCCTAGGAGATGATTAATTCAGGAAAGCTATTGATAATGAACTCATGCTACACATCCTTTGCACCTATGATGATACCTTATAAAGGTGTTTCAATCTTGCTAATTACCACCTGTGTTTAAATATAGAGGTGTATAAATACACTATAACTACACAGCGGCTGGAAGCCTTCTTAACCTAAAATTTTGGCCCTGTTTTTAGCTTACTCAATTCCTATCAACAAAATGTTTGTGGTCAATGTTTTGAATTTATACTCTGTGCCTTATCCTCCTCCTGCCTTTAACGATTTTCTTTTTTAAAGCTGCTCTGCTTAATTGCAAGCATTTGAGTGATACTGATGTGTGATCTGTTCTATTAACTAGCCCAAAAATGTGTTTGTGTTTATGTGTGTGGGGCTGACATTTTTTAAATGAATTTTTATGAAAACATACATACATTGTGGATAAGGATTTCATAAGCATCATTTACAGACACATATAAATACATCACTTATTTGCTTACTCTATACTTCAAGTGAATATGTTTTTTGTAACATTGACTCATTATATGCTTAAAGCTTTAAGCAATGTAGGAAAGCATTTTAAGAATTGTGAAGCAAGTCAAAAACAAGAAACTTTTTTGGGGAAGATAGTATTAATTTCACTAATGAGATCTAGTGCCCGCTAAGGGAGAAGAACAGTACAGTTGATTGGCCAATTGATACTTATTGCTTAGACTTGAGAATAATCTTACATTTTAAATTATCAGTAAAATCACTCTAATTCCTTCCTTCCTTCCTTCCTTCCTTCCTTCCTTCCTTCCTTCCTTCCCTCCTTCCCTCCTTCCTTCCTTCCTTCCCTCCTTCCCTCCTTCCTTCCTTCCTTTTTTTTTTTCTCTTTTTAAACTACTTTTAAGGGTTGGGTTGCTATATAGTTTTAAGAGAAAGGAAATAGGCTTTAGGACACTCACTAAAATATTGGGAGTGATTACTCTTTCTATTCTTCTTCTGATTCTGGCCAATTATTTATATATGTTCCAGATAATTATAAGCATAACATGAGATATTATTATTTATATGGTTTTCAGTTCATACCCTCTTTCAGTTATCTTGGGTAGGGGCTATAATGTCACACTGATTTACTGGGTGGTATTTATTATAGATTTACTCTGTTCATGTATTCATATGCTGCTAGTACATTTGTGATATATCTTTACTGTTTAGTCTAATAAAATCTCAACACTTAGGTGTGACACCATTTATTTTTGGTTTGGAATTCATGAAGTGTCAACACAAGGATGCTACATTTTCTTCATTGTTTTGTTCTTTTCCCTATTTGAGATATTGCTTTGATGAAACATTGGACAACTTGTGAAGATAAGGTAATTTTAATGTAAACAATTAGAATTCAGTGCAAGTGAAATATTTTAACCAGTAATTTAACATGGAAGAGCGAACATTTTAACAATTTACTTCTGTAAAACATGGAATAAAGTATCCTTAAGAAAATGTGTAAAACAGCAATAGACATAGTGAGAGAACACTGGTCCCAGATATTTAGCAAAATACATGGAACTGCTTTACTATTGAAAGGGAAAAAATTAACATTTACACTGATAATCTGTGACAATGGGTCTTGAAGTCTCCTGTTTTCCATAGAGGCTCTCCAGGTCTCATGGACTGGTCTCTCCTTTTATTGAAAACTTCAGTATTACATAGTTTTGGTTATACATCATATAACAATTTTCATGAAGGAAAATTTTGATTTACTCATTCTTCCATTCATTCATTTACTAATTTATCAAACCTTATTCAATGCCTCTGTTTACCTGGTGCTACAGAGACATTAAAAATCATCTTTGAGAGACAGATATATAAGCATACTCTGGTCATGTAACAAATGCTTTAGTAGAGGAATAATTAGAATGTTCTGGAAACTCAAAGGTTGATATAGTTTTATAAATAATCAGCTATTTGAATTGATTCTTAAAGAGTGTCTAGGACTTTTTTTAGTCAGAGAATATGGAGCACCACATTCCACATGACATTAGGGCTGTGAAAGAACACAAAGTTAAATTAGCAATGGGGAATACCAATCTAGGACAAGAGAGTGCCATTTTATTTCCTATCCGAACCTGGGGAACAGAGGTCAGGGATAACGTCTTATTTTATTTCCATTTATGTGTCTGACATACAGAAGAGGCTTATTACACATTTGTTGAGTGAATGATTGGGTTGGTATTTTGCTGCGTGGAGATAATCCTAGAAAATGGTGTTTTTCCTGAGGTTTATCCAAAATTAAGTAGTGTACTAATTTGTAGTAGAGTCAACTGAATGAGATAAGGGATTTTAAAGTGAGGGTAAGGTGAATCAACCTTGTTTTAGAAAGACATCACCAGTATGGAGGAAGAATTGAAGTAGATTAAGAGTATAGTAGCAGTGAGAACAATAGAGAGGCTGTACTGCAACTATGACCAATTATGAGGATATGAACCAAGGCAGTGACAGTAAGGATGGAGAGGAGTGGACAAATTTGAGAACCACTCATGAGGTAGAATCAATCATTCTTGGAAATTGATTAAATTTAGGGTGTGAGGAAGAAGGAGGGAGTGACTCTGAGGCTTTTGGCTTGGAAAACTACATAATGCTATGAAGCAGTATAGGGAACACAGAAGAAAAAGTTAGTTTTAGTGGGGATAATGAGGTCAGGTTTGGACTTATTCAATGTGAGACACCAGCTAGGCATCCAGATGGAGATGGATTGTGCCAGATGGAAATTACAGATCTGACTGGGTGCAGTGGTTCACGCCTGTAGTCCTAGCAGTTTGGGAGGTCAAGGAAGGAGGATTACTTGAGCCGGGAGTTCGAGACAAGCTTGGGCAACATAGTGAGACCTCCTCTCTTTTTTTAAAAAAAAATTAACTGGGCGTGGTGGTGCATCTTTTAGTCCCAGCTACTCAGCACTCTGAGGTGGGAGGGTTGCTTGCTTGTACCTGGGATATTGAGACTGCAAGTGAGCCATGATTGCACCACTGCACTCCAGTCTAAATGACAGAGCAAGAGCTTGTTTTTAAAAAATACAGATCTGAAGATAAGTCTGGAATTAGAGATGTGGGTGTCATCAATCAACATAGTAGTTGAAATCATAGGGGCAGTAGATGAGCTTAGCTAGAGACTATATACAGTCATCTCTTGCCATCTGTGGGGACCGCGTTACAGGACCCCCCACCATAGATATCAAAATCCACACATAGTCAAGTTCATTATATAAAATGGCATAGTACTTGCCTATATCCTAAGCATATACTTTAAGTCATCTCTAGATTACTTAACAATACCTAATACACCAGATGCAATGGTGTGCTTGCCTATAGTCCGAACTACTTGGGAGGCTGAGGCAGGAGGGTCCTTTGGTCCCATGAGTTTGAGTCCAGCCCGGGCAACATAGCAAGACCCCACCCCTAAAAAAATAACCTAATACAATACCTACACATCACTTTATTCACGTGGATTCAACAAAGTACTTGCTGTGCAACAAATTCAAATTTTGCTTTTGGGCACTTTGTGGATTTTTTTCCGAATATTTTTGATTCATGTTTGATTACATTTACAGATGTGGAACTCATGGATACAGAAGGTTGGCTGTATAGAGTAAAAAGAGAAGCAAAGATGAAAACTTGAGAAACACTGCATTTAAGAGTTTAGTGAAATAAGAGGAGTCTTCAAGAGAGAGGAAGTTAGAATAAGATTAGAGAGGTACAAGCCGTACAAGATAACAATAAAATAGAAGCTAAGGGAGGAAAGAATTTTATAAATGCTATTTGGGCAAAGACATGAAAAAATAATTCACAAGAGAGGAAATAGAAATGGGAAATGGAAAAAAAATAAATAACTGAAAAAAACCTCAACCTTCAGTAATCAACATAAATGATATTCAATGAATATAAAGTTTCTCTTATGCAAGGCAAATAAGTTCTAGAGATCTTTTGTACAACATAGTGCCTTAAAGAACAATACTGTATTGTACACTTACAATTTTAAGAGGGTAGATCTCATGTTAAATGTTCTTACAATTTGTATGTACATGTGTACATACAAATTAGAAACAATAAATGCCTGTTTATTTTAAAAATTAAAATAATGCTCAGTGCAATTTTTCAAGTCCCAAATGTTAGAGTCATTCTTGATTTCTCTTTTTTAACACCCGACACCCAACCAATTAACAAATGCTGAGTCTACCTTCAAACTGTATTCTTTATCTAAATAATTTTCTTCTCACTCATTACTAACACTCTAGAACAAACTACCATCATTTCTTACCTGGGCTACTGAAACAGCCTCCTAATTGATATCCTAGATCCATTTTTGTTCTCATATAGTTTTTCACACAGCAACCGGGATGATCATTTTAAAACGTAGACAAGATCTTATGATTTGCCTGCTCTCTGGCTTCCAAAGGTTGACTTCTCATCACACTTTAAAAAACTTGAAAAATTAAAAAAAAAAAAAAAATCTTTACAATGGCCTACAAGGCTTTACATGATTTGGTCACTATTTATTGGACTTCATGTCTTACTATGTTCCCCCTCAAACATTGCTCATAACATTCTAGCCATATTGCCCTTTGATTTGTTTTTTAAACATGCCATGCATTCTTTTTTTGTCTCAGGGCCTTGTGCCTGCTTTTTTCTCTGTCTGAAATGATTTTTCTCCAAGGTTTCTGCAGGCTTTACTTTTGTTTTAAAATAAAGAACAGAAGTTTATTTTCTCCCAGTTCTGGAGGCTGGGAAGTCCAAGATTAAGGCACTGACATTCAGTGCCAGTGGGTATTACTCCTTCTGCTTCCACGATGGTGCCTTGTTGCTGTGTCCTTCAGAGGGAAGTACCCTGTGTCCGCACATGGTGAAAGTTGAAAAGGCAGGGGGGGAAGCCTAACTCATTCGCTGGACCTCTTTTATAAATTACCGATCCATTCCTGTTTTAATCACATCCCAAAAGGTCCCGCCTCTTAATACTGTTGCATTGGGCATTAAGTTTAAACAAGAGTATTGGAGGGGACATAAACAATCAAACAATAGAAGTATATAATAGATCCTTTTTGACTCTTTCAGGATCACACCACCATAATGATGTCACCAAACAAGGTGAATGGAACATTCTAGCATTACAAATAATAATAAAAACGAACATGTATGAAATGCTTCCTAGAAAAAGCACTGTCCCAAGGACTTTATATGTGTTAACCCATTTAATTTTCATTCACACCTCTCCAGGTTTACTTTCTTGCTTCGTTCAGATATCTGATCAAATGTTCCTTCATCATAGTGGCCTACTCTGACCATCCTATGTAATGAACTTTATTGTCCTTCATTTTCTATGCGTTTATCAGCTTCTATTTTTTTATATTACTCATCATTAACTGGCATCATACTGTATTTTTATCTTATCCATTTTTCTAGAATATTAGTTTCTTAAGGGCATGAACTTTCTTTTTTGTTCACTACTATATCCATATCACCTAGCACAGTGCCTGATATATAGTAGGTGATTAATAAATATTGGTTGAGTAAATGAATGACTAATAAGGACATGATGAAATATTTGTTGGTGTAGATTTGTCAGTTTGCTGCAAAAGCCTTAATGATGTTCATAACAATAATTTTACTTCTGGGAATTTGTCCTAAAGAAATAACATGAAATAAAGAAAAAACTACAAAGATTTTCACCAAGCATTATTTGTGATAATAGAAAATATGAAGGAACCTAAATGTTCAACAAGGCAAATGTTATGTGATTTATGATATATCTAGACAAGGCAATATATAATGGCCATTAAAAAAGATGATTACAAATATTTTAAGATAAAAGGAAAATGTTTATGTTATACTACCAAATGATAAACCAGGGTGTAAAATTATATGTATCCGATATGTAAGAAAGAAAAAAGACTTGAAAAAGATATACAAAAGTGCTAAAAATAATTATTTCTGATTGAAAAGGGTGGGTAATATGTTATTTTTTCCTTTATTATCTGTATTTTCCAAATTTTCTGTAATTAGACTGTATAACTTTTATTATCAGACTTAGTGTATTTACAAAAAAAAATTACCATATTAGAAGTGAGGTTTGGGAATAAATAACAAAGAGAATAAACCCATTTTTCTTGAGATATATTGCTGGAGGGACAGGAATATGCCAGTTTTAACTGAGACCAACTATTCTTGGACTTTGTTTTGAAGAGGACTACAGAAGAGAAAATAATTGAGATCCACTGATCCAATGTGGTCTTCACTCACTAGAGAACCAAAGAGGGCAGAACTTACCTGCTAGGATTTGAACAGGATGTTCAAGGGAAATTGCACAAATTAAGTCTTCTTCAGATTGCTGTGGAAAGCACTAGCAATTTGCTTCATGTAAAACAGAAGTGATTATTCACTATATTTCTTCATGTCATGTAGTAAAAACAATTAAGTGAAGTTAGACTATAGATTACTTGGCTCTTCAGCCACAGTCACCTCTAATGGAAAAGAAGAAAAATAGCATTGACAAGTTTTGGCAGGTCTCATCATTAGAAATGCCTATATTGCCAGAAAGAAAAGAAGCTTCAGCCAATAATGTAAACCTAGAAGTGCTCTAGGCCTTGAGGAAGAAAGTGACAATACAGAGTGTTGCAGCATTAATTGTCTGAGAGCACTGATCATTGTAATGAGAAAACTCTCTCTCTTATTAACACAATTATTTTCTACAAAGTCTTTGAGTAAATGTCCCATTAGAAAAATTTCATTAGGAGTTTCGAAGCATATATAGTGATGTAAAGATATACTCGTTAATAAAATAAAGTGTGACCTATATGCCACCCAAAGTCTCTTGAAAATAGAAATGGCATTAATATACGTATTAAAATTACAGTATAATTGAGTGATTATTTTTTAAAAGTAAACATTTGTACCATTTTCTAAACTAATGGAAATTATACTTTTAACATCTGTTTGAGAAATATACCTATCCATACACATGTATGCATATTCACATTATGTGCATATTCATATATACATATATTTTTGATGTCAACATCTTGACATTGGCTTTTAGGCCCTTCTTCTGCTCACCTCCAATTTATGCATTTTATCTCCATAGCCAATCTCTGCTGATAGTTTTGTTTTAAGAGGCTGAGAACTCAAGGAAGTAGAGTATTATTATCTGTGTAGGAAGAAACAACAGAAAGTGGTGCTAATTAAGGTCCAGTCTAGATGATCTCTTAATGAACTGTCCAGATTTGGACATAGGACTCTGCTTGCAGGGTCTAGCCTGTCTCCAAAACCAATAGTCAGTCCTGTGAGATGTATTTTTAACATTTGTATAATAGCTTCTGCTGTTTTTGCCTCTGTTTTTGCATTATTTGGCTGAGTTCGGTGATGGTGCTGT
This sequence comes from Trachypithecus francoisi, assembly GCF_009764315.1. Classification (NCBI taxonomy): domain Eukaryota; kingdom Metazoa; phylum Chordata; class Mammalia; order Primates; family Cercopithecidae; genus Trachypithecus; species Trachypithecus francoisi. Next base: position 13,971,384 of record NW_022681471.1, on the reverse strand, counting down.
CAAACATTCTAATTTCTCTTTCTTAAATGGTAGTTAGCTCACATTCAGTATTAAGACAGTGAACAGTTTCTTTTTTGGAAATGACTTCTTGAATGGAATAGAGAGATAAAGGGTGAGGGAAGTTGTACATGTTCAGAATTGTTAAGTGATGGCAAGTAACCCGTGGTATCTGACATAGATCAGTGTATTAACTGGCCTTCTCTAGTCCTAAATGGGGTGACACACTCCTAAAGGAGCCAGCTTGAAAACAATGGAGAAGTGAGCAGAGAAGGGCTGTATCATTTTGAAGCCCTTCCCCGACCACCCCCCACCCCCACCCCGGTCTTCTGTTTATCTCACGAAGGCAAAATGCTACATATAGGGCAGTTTATTTTTTAAAGCATTTTTTGCTAGCCTCCTTGCAGAATCAGCCTGATGTATATGAAGCCAATTTCTACAGACTTGCTCTGGTATGTGCAGCACAAGAGCCAGAAATATTTTTTGTAGTCTGGATCTAAGTACTTTCTGAAATGTCTTCCCTTGAAAGATTCTAACTTAGCACTATTCTGGAACCACATGAACATTTGAGCAGAATTACATCTTTTTTGAGCAACATTAACAGTGATGAAAAATGCACATCAGGCAATTAGATTGCAACTAATCAAGAGTACCACTTCAGCCTAGTATGAATGATTTATATATAGTGCATTGGATATGGAGATCATTAGTAATAATATGATACCCTGTTGTCATTATAAGATCACCTTGGTGATCTTTGTAAGATATTTGTAAGGTGACAATGATGTTATTGACCTACATTTTAAATATTGCATTTAAGTATTGTCTTCTGTCTTGATTTACTGGTAAAAATTTTAAATTGTTTGCTCTTACTACTGAGATTTTTCCTCAAATATAAAAATAATAGGTTTTGGGATTACTTCATTAATAAATTGGGGCCATAAGGTTAATTAAGTGCCAATCATAAAATATTAGAATGTTAAATTTTAAAGTTTCTTTTTTCTTCTGCTTTAAGTTACACACTGCCTTTTCTTTTCTTTCCTTTTTTTCTTTTTTATACAAGGTCTCGCTCTGTCATCCAGCCTGGAGTGGATAACACTCCAGCTCACTGCAGCCTCAATCTCACAGCTCACTGCAGCCTCACTGCAGCTTCAACCTTCCAGGCTCAAATGATCCTCCCACCGCAGCCTCCAAAGTAGCAGAGACTACAGGCAGACAGCATAATGCCTGACTAATATTTTTATTTTTATTGTAGAGACAGGTTTTCACTCTGTTGCCCAGGCTGGTCTCGAACTTCTGTACTCAAGCGATCCTCTCACCTTGGCCTCCCAAAATGCTTCGATTACAGGCGCAAGCCACCCTGTGTGGCCCACGCTGCCTTTTCTAAAATGGATTTTCGAAGAATTAAAAACATATAATAACTCTATATATGAGTAATATATTTATTATAGGAAAGTTAGAAAATACAGATACACAGAAAGAAGAAAATCATATATAATTTACATACATGTATATCTAAGCTGAACTCACATTGTGGTTACTTTACAATGTGCTTATTTAAATAAATATTTCTGAACATCTTTCTATGTGAATAAAATATATTAGACATGTGCATACACACGACATATATATACACACACAGACCTACACACAGAAAGAGAGACAGAGACAGAGACAAAGAGAGACAGAGTTGAAAAAAAAACACCAAAAAATGAAAAGAAAAATTTATAGTCCCCTTTCCCCCATCTCTTCCAGAATGTCATTTAGAAGCAGCAAATTAAAGACATACGTAGAAATTATACGAAGTGATCATTAACATCTAACAGTTCCCATATTATGTTTAATGGCTGCTTAGTAATCCATTATATAAATAAATCATTGATTTATTTAACCAGACTCCAATTATTGGATATTTAGGCAATTTCTGATATTTATTACTATAAAAACATCATGAAAAATTCTTATACATACCTCTCTGTATATATCTCTGATAATTCCTTTTGAAATGTTTAAATGTAAAATAACTTGATCATAAGGAGGACATATTTTTAAGGATTTTGGTACCTACTGACAAGTTGCCTTCCATAAATATTGCACCAATTTTACATTACTAATGAATGACTTTTCTTTTTTTTTCTTTTTTTTTTTGAGACGGAGTCTTTCCCTGTCGCCCAGGCTGGAATGCAATGGCACAATCTCAGCTCATTGCAACCTCCGCCTCCCTGATTCAAGCAATTCTCTGCCTCAGCCTCCCGAGTAGCTGGGATTACAGGCACCCACCACCAGGCCCGGCTAATTTTTGTCTTTTTAATAGAGACCAAGTTCACCATCTTGGCCAGGCTGGTCTTGAACTCCTGACCTCATGATCCACCCGCCTCAGCCTCTCAAAGCGCTGGGATTACTGGTGTGAGCCACCGCACCTGACATGAAATGACTTTTTAAAAGTTTATATGTTAAAAATCCGGGTGACTTCATACTGGGTATACATTAATCAGAGGAAGAAGTGTATCTCTTAAGTGGAGTAAATTAGTGGGGATCATATAACAGCACAGCTCCTTCCTTAGTCTATTTGTCATGCCATAAAGGAATGCCTGAGCTGTGTAATTTATAAAGAAAGGAGGTTTATTTGGGTCACAGTTCTGCAGGCTGTAAAGAAACATGACAACAGAATCTGCTTCTGGTGAAGACTCAGGAAGCTTTCAATCATGTCAGAAGGTGAAGGGGAGCCAGCATATTCAGAGATTAAATGATAGAGAGAGAGAGAGAGAGAGAGAGAGAGAGAGAGAGCAAGCCAGACTTTTTGTTTGTTTGTTTTCAACCAGCATTTCTCATGGGAACTAAGAGTGAGAACTTACTTCCATGATAAGGGCACCAAGTTATTCATGGAGGATCTACTCTCGTGATCTAAACACCTCGCACCAGGCGCCACCTCCAGCATTGAGTATCAAATCTCAACATGTGACTTGGCAGGGCCAAACCAAAAATATCCAAACCATAGGGGAGACACATTTTATAGTCAATTTTATACCTGTTGAATAAAAGATGCCATATGGGACGTTGGGAAAAGGACTGAACCAAAAGTGAGGTGACATGCATTCTAATCCTGGCTCTGCCACTAACCACATATGTGAGTTTGCAAAAGCCATTTAACCTCTCTGGGCCTTAGTTTCCTAATCTTAGAGTTGTTTGAGAAATAGATGAAATACATATCTGAAATTTATTTATAAATTGTAAAGGACAATTTTAATGTAAGAAATTAGGACTACTATAAATTCTTTACACTACAGTGGAAACTCCTTGAAATTGTGGACATTTCATCTCAGAATGACTGGTATATTGAGTGAAAATTAAAGAAAAAAAGGAAATTGAATAGGGTTCAGTTGGGAGAGTCTGTGGAGTGGGTGAGAATTTCATACTCCTCCAGGTATACTCTTCTATAATTAAGAAATTCTTTTTTTAGCAGCATAATTAATATAATTAGTTGAAACTTCAAGTAGACCTTTTAAAAAACGGACCCTTTTATCTCTTCTGAATTGCACAATGAATATTCTTTTTTTTTTTTTTTTTTTTGAGACGGAATTTCGCTCTGTAGCCCAGGCTGGAGTGCAGTGGCGCAATCTCGGCTCACTGCAAGCTCCGCCTCCCGGGTTCACGCCATTCCGCCATTTTCCTGCCTCAGCTTCCCGAGCAGCTGGGACTGCAGGCACCCGCCACCACGCCCGGTAATTTATTTTTGTATTTAGTAGAGACGGGGTTTTACCGTGTTAGCCAGGATGGTCTCGACCTGATCTCGTAATCTGCCCGTCTTGGCCTCCCAAAGTGCTGGGATTACAGGCGTGAGCCACCGTGCCCGGCCTGCACAATGAATATTCTTTTTTTTTTTTTTTTTTTTTTTTGAGATGGAGTCTCGCTCTGTCACCCAGGCTAGAGTGCAGTGGCCGGATCTCCTCAGGTCACTGCAAGCTCCGCCTCCCGGGTTCACGCCATTCTCCTGCCTCAGCCTCCCGGGTAGCTGGGACTACAGGCGCTGCCACCTTGCCTGGCTAGTTTTTTGTAGTTTTTAGTAGAGACGGGGTTTCACCGTGTTAGCCAGGATGGTCTCGATCTCCTGACCTCGTGATCCGCCCGTCTCGGCCTCCCAAAGTGCTGGGATTACAGGCTTGAGCCACCGCGCCCGGCCACAATGAATATTCTTATATTCACAACCCTCATCTCCACTTCCAACCCTGCCCCACATGTATCACTTCCATTCTTTCATATAAGGACTGCTTTGGATTTGCATGCACATATGTTTGAAGGATAATTTGGCCTAATTTGTTTACAGGAATTACAAGGGTGACCTTTATTCCGCTGTCTCCTTTTTGATTCCCATAACTTCTGGACCTATCAAGGTATGTGCATTTTACACTGAATTTTACTTTGAGAATTGAACACATAGCTACATAATGTGAAAAGAATGGAATGTTTTGGTGATATAGTCAGTTATATTTATTGCATGTCATGTAAATGAAATGCATTGTTTTAAAATTTTTAGTCTATTTGTCCGTTTTATAGATAAGCTTATGTCTATACCTCATAATTTTTAGTGTTTGCAGAAACAAATATGCAGGCTGTCTTACATGTCTGAATAATTCTGTGACCTTTTCCACATACAGCTACTAAAATCAGGAGTCTTCTTAACTAATGGGAATATCTGCAGAGTGCATATGAACAGCAGTAGCCAGAGAATATGTTTGCAAAACTATTTAGTAGTTCTTAGTGACTACAAATAAATATTTCTCCATATCAATGGAACAGATATTTCCATTCAGAAAATTTTACTGACATAAATATTTCCCTCCTGAAATGAATGTTTTGATTCTTTAGTAAAGTCTCATGTAAAATATTTGTATTTACACAGGTATTGCATTCATTTATTTACCCTTCCATTCTACCTTCTCTTCATCTACCCATCTATCCATCTATATGTCCAATAAACAGGTATTGAGCAACTTTTGGGCAAAAGTTATTGTGCCTTTTTTACTGGTAAATGTGCCAATGTTAGTATAATTCAAGTGGAGCATTGAGAATGTTTGCTTCTGTATAGTCAGTCCACTGTTAGGTGTACTATGTGAGAAAATGTGGCAAGATGAAGGATCTCCCTCACTGGTTTTATTTTTTATTAAAATATTGTTCAATGTTCAGTCCTTAGTAACTAAGGCATAGAAAACATTGATGTTTTTCCCTTTGCTACCTATATCTTGCAGTACTATGCATCATTAATCAAATGTGAATTCTCATTTCAAGCTATAAAAAAGTCAAAAGGATGATCTGAATTTGTGGTAAGTCTTTGGCATCACTTGATACTTTAAGAATATGTAAAAAAGAATTCTGCAAACTCTCAGAATTTGCGTTGCCCTTCTAAAAATATAACACAAATATCTCATTAAGAGTTTCATTAATTGGGCTCCAATTATTGGATATTAGTCTGTATCAGAAATTTAAAACAGATTTGTCAGTTTTGACTATACATGTAGTTCTATTAGCCTTTCTTTCAGAGGTAATGTCTTTAAGGGAATACTATTGCCAAAAAGTTCAGATTACTATAGGAAAAAAAATGTAAGATCAGAAAATAAAATGACATTAAAAGATAAACTTACTTAAAAGGTAAGTCAAGATTTTTGCATGTAATGTCATTTGTGAAAATAATTTTTTAATTTGGTAATTGTGAGTCTGCCAGTTGCGCAATACTAATTGCAAGGTATTTTTTACACTAAGGAAGTTTAAATGTGTGGAAAATGTTAGTCTTACTAAACTAATGTGAATGAACGGATCAGAATGGAGAGGAAAATACCTGACAGACCCAAAGAATGCACACTTATAAAAATAATTGTCACTAAATATTTAAAAGTTTCAGAGAGCAGCTAGTTTCCCTATTTTAGAAAGACAACATTATATAGTACAAAAGCCCTTGTTTGTCAATCAGAAAACCTGGGCTCTACTCTCAGTCTTATATTAGTAATATGTTTCTCGTCAGGTCACTTCTCCACTCTGAGCATTGGTTTTCTTATGTCTGTTATAAAAACATTGGGCTGAACAACTCCAACTGTCCTTCTGTTCAAACATTGTATGATTTTTAGAAAATTCAGGACTGTTCTCAGATATGCAATATGGAATCAAGATTAAGGATTAAATTGGAATACACATACCATTTAAAAGATTGCTCCTTGTTAAGTGGTTTAGTGAGTTTGTAATAGTATATTTATTTTTCTTTGATTTAAAGCAATTGTGTATTCTAACACCACTATCACTCACTCCACGCGTACTGCTACTGGTGTTATAATAAATAGTTTCAAGCTGAAGTTTAGCTACTAGTCTCGAGTCTTCCTCCTTGATAAAAATGCTTAACTTTGGGATGCTGCTGTGCTTCTTCTCTGTCAGTCTGTTGGAGTTCAGCAAACTATGTTTTCACCTTCTTGCATGATGGTCGTTCAAGGTCAAGCGTCTCTCTATACCTTGAAACCATCCAAGTGCATAACCTGATGACTTCAGACTCCAATGCTTTCAATCTGGCACCCTTCATGAGCATTGATTCATATTAAAAGATTTAAAATATATTCTCCTTCATCTACATATCACAGCAGTAACAACTTGGGCACAGGACAGTGCCTGAGAACAAATAACCACTTGGAGTTAATGATCTGAGGGGCAGCTGAAGGACCATTGACACTTCCCAGTCAGTTCTTTGTCCCTATAAAATGCCTACTTCTGAGGTGCCGAGCCTTCAATAATTTTTCTGTCTCACATCAGATTAAGTAGTGACCATAAATAATAGCATTTAATACATAATAATGAGATATGGCAATGCAATAAAATATCAACAATTCTAGTACTACATTAAGATGGCTATTCTGATGAAACCAAAAGAATGAGCAGTAAATGAAGTTCATGAATCATAATATTTTAGAAGAGACTTTCACCTTATTGATTTGAAATGAGATATAAGAAAGAATTCATATGGTTTAGGGGAGCAGTTCCCTTTTGCTCTGTATTCCACTGATGAATGATCTAATTTAGAAATAATAAAAAATGCCTCTGACATCTATTTTAAATTGATTTTTAGATAGTGTATGTTCAGCTTTTTCCCCTCTTTTTTAGCACTAGATTCATTTTTCAAGATATGTACAGCCCTGAACTAAGTTACAAATACAACTCTACAAATGTTCTTTTCCAGAAGAAGCACTTTTTATTTATTTATTACTGTGACAAACATTAATAAGTCTCTACAGTGTGCCAGGCATGGTGCTAGGTGCTGGGGAAACAAAAAGTAATATGGAACATAGTTCTCACTCATAAGCTCATCATAGAGAGTTGGGGACTGTGCTATACACAGAGAAATAAAATAATCAAGTGTTGTAGGTATGGAGTTTCTATGAATTTACTTGCTCATGGCATTTTTAAAATAAGTTTAAAAGATTCATATATCAAAACCTACTGAGTAGGGCAATGATATGTGTAATCTAAAATAGCTCTCCACTCGAATCTACAGGAATCATCGGTTATGGTGGGAGAAATGCCCCCCTCCAAAAGATGTCTGTGTCCTGATCTCTGAAACCTGTGAATATGGCATGTCACATGACAAAGAGGAATTAAGATTGCAGATGGAATTAAGATTACTAATCAGCTGACCTTAAAATAGGGAGATTATCCTGGTTATCTCTGTGGGCCCAATGTAATTACAAGCATGTTTAAAAGTGGAAGAAGAGGGCAAAAGTGAGAAAAACAGAGAGATGGGCACATGAGAAAAACTTGGCCTGATTTTACTGGGTTTGAAAATGGAGGAAGGGGCCATGAGCCAAGGAAGGTAGATGGCCTCTAGAAAGTGGAGAAGGCAAGAACACTGATTCTTTCCTAGAGCCGCCAGGAAGGAATTCAGCCATGCCGATACCCCGATTTTAACCTATCAAGACCCACTTCAGACTTCTGACCCCCAAATCTCTAAGATCAGTTTGTGTTGTTTTATGTTGCCAATTTTGTGGTAATTTATTACAACAGCAATGGCAAACTAGTACACTGAGGTTTACTCAGTATGGAAAATGTGAGAAGTCTAGCTGTTGATCATGATTGCTGAAAGGCATTCTTCATGCTGAAATTGGTGCACAGGGTTATTTACCTAGTGACCATTTTTTCTAGATATCCATATCAGTCTCCTCCATCAGAACTACAGCGATTTGTGAGGTCCCTGAAAAACCTGGCAATTCTGACACTCCCACTCCCAATTTCAGAGAGAATTTAGTCCTCCTTCCCTCTCCTTCTGTGGACCACTTGTGCTCCCTCCTCCTATCCCCTTGTCCCCTATTTCTCCACATTGATGCCTAGGATACAAGGTTTGTTGATAAGTGAGAAGTAAAAAATTATCTTTTTCTTTTATGGAACACCTGCAGCAGGAAGAATGATATAGGCACTAATATCCTAATAGGTTACCCTGGCATGGGTTTCATGGCAATCTAAATGTTGAGTATTAAGTATAGTGTGAAATTGAAGTTTCAAGCTAGTGGCCTGTTGCTCAGGGCCAGTCCTCAGATATGTTTGTTTGCAACCCAGAATGTTTTCTCTCCGCTCTTCTCCTTTTCTTCCTTTTTAAAAATGTTGTAGCTTGAGTGTGTCCTCTTTAATTTTGTAGTAGAGGGTAGGTGCATATGCTTTGGGATTTAAAACCATGAGAAGATCCAATTCGGCCACATACTGACTGTTCAGCTTGGGCAAGTAGATTAAGAATAATCTCTCTAAATCTCAATCTCCTAACCTCTAAAATGAGAATAATATTTATACTTCATAGAGTTATGACGTTGAAAATGGCATGCAAATAATTCATAAAACACCTTGCACAATGCCTGGCATATAACATAGTGTATGCTCAATAATATTAGCTATTACTTCTGCTACTATTATTGCTATAGTAAGGGCACAAAGGATGGGCAAACAATTTCATCTGGTAAGGGGATGAGAAGCAGATATCTGGAAAGGCTTCATGGAGGAGGTAATGCTGGTAATACTAGAGCCAGGCCTGTGAGTGTGGACTGCTGGGGAATAGGGAATGGCAATTTGGTATTGTCAGATGAAAAAATGGTAGGGATGAGAATATGTTCTAAGCAAAAGAATAAGTGGCAGAGAAATATCAAATAGCCTGGTCTCTTAGGGAAACTGTGATCAGTCTTTACAGGTAGAGGATCATGTGGAATGTAGGCATGAGAAGAGATAAGGATAGAGAAGTATGCTGGAGACAGATATAGATGGATTTCCCTAGCTTGTATCCTACTAAGGTGCATCTCTTTTTTTCCTGTAGGCCAGTGATTTTCTAATGTTGCTTGTGAAATTTGAAATTTGGTTTATTGCCCACTGACCCCTTTCTTGCAACCCCTGAAACGGCTACCTAGGAACACTGATTATTTTATTTTATTTACATATATATATATATATATATATATAGACAGATAGATATAATTTTCATTTTATTATTTATTTTTTAGAGATAGGGTCTCACTATGTTGCCCAAGTTGGTCTCAACTCCTCAAGTGATCCTCCTGCTTTGGCCTCCCAAATTGCTGGGATTACAAGCATGAGCCACTACACCTGGTGGAACATGGTTTAAAAGTCACTGCTCAGCCGAGCACGGTGGCTCACGCATGTAATCCTAGCACTTTGGGAGGCCGAGGCAGGTGGATCACTTGAGGTCAGTGTTTGAAAAGCAGCCTGGGCCGGGCGCAGTGGCTCAAGCCTGTAATCCCAGTACTTTGGGAGGCCGAGATGGGCGGACCACGAGGTCAAAAGATCGAGACCATCCTGGTTAACACGGTGAAACCCCGTCTCTACTAAAAAATACAAAAAACTAGCCGGGCGAGGTGGCAGACGCCTGTATTCCCAGCTGCTTGGGAGGCTGAGGCAGGAGAATGGCTTAAACCCGGGAGGCGAAGCTTGCAGTGAGCTGAGATCTGGCCACTGCACTCCAGCCTGGGTGACAGAGCGAGACTCCGTCTCAAAAAAAAAAAAAAAAAAAAAAAAGAAAGAAAAGCAGCCTGGCCAACATGGTGAAACTCTGTGTCTACTAAAAATACAAAAAAAAAAAAAAAAAAAAAAAAATTAGCCAGCGTGGTGGTGTGCACCTGTAATCCCAGCTACTCAGGAGGCTGAGAAAAAAAAAAAAAAAAAAAAAAGTCACTGCTCTAGGAAAGGAGGAACTAGAGAAAGAGGTCAGTAATCACGTTTGTGATATAAAGGGCCCACCCAGGTGGTAGTATGGAGGATGGATTGGAGGGATCAAATATAAAGACCAAGAAATCAGTTAGGAGACTATTGCTAAAAGCTAGATAAGAGATGATGGGGGCAGATGGCAATTGCCAATGGTGATAGCAATAAAGAGACAGAGTTGAACAGTGATTCTCAAACTTGAGTGTGCATCAGAATTACTTGGAAGGCTTGTTGAGAAACAAATTGCTGGATTCTACACTTGAGTTTCTGTTTTAGTTGGTCTGAGGTGGGGCCCAAGAATTTGCATCTCTAACAAGTTCCCAGGGGATGCTGATGCCACTGGTCCAGGCACTACACTTTGAGAGCCATGGGATTTGAGATATGCTATGTAGAACTGACAGGCATGAGTCACTTATTACATATGGAAATAAGGGAAAGGTTTCTGGCTTGAAAGGGTAGTCAGATAGTGATACTATTCAGCATTACTAAAAGCAAGTTTAGGCTGAGTTGAGAAAGAAAATGTTCATAACCCTAGCAAGAGAGGGCAGCTAAAAATCTTTATTTTTTTTTGTAGAGATGGGGTCTCACTTGGTTGCCCAGGCTTGAACTTCTGGCCCCAAGCTGCCCTCCTGCCTCAGCCTCCCAAAGCACCAGGATTAGCAGCTGGCCTTTAAAAATCTTTAAACAAGATTTATGATCAGATCCTAGGCTTTCTTCTGGGCAACCTGATTCTATACTTTTGTATTACTAGCTTCTCTTGCTCCCAGCCCACCCCCATTTATATGCCTTGGTGCCATTCACATTCAGGAAGTGAAAGTACAACTCTGGGAGGGGTTAGAATAATGGATTCCATTTTATACCTGTTGAGTTTGGTGAGCCAGCAGAACATCTAAGTGAGAAAACCTGAAAAAATAATTTAGGCGTTAGTATTTGTTTATTTGTTTTTAATTTAAAATGATGTCATTTCCTTATTTCAGGTTGGACATTAACTCTTCTTTGTGCAAAACTGGAGTAGTCAAAATATAGGTCAATTTTTTTTTTTTTTTTAAGAGATGGGGTCTCATGCTTTCACCCAGGCTGAAGTGAATGGCACAATCATTGTTCACTGCAGCCTTGAACTCCTGGGTTCAAGCAATCCTCCTGCTTCAGCCTCCTGAGTAGCTGGGACTATATACATGAGCCACCATGCCAGGCTAGATTGAGCTATCATGTGCATATTTGCTATTAGTCCTATAAGGATTTTTGAGTGTTAAATTTGCTCACAGCTGACAATCATTCTTTTTATAGTATAGATCAGTGAATCCAAAACACGTTTATTTTAAAATCCCCCTTGAACACCCGTGTGACCTAGCTTTCTCTACATTACTTCCTTACCAAAAAAGAAACATTGAAGTATGGCAGAATATCCATGTGGGTAAGTAGAGGAGAATAGGGGAGTATCATACAGATTGACCTTTTTCTTCTTTTCTTTCTTTTTTGTAACTTATTTCAGTAATGGTCAGATATTTCACTGAATCTATCTCTCTAAGGTTGAGAGTAGGCAAAGGAAAGATCTTAGAACAAGATATAGTACCTACATGCAATGGTGAGATGAGAAATAATACAGGGAATTTTGAGGAGCAGTAGAAGTGAATACTAAACAAAAGGGATTAAATTAATAGACTTGATTTTGTTTCAAGGGGGCAGTTGTACTAGTAAATCAGTCATTTTTGGCACATAGTATATCCACATATATATATATATATATTCTAGCATATTAAAATTATCAATTTACTTGTCAGCTTGCAGTTCCACAAAGCTGTAGAAGCATCTTAATATGGGGAGCAAAAATATGATAAGATGGTCAATTATAGTCATTCACTGCCAAAACTTCCTTGAAAAGATACTTTTAACTGTATCATTCATTCTCCTTTGAAGGCTGCTTATCTTAGAGACTGATTATGTACTTGTAATTTATGGATAAGACAGCCACTCATGCACTTCCATCTGCAAGGCTCATAAAGAACCTTAACTTGTAGACTCAATTCAGTTTCTTGTAACATTTAGCTCTGATCTTTCAAGGAAACTAAGATACATTCCTTAGTACTTATTTTATGCCAGAAAAAAATATGGAAGAAAAACAACTACAAAACTAAAAGCAAAACCTTGGGGTTTTGCTACGTGTTTATAGATAAGCCATGATCTGAAATGCATCCATGTATATCAACAAAAAGTCCAACATTGGACACTTAGGATATGGGATCAAAGTTAATAGAAGTGGCTCTTGTCATTTCTGGGAAATCTCACTGAGAAGAAGTTATTCCTTAGGAGTGTTATTTCAGCCCCATGATACTGCTAATCTTACAGCTGAATGCAGAAATGTGTCTTTTGGGTGAGGCAAAGTCCAGCTTTTTCATAGACCTCCATTTAACCTTAATAAATTTGAAATCACTCTTTCTTCAGCCTTACATATTTCCAAAGTATATTGAGAATCACTATATATATTTTTTAAAAGGTAAAGAAAAATAAAAAACAATGACAAAAATTCTGAAATATGTACAAAGGGGCAATGTAATCCCGTGCTTTGTGGCACCCTATCTGAAGTGGCAAGGGTCTTTTCTATAGTATAGATGTTGAACTAGTGACCTTCAAATATTGTCCTGTTTTCATTCGATGTCTGACATATGTCAGATGAAACTGTTCAACTCATATGACTTTAAATAGCTGTTTTCTGTGAATGCATCAGCTACTTATTTTGTCCCAGACTCATCTGTACTACTGCACATGAACTTTAAATTTAAAATGTACACTTCAAGTGACATAGCTGAATGTCACAGTGTGTAATAGATCATTGGTTTTTTTCTCTTCTTATTTGCAAAATGCTCACCTAGTTAAATGGTATGGGTATAATATGTAAACCTTTAGGTGTATGATGTAAACCTGCAATAACTTAATATCAATAATACAAGTTTTCAATGCCTTTCTTAATTTTGTTTAATTTTACACCTGTGTTCAAAAACACCCTGATTAATGCTTAAAATTTTGTATATGGTATATGAACACAGAATAAAAGATGCACTTATGTACATGTCTGATCCAGGCTTACATCTACATACTGTAAAATGTGAGTGCCAGCTGAGTACCAGTTTGCACCAAGTTTATAGTTTTAATTATAAAAAAGAACATGAAGTTATTATTCATCTTATTGCTGAACAGTAGTTTGAAAAGGCAGAGGGAGAAGCTCTAAGAAGATCCTTTAGTAATTCTAAGAAAGGTTGATTTTCAGTTAGGTACATTTTTGTAAGTCATTTTGTCATTTGGTAAACATACAATGATTATTCCTTCAGACAGATGAAATATTTATTAGAAAGATAAATGTGGAAATCACAATAGTATTAAAGAATAGCATGGGAATGGGAAGCCTGTGAAGAATGTTCTGACCCCAAGAAAAAGAAATCAGAATTGCCATAGAGAGGGACCATAGAATAAAAACTTTTTAAAAGGTTATTTCCATAAAGTATGAAAAAATCTTGGCCTCCATTAAGATTTTTGTCCCTGAGAGCCTAAACTGTAAGTATGGTAACTGCTTTGTCTGCAGAATAAAAAAGGAGATCTTCGCTTAATCATTATCCTGGGAGTTGAACATCCTGCTAACATTTGAATAAAAATGCCTACTTCATTACTGATGGGAACACAGAGTTCTGTGTACCAAATGATTTACAGTAGAGCTTACTAACAGGGCTTTCTTACAAATGAATGGGCTTTTTAAAGGATAATACAAGTTGTTAATGTGTATAGTATCAGATGAAATACATAATGCCCACAAATTCTAAAAAGTCTACCAAATGAGTGCTGGCTGTTAGAAAAATATAGTCCTATTATACATTTAGGTAAAATGGAAAGTGATGATGTAGAAAACAGGATTTTGTTATGTTGACAATACCATCAGTGTTTTTCCTATAGTAAAATCTCTTAAAATGATGGAAAACAGAACTATGAAAAAACCAAGCTTCAGAGGACCTTGAGAAATCATTTGCCTTAGGCTTCTGCTTTCAAACATGTGAAAGTCTACACAAAGGGTAAGCAAGTCATGTCGTTAGCGCTATGAATACCAAATTCTTTATTTAGCAAATATATACAACATTTAACTCTGTGCCAGGCACTGTGCTAAGCACTATACAATAGTAACTGGACACATTTGTGATGGTATTGCTTTTTTCCCCCTTCTACCCCTTTTTTGCCTCCCCTTATTTTTTCTCTACACATCTTTTCCTGTTTCCTTTTTCCACTTTGTGACCCTCCTTAGTATTGTTCCAGACTTCTTGGGGTCCTCCAGTATAATGAGGTTACTGAACTCTAGTGTCAGCCCTTTATTCTCATTGCTTTTGAGAATGTCATGGAATTCATGTCAAATTGTTATAGAAATCAAAGTAGATTATTTTATCATTTTGCTTCAATCTCTGTGACGTGTCATTTTATGATAGAAATAAGTGTCCTTGAATAATTTGGTATCCGCATAGCATGCACTAATGGTTACTTCCAGTGTCATAATATCACTTATTTAATAATAATATTTTTGGATAAGACTAAAATTATAAACAGGACTGCATATACAATATTTTTAAAATAATACTTTCTCATGTTAAATTTCCAGTTTGCTAAACCACATGAGAATATTCTCTTTTGCCTCATTCCTGAAAGGGTGAATATACTTTCTTCATTTTGTATTTTCTCATCTCATTCTTGAGTTTGTGTTTTTTATCTTATAAACTTAGTAGGGCTTTAGCAAAAACTGCTAACCTTTCTTTTTCCACTTATCTCTTGAGGACATAGATAATCTTATGTGATTGACATAGTTGTTATTTTAAGTTATAGTAGACAGTTCAGTTTTCAAGCCACTTTCTTCCTTATGTAGACTTCTCTGTGTGTTGCCCATTGACTTGTGTGTATGCACATGTGTATGATCTAGCGAGTTATGAGCAATTACTGTGTGCCAAGTACTACGCTATTCATTTTAAAGTGTTATCTCATTTAATTTCCACAATAACTTTATGAAGGTTGTACAATTATCATCTCCAATTTGCAAGTTTAGAATACTGAGGCCAAGGGCAGTTAAAGTAATTTGAGTAATGTTACACAGTAAGTAAGTGGTAAGGCCAGTATTCAGGGTATTCAGCTACTATTCCTTTGAGTCTGCATTTGTTACTAACTCTGTCAACAGGATAATTCTGGTTTCTTTAAATCTGATCTGTTTTCTCTTGTTGGAATGCCCACATTTAGGACTTCTTAAGTTGAGGTATCTGCATCTTGGATTGGGCCTTTAGATATGGCAGATGAATTTTAGACTACTGCTCAAAGAATGTTTTTATTGTGGAATACCTCAAGTAAAGGATTCTAATGTGACCCCACTAAAATATGAGTCTGGTAGATATATTTTGCAGTAGAAAGGGCCACAATATAGTGAATCAGTTTAACTCCATTTTCTGATATGCCCTAATCCTTTGCTTACCCATATCACCATTCCAATGAGCCAAATTCTCTTTGTCTGATATCAGTGCTGTTTACTTCCCATGAAGCCTCCTGAGTAAAGAACATGGACATTTCTTCCTGGCTTATTTTCTATTTCCTATACTCAAACTGTGAATGTACTTGAGATCCATTATTTGTTTTTCTCCCTCTGCCTTTTTATCCTTGGGGATTTCATCTACCTTTATAACTCTAACTGCTATTTCTTATATAAATAATGTTTAAAATATTTCTTACACTGTGGTCCCATGTCTCCAACCTCTTGCCACACATGTACACTTGGATATTCTGCTGATATCTGAAACTCATTGCGTTTCTAATGGTGAGCACATCATATTTCCAAGGTTGGATCACCTGTCCAACTTCCCAGTTTCTGTTGATGATACCATCATTATTCCAGCTACCCAGGCTTAAAACCTGAGGCTTTCTTTTCTTTCTTCTTTTACTTTGTTCTCCATATCTAACCAGTCATTAGGTTCCATCATTGCTTTGTAATGTCCTTTATTTCCATCCTTTATTTTCTGTACCACTGCCATGAGCCTATCTCTAATTTAGACAGTTCAACATCTTGCTCATTAATCTCCCTCTAAAGCTTAGTATGTGGCCTTGCCCATAGCAGGGATTCGGGGTATTTTGGTTTTGTGATTGAGGTGCAGGTTACCTCCTGCCTCCAGCAACAATGAGCACTTTTGGAACCCAGCCTTTTTGAGTTTATCTTTCTTGCATGTGTGCATCCATCTCTTTGGCAGTCAGATATATATACCTATATTCTTTTCAGGTGTATATATTTTTATCAGATTCAGTGTTATGTGCATGTCTTTCATGAGCTATAAGAGGGAAGGGGACTGAAATTGATCCGGAATTAATGAGTTCCAATGCTTTAAAAGGACAATCAGGACATTTTATCTAGTGAGGGTGAGACAATAAGCTCCATGGCAATGGAGACTATGTAGGCTTTAACACTAATGGATTTCCAGAACCTAGCACTATACTTAGTACTAGTAGTATTTAATGAATATATGTTGAATGAATTAATGAATAAGCACCATGATAGTGACAACTGTGCTGTCCCAAAAGAGAACAAAAATCTCCTGATGACTTGCCTCATTCACTTTAATATATTAAACTGGGGGATTGCACCTAACATGCTGAGATTTTTCCACATGGCCATATATTTAAGGCAATAATTGAATCTTACAGAAAAATTTATGTTCTTGCTAAATTATATTTCTCGTGGGATAGCATGACATGATTCTACTTGGGTACCACAAATTATATTGATAGGGTGAAATGAATTTTCATGTCTGTTTATAAAATGTGGAATATTATTGAATTACTTTAAGTGTTGTGTTTGAGATGAGCTTAGGCTGGTTTCTTTGGGTTTGACACATTTCAGTCTGTCATCCTGTCCTTAGAGATGTTGAAAATTAAATGGGGATACTTAATAATTTAATTTATAAGCTTGCTTACAGCTATGTGGTTTATCAAGCCAGATGTCGGCACCCTCAGTTTCTTGCAGCTGAGATACTGCCAGAACATAAATTAAAATTGGTTCTGCATGTCAAGAATTAGCATGTAAAAAAGGAAGAAACTTTTTTCTCAAATATCCAATATTAGTGTAGTATTTGCTGGGCAGTGCCATTTTTTTTAAAGCCATTAGCCAATTTTAAGAAAGAGTATAATTCATTCATAAAATAAGCTTAACTATATTTCGGGGGAAATCCTATTCCCTATGCATATGATGACGTAACTCACATCTTTATAACACAAAGTCTATAATAGATATGTTATTCTAGTTTCACGCCTCCCTCTCTCCAGAAGTCATTTTCTGCTGTTTTTCAAATGCAGTAGATTTACTCAAGTTTTTATGGTTACACCGCCAACATTTCCAGTTCCTTTTTTAAAAAATTGGTCTAGACAATATTTTAACAGGACTTTTTTCCTAGTGAGAAATTATGCATCTGAGCTCTTCTTCTCCCACATAAATGGAAAATAAACAACAGCTTCTATGTAATTTAAGCAAGACTGTGGGAGACAACTTGAGGTGATAGGAACAATGCAGAATTGCCCACATTCACTGTGGGACCTTGGGCAAGTCAATTGCTCTATCTGGGTTTGTTTCTTCTCGTTTACAATGGGGAGGTTGAGGTTGAATCATCTCTCAGTTTCCTTGCATGCTCTAGAATTCTTTGAGATGTTTTCAAGTCTTAGGCCACCTCTCTTTACAGGTTCTTTGCAGTATTAAGCTCTTTCTATTCTTTAAGGCCCATGAAACATTCCAAGGTTCATGATTCCAACTTGACTTTCTCATTTTTAAAAGTCCTTACAGCATTTTTATAGTCAGAATGCAGCATTTAGCATGTTTATACTACGTAATTGTGCTTGTCTAATCTTTTTATCTAGCTATCTAAGTATTTTCTTGTCCACTAAAATTATCTCTCCAACTAGATTGCAAGAATCTTGAATACAGGAAATATGCCTTTTACTTCTATTTTCTTCATGGAATCTGTTATATTCTGAGGCACATAAAATTAATGATTGATTTGGATTAGATTATAATCATTTATCACCTGGGTTGAAAGAACTTGAAGTATGAACAAAGATAGCCTCTTTTTATGGTATATTGAGGCTTCCTGTCTTAGTCTGTTTCAACTGCTATAGCAAATAGGCCATCAACTATGTGGCTTATAAACAATAGAAATTTATTTCTCATAGTTCTGGAGGCTAGAAATTCCAACGCCAAGGCACTGGCACATTCAGTGTCTGGTGAGGGCTGACTTCTTGGTTCATAAAGAGCCAGCTTTCTGGTGACTTGACAGTGAGATGACTTCTCATTGTATTCTCACATGCTGGAAGAGGTGAGGGTCTCTCTAGGGCCTCTTTTATAAGGGTACTAATCCCATTTATGAGGACTCTGCCCTCATCACCTAATCACCTCCTAAAGGCTCTGCCTCCTAATACTATCACATTGAGTGTTAGGATTTCAACATATGAATTTAGAGTGGGGGCGGGGGACACAAATATTCAGACCATAGCACCTCCTCTGAATTTATTACTCTAGATCCCATAAATTGAATTAATATTACAATGAAAAATACTTTTTCTTGGTCTTTAGATCTGGGGGTATAATTTATGTGAAGCAAGTCCTTGTTTGACAGGGAGGTGTTACTTTGGTTACTTTTTTTTTCTGGACCTCTAATATCAACTTTCCAATCTAATTCAGCCAAAATAAATTGAGCACACATTGTATGTTAAAAATTGTGATAGATTCTGTGGTGAGTTGGAGGGAAACTGGTATGTGTGAAGATTGATAGAAAATAATTTTTGCCCTGACTGCTTCACAGTGAGGAATTTGGGATATAATAGATATAAAAACAAACAAACAAAATAACTCCTACAATATAATTAATAAGAACAGTAATAGAGGTGCATGTGAAGTGATTTGGAGTCACAGACAAGAAAGCATCTTACTATATCTTATGGCTTATATCTGGGAATATACTACTGAAAGGCAACAATTTTAGAAAATGACTAGGAATTTGGTTGTCAGAAAAGGTAGGGAAGTTAATTCTAGTAAATATATTAAAGTAAAAGCACAAAGACATGCAATCTATGATATATCTGAGGGATTATGTGATATAGTATAGTTAGATTACAGGATGTTCAGGGTAAGCATTTCATGAGAAGGTACTGGAGTGGTAATAAGGTTTTTAGCTTATCACTGACCTTCCAAGTCCATTTTATTCCCTAGAGGGTATACACCCTTGAGCATTTTCTAAATGTGAAGAAGCCCATAGGGTGAGAGAGCTGGTCTGTAAGAGGAACTTGTGGAATTATTTTCTTCCTGTCATGAAATCTTCAGAATCAACTTCTTCAACTGTCCTATATGTTTAAGACAGTCACTTTTTGTGCTTTTCTCTTGAATGTGTATTAGGAATGGTGAGATTGTCTGAACTCATTTTATGACTAATTAAAATAGGGGAGGAAACCCCTGAATATTCATCTGAAACTGAACTCTTACAACTCATAGCAGTAGATAGCAATACAGACAATGGAGACTACATTGCATTCAGGCTTGAATACAAGTTTATTCACAAAGTTTGGAATGGAGACTTCTTTTTCTGGTGCACTTTTCGAGTATCAGTGGTGAATGTCTCTTATTCCCTTCAGGCAACCAGGGACTTCACATTTATCCTCTTTCTTTGTGTCTACTCCCGTCTCCCTCAAAAACATAAGGCCTGCTCTAAGAAAAGGAACTGACAAACTTAGTCATTTGGAACCATAAGTGACTCTTAAGGCTCAGTGGGATAGTCTCCCAGTGCTGTTTGCATTTTAAGAAGGAGATAAAGGCCTTGCTTAACTTAAATCACAAGCTTTAAATTTTACAGCAACACCTAGTCCAATGAGGGAGGCATTTGGTATCTTATATTAATGATAGGCACTACCCCAACTTTAATAGCATGAAATCACTGATAACACTTCATGTCCTTTTATCTTGTCCAATAATATTAAGCTATATGAAGTTTGATAGGTTTTGCAACTGAAATGAGAATGTACAGCTAGATTTTTATAATAAAAACAGCATAAAGCATTTGAATTTCTGTGTTATTTCCCACACTTACTGTTTCCCTTTATAGTAATGAATAGACTAAGCCAGGCATAAAAAGAAGAATGAGAATGAAAAAAAATGAAGAAATGACTTTCTGGGCCTTTGGCTCTTTCCTATGGGACCTTAATTTAGACTTCGCTTATATGTTTCTGAGTTTAAGAAACTGACTTTTGATTGGCAAGGATATTGTTAAGGTTTTGAATAGAAACTTAGCTATTAAAAGAATTGTGTCTTAGATGTGCAGATTAGGGTGGGTTCAGGGTAGTTAGTATTGAGATAAAATGAAGACCATTAAACGTATCTGATGGTCAGATATAAACTAGATATCTCAGTTCCTTTGAAAGCAAGGCCAAAGCCTGACTGTGCAGCAAACTAAGAAAGAAGAAAATTACTCTGATTTATACCAGCCATGTGTGGCCACCATAGCCAGTTTGTTAGCCAGTTCATTGTAATTGGATTTCTGAGTTATTTTTTTTCGTCCTACATTATTGCCATCTTTAAAAGGAATGGGGTCATTTTTCAGCTTCATGCATTGATAAGTAGGTACACAACTCCCACTGTTTTTCATATGTGTCTAATTTTTGCCACTCTACTGACAAATATGTGCCAAAACAAAAGTCAGTATATTGCTTTTTACTTTCTCAGTAGAAAACAGCTTTAGCGGGAGTTACAATATAATACCTAGTGATCATAAGTAGAAACAATTTATTTCAACTTGCAATATTCCTAGGGTATACATGGCTGGGCACTAGGCACTGAGATAGAGGCAAAAGCAAAAGATATGGCTTCTTCCCTCAAAATGCTTACCCTCTAGGATAAAAAATATGATCTGCACACACACACACACACACACACACACACACACACGAGATACTGGTTTCCTGTGGCTGTGTAACAAACCATCACAAATTAAGTGGCTGCAATGACACCAATTTATTATCTCACAGTTTCTTTAAGTCAAAAGTCTGGGCATGACTTAGTGTTTTTTCCGCTCAGTCTCACAAGGCTGCAGTCAAGATGTCGGTTGGGCTTATTCTCATCTGGAAGGTCAACTGGGGAATTGTCCACTTCCAACTCCCTTAGATTATTGGCAGAATTAATTTCTTTGTGGGTATAGAATTTATGGCAGCTTGTTTCTTCAAAGCTGGTAGTTGAGACAGATAGTCTCTGCTACTTCATATCTCTAATTTCAGGACTGACTTTAACCCCCTTTTATAGGACTCTCTTGATTAGGCCAGGCCCACCCAGGATGATTTCTGATTAAGTCAAAGTCATCTGACTGGGGCTCTAATACAAATAGAAAATCCTTTTGCCTTTGCCATATTCTGTTGGGTAGAAATAAGTTATAAGTTCTGCCCACACTCATGGGGAAGGTATTACACAAGGGCAGGACTTCGTGAGTGTCACACTAGAATGTGTTTGCCACACACAGAAAACACTAAATACAAGCAATGACAATACAAGTACCTTGGTATGGACAACAAATCTAAGTGGAAAGTATATACAGGGACTGAGGAAACACAGAGCAAAAGGGTGATCTCTGCATTTATCCAGCAAGTTTACTATGCACTAACCATGTACCAGGACCTGTGCTAAGCTCTGAGGTTGAAATAAGTGCAGAATCGCAAGTGCCCTAGGTAACTCTTGAAAACATACAATGTGCAATTCCAGAAGACTTAAGAACCCTATTAATACTGTTATCTGAGAAAGAGACACTAAAGACAGATGCTGATAAATATGTTTACTCTTAGCTATGAGTTCGTTATATCTTGCTGTAGAGGTACAATACAACAAACACAAAGACAGACACACACACACACAAGCATGTCTACAAAGCAGTATAAGTGGGTTTGACTGAATATAACAATCTCCAAATATATCCCTTGACACAAATCGTGATTGCTTTATTCTGGCCTCTTTACTTACTTTGTGTGGAAAGTGGAAAATTGTAATAATCATAGCCAGGGTTTGGAGGTCTGACTCTTGAGTCTCTTCAATTAGTGTATGTATATAGCAAAGCAGCTTCTCAGTTTAGTCATTGCATTACATATCACTTAATGTTTACTTGAATCTTTTTCTATTTATTACAACATTGGATCTGAACACCAGCCCTATCACACACACACAGAGCAAAATTTACCATGTCCACTTTATAGAGGGATTTCTTGTCCAGATTTAGATAAGTAGGATACTGAAAAACGGGTGAAACCTAGGTCTTCTCACACCAAATCCAGAGTTTTCTATGCCATGTTTATGAATTAACAAGAAGGAAGTGAGGTGGAGGAAAAAATAATATAGAAAACAAATTATCCAGCTTCACTAGTTCTACCACATATAAGTTTTACTCTCTCATTCTGTGTTTGGTGGATCCTTTGTCCATTGTTCATTTTTAAGCACCAAATCATGTAGGCTAGAGTTCTTTATGAAGTCAGAGTATTTATACTCAAGAGTTTATGAAAAGAAAAGTTGTTGTCCCTAAAATGTGCCCTCAGACTCACCTAGAGGGACCACTTCCAGTGAATAGGTTCTTTGTGCCCCATTAGTTTCTTGATTTCTCTACTGAGAGTGCAAACAAGCTTCCTGTTTTCACAATGATTGTAATGATGTGAACATTTACCCATTGGGAATGAGACTGAAATCACCAAATCATTTCATATGGTCTATTGCACAACTGACAGTTACGATAATAATTTCAGGACACTGCTGACTGCTTGTTCAAATCTACTTTGGGATTTTTTAGTTCATCCAGTTTTCCTTCAGATTTTATGTTCTTTCTATTATTCAGGCTAATTTAGGCCAAATATTTAGTCAGTTTTTCATTTTATAGCCTACTGTCTGCATCCAGGTTTTACATAGTATATTGAAGAGACTGCTTGGTCACCTAAAGCTGCTCCGTTTTGTCAGTGGGAAAGCATGTCATGCAATAAATCCTGAAAAGAATGAACATTTGCTTTATATAGATATCTCATAATCCAATTGCAAAGTCTGTCAGGAGTCTACTACAATGTTTGTTTTCTGCAGGTGAAATTCAATGAGATAACAACAGTGCCATATATGAAGCCATAAACCAAACTCCTTATAAGGATTTGATTATGAGTAAAAACGAATTTATGGTTCCAGCCTTTTAGATACCACCTAATATGCAATTTTACCTGCCTTCAATTATTCATAAGTCATTTCACAGACACATTAAGATATACAAGCCTTCACATCCAAATATTTTTGGTAGCATGTTTTTCCAAAAATCTCCTTGTAAGATTAAATTTAAAATTTGAGCCTCAGTATTCAATATGGTCTAGCACAAGCATCCTGCGTCTCTCATTTTACACTTAAATTTATTAGACTAGGAAACTGGGTCCTTAAATGTTAGTTGCTGGCTTTATCATTAACTAGCAGTGTGGCAGTGAAAAAGTTGTCACAACCTCTCCAGGACTCTATTTTCTAGTTTATTGCCCAAGGCACTTGTGGTGAAAAATCAAGATAGTATATTTAGAAAAACTTTATAGAAAATGGAGAAAAATGGACAGAGGACTTATTATTAGTAATAATAATGGTTGGTAAGTTGGATGAGGTTGCTATTTAAACTTACTATATGGTTAAATTTTGTAAACAATCATTTTCTAGTGTGAACACAGCATTCTTCAAATTGTTTCATTTGAACTTACATGTTGTTTTCTAAGAAGATTATGTTTTACAGTTATCAAGTGTAAATGAAAAGAGCCAATGCATATATTTAATATTGTTTTTACTTAAAGCAGTATATATAATTAGTGTCTACTCCCTAACGAGTAGGGTATAAAAAATGAGGTACAGATATTAATTTGTTCTGCTTGCTATACTATATTATATACTCATATGCATTTTTAAAACATGCTTTAGCTCAATATATACCACATTTGCAAAACTCAAATGTCATCAGCATCAATCATTTGAGTTATTTTTTACTAACATTATTTTCTTTTCAATGGCAAGAATTGCGGCTGTTTAAAGCACCCAGAAAGTAACTCAAGCCAACCATGATGGCTTGAAAATGTGACTAATTTATTAGTCATGCAGTGATAAACTATGTAGTGAATAGGGAAAAGACAAAATGTTTTCCAAAAGAAATATCCATGTAGTTTTCACCACCTGAGTTCTCCATTGAAGCAAGGTTAAGAAGTTAGCATAATGTTCTTCCTGAACTGTGGGTCCTGTGCCACCAGGCTTTCAGAAGTTAAGCAGAAAAGCAGCTCAGCTTTTGTCTTCCCACTGTCATTAAAAGCGTCTCTGCTTCTCTTCCCCTTACCTATATCCATGGGAGTCTCACCACATCAAGGAACATTACCTGTCATTGTGATGCATTTAAGATGCAGGTGTCTGAATTTTTCTTTTTCCACTTTTTAAAATTTCATGCAGTGTAGTAATTTAGGCTTCCTATGGAGAGGAAATCTTATAAATAAAATAATGTCTCAGATCTGCATATACATGTTTCTGTATTAGTGTTTAATGGTTTTGTTTTGAATCAAGGGTATAGTGGCTATTAATAGAGCCAGAGAATGTGGCAAAAATCCAACTTTCTACCCATTTATGTTTAATATGCAAAACCAATCATTTTCCATTCTGTTCTTTCCTGCCTTCTCCTCCTGTGTCTCTTCCATCCTCATAATGATGTTAAGGATTGATATAATGTTGTTAACTAGAGGCTATGCAAATTAATAGAGAAGGTTTATTTTGATGGTCTAGATAATGTGAAGGAGAATCACTTTCTCACTGTAAACTAATCTGTAATGACAGACACTCAATGTCAGTTGTGTCACTGACAGCTTTTTATGCCAGCTTTAGCAACCCTTGTCCTTCTGGATGTTTTCTAGTCATGAACATGATATTCAGTAATGAACACCTTTTTGGTAGAAGTTGAATGGAGGTGATGGATGGTATTGAATGTAAGCCATATTCCTTTTCCAGAAACTTACCATACTCAGGACAATACATATTGACTCTGCTCTGGTATGTCTTCAGTAATAAAACAGTGCTTACAACTATGGCATACTTATACAGATTAATGAGTCAGTAGAGAATTAAAGACACAGAGGAAAAGAACTTTTCCCTGTTATTTACTCAATGAAGTATAATTTGGAAGGTTGCAATTATGCCTTAGGTGCATTCTTAGTCCAATGAAAAAAGTCAATGAGGCAAGTTTGCAAGTATTCATGAACTGTCTACTATGTGCTAGGTTCTTTGATAGGTGCTCTGCCAGGTGCAAAGCAATAATTTTGACATTTCAAATGTTATCCTTATGTGCTTTAGACTTCAAGTACAATACAGATTCAGAAAAGATAAATTTAGTGTAGCCTCTATTATTTGTTGATGGCTTTGTAGAGGAGTGAGACACTAGAGCTTGAGGAAAATCTATAATCTGGAGACATTAAAAAGAGTAATGAAAATATTCCACTTGGGCAGAATGACATAACGAAAGCCTCAGACTTCATTTGATAGGCAAGAATAAATTGTTTGAGAATTTTAGGCGGGTATATGACATGGTCAAATAGTATTATGAGAGGGATTGAAAGTGGCTGGAGGAGGGTGAGGGTTTATTGTTTAGAAGGGTATTGCAGTTAGCTATATTTATCGATCACTTAAACAAATAGTCAGTTCAGGCTCCGCGTACATACATGGCTGAAATCAGTCAAGTAACTAGTTGTTTTGAAATTAGCTGACTTGGAACTGTTGTGAAAACAACCAGTTTGATTGAATTCACTTGTTTCTCTCCAAATCAGCTCATTATTACATAAGCACTATGTGTTAATTACACTCAGAAAAAAATCACTTAAGCTTGTTGTTTCATGGCTTACAGGCAAACCAGCTTGTAGATTACCTAAAAATTTGGCTTTGCAGTTGGAAGTTTCAGTGTTGTGTCGATACAGCCTTTTAAGAGTTCCACAGATATTGGCAGGCAGTACTAAGATATGTTAGAATTAGTTGTTAGAAACAGACTTAAATTATCACCAATAGCAAAATAAATCCTTATGCAAACAAGTGACAAGACACATATAGTATATTTTATTTTATTTTATTTTATTTTATTTTTTATAGTATATTTTATTAAATATTTTCAGTGGTTTATAATTTATTAATGTATAAATTAAAAATTATATTGAATGAAGAAAGGATGAGAAGGGAAAAGTGACAAAAACACTTTTTATATGTCGTTTTAAAAATAATCCAAATTGGAAAACATGGCTATTGTTAGGAAACAGGCTTCTCTGAAGAGAAACAGTGTGTTTGTTAAAACCGTATTCCGAAGAGTTAGTATCAGGCTAAACATTAAGCAGAGTTCATGGATATTTGTTAAACATTTATTTTCTCAGATCTGAATGTCATGTCAAACTTACTTTACCTGAAAGAACACGAACTGCTCCATCCTTAAAAATACCCTAGGGCATCTTTATTTTTGTTCCTAATAGCCAACCTAAATATAATAGTTATACTGATTTCTCTTGATTATTTACTATTGATGCATTCTAGATAATTATTATGATGTCACTGACAATGCCAAGTAAGTTATCTGGTCATGACAACCTGTTGCAAGAGTGGCTCACTAGCTAATGACACAGATCCTAGAATGAGTGGGGCAATATGAGGCAAGAAAGGCCCTTTGAGAAAAGAACCACTTCTCTGTGGCAGTTCTTGTCCAACAAACACAAACTGCCACTACTGAGTTCTGTCCAGCTTCCAGATAATAGCTTTATCCATTTTATAGCATCCAGAGAGGCTAAAGGCAGTAATACCATTTAAGAGGCTGTTGGCACAGCCCAAGAAAAAGTTAATATTAGCCTGGATAAAGTGGTGGAAGCAGGGGCAGAAAGAGATGGATATATGGATATATGATACGGACATTGTGATAGTTGACTTTTCAAGCATTGGTAACTCTGGGAAGCTGGAATACTAGGAGTGAGAAGACAGAGGGTCAGAATGACTCCAAGGCTTCAATCTTGGGTGACCGAGAGTGTGGGTGCTATTAAATGAAATTGGGCATTCAGGAAGTAGAGTAGGTTTGTGATGGGGAAAGATGTTCTATTCTGGACATGTTGTCTTTGAGGTGTTCAAGGCGGGTGACTGTTGGGGCTGTGAGATTTGAGTTTAGAAAATAGATTAGAGCTGCAGATGTAGATATGGGAGTGATCTGTGTCTTCCAAATTTAGATGTTAATTGAAGTTGTGGCAACGGATACAATTGCCCGTGGTGGGAATATAGAAAGCCAGCAAAACGAAATAAAATAAAATGGATTGAACAAAAGACTTGAGGTGCTGGAGAAGGAAGAGTAGCCAATGAAAATGTTAGAGAAACGACAGAAAGACGAATGAGAATCAGGACAATTTCATGTTTCAGAATCTAAAGGAAGAGAGAGAATTAAGAGATGTGGAGGTGGTCAGCACCATCAGATATTGCAGAAAAGCTGAATAGGCTGAAAATGGAAGAAAAAGCACCTGGATTTGGCACATTGGTGAACTTCATTTAAAGAGCAACTTCAGTGGGGTAGAAAGAGCACATATCATATTGCAGTGAGTGAGTTACTGAGGAAGTAGAAGAGATACATTCTGTGTCACACATCATCAGTGATAGAAGCTATAGTGATAAAGTAAAAAGAAATAGGAAAATTTTCTTAGCTTTATGGATTTTAATTCTGAAAGGGCACAAATACTTCATTAGGTGGCATCCCCATTCCATATGCTTATTCACCATGAATCCAGTCTAACTCTTCCATCTACAGTATCTAGAGTAGTTTGCCCCTCATAATATTAACATGGCTGAAGCAGCTTTAGGCATGACAACCTCATACAACAATGCAGAAAGGGGCAGAAAAAACCTACTTGATTCCTGTTACTTTTAAGTGCTAAGAAATCTTCCTCACCTCTTTACCACAAGGAGCCTTCGTCTCACATCTCATTGGACAGAATTAGGTCACATTACTCTTCCTTAGCCAATCACTGGCAAAAAGAACACGAAATTGCCATAATCCACTTATACTAATCAAGATTAACACTCTATGATTGAGTCAGGATCTGGAGATGCAGCTTTAGCTGGGACCTGGGTCTGGGTCTGGAACTAGACTTGATTTAAATTAGCTTTATTGAAATACAATTCACATACAGTAAAACTCACCCATGTAAAGTATACAATTCAATGGCATTTTATCTATTCACAGAGTTGTGCATGCATCACCAAAGTCAAGTTCAGAACAATTTTATTGCCCCTAAAGGAAATCCCATATCCGTTAGACAGTTACTCTCCATTTTCCCTTCCCCAATCCCTGGCAAACACTAGTATATTTTTGTCTCTATGGATTTTCCCTGTCTGGATATTTCATATGAATGGAATCATACAATATGTGGGTTTTGATGACTGGATTCTTTCATTTAGCATAATGTTTTCAAGGTTCATCCACATTGTAGCAGGTATCAACAGTTCATTCCTTTTTATGGCTGAGCAGTCAGCCCTCTATGTGTTCTGCATTTGTGGATTCAACTAACTGTGGATTGATAATATTAGGGGAAAAAAACAATAAAAAGTAAAAATACAACAATAAAAATAATATGAATTAAAAACTAATACAGTATAAAACTATTTCTATAACATTTATATTATATTAGGTATTATGAGTAATCTAGAGATGATTTAAAGTGTACCAGAGGATGTGTG
Source organism: Trachypithecus francoisi (assembly GCF_009764315.1). NCBI lineage: Eukaryota > Metazoa > Chordata > Mammalia > Primates > Cercopithecidae > Trachypithecus > Trachypithecus francoisi. The sequence goes on along the minus strand of NW_022681471.1, from coordinate 13,942,367 downwards.
TAGGATACATGCAAATACTATGTCATTTTAGATGAGTGACTTGAGAATGCTCAGATTTTGGTGTTTGAGGCAGTCCTAGAACCAACCCTGAGGATATCAAGGGATAACCATATAATATTCCATTGTATGGAATCAGATTTTTTTTTCCTATTTATTAGTTGTTGGGCATTTGGTTTTTTTTTTTTTTACCTTTTGGCCATTGTCAAAATGCTGCTATGAACATTTATGTACAAGTATGTGTATAAACATGTTTTCAGTTTTCTGGGGTATATACCTAGGAACAGAATTGCTGGGTCATCAGTTAGCTCTATGATTAACATTTTGTGGAACTGACAAACTGTTTTCCACAGTGATTGAACAATTTTACATTACCATCAACAATTTAAGAGTGTCCCATCCCAATTTCTCCACATCCTCTATAGCAGTTGTTATCTTTTTAAATAGCTATTATAGTGAGTGTGGAGTAGTATCCTATCATGGTTTTGTAGTCTTTCTTGAAGCGTATAGATAGTGGAGGAGCAAGGATATCTGAACAAATCTGAGATGATTTTAATACAATGCCATAGAACTGCTATGTGACCTCCATGATCATTTGTGGGCTATTGTACCCAATTGCTCTTCTTTCTTTCTGTCTCTCTCTCTCCTTTTTTTTTTTTTTTTTTTTTGAGACAGAGTCTTGCTCTGTTGCCCAGGCTGGAGTGCAATGGTGCGATCTCGGCTCACTGCAACCTCCACTTACCCGGTTCAAGAAATTCTCCTACCTCAACAATTCTGTCTCAGCCTCTCAAGTAGCTCGGATTACAAGCATGCGCCACCATGCCCAGCTAATTTTTTTTTTTTAGTAGACACGGAGTTTCACCGTGTTGGTCAGGATGGTCTCAAACTCCTGACCTCAGGTGATCCACCTGCCTCGGCCTCCCAAAGTGCTGGGATTACAGGCATGAGCCACCACACCCGGCTTTATTTTCTTTTCTTTCTTTTTTTTTTTTTTTTGATGGAGTCTCAGCCTGTCTCCCAGGTTAGAGTGCAGTGGCGTGATCTCAGCTTACTGCAACCTCCGCCTCCTGGGTTCAAGCAATTCTCCTGCCTCAGCCTCCCAAGTAGCTGGGATTACAGGCATCTGCCACCACGCCTGGCTAATTTTTGTATTTATAGCAGAGACGGGGTTTCACCATATTGACCAGGCTGGTCTTGAACTCCTGACCTCTAGTGATCTGCCGTCCTCGACCTCCCAAAGTGCTGAGATTACAGGCGTGAGCCACCGTGCCCTGCCTTCAGTTTCTTTTTTGACTGGACTGTTTCCTACTGATTACTTGTGCCTCCTTTGGGTTTCAAAATCTCACCTCTTCATGTGCTCATGGACTGTTCTGTCTTTAATCTCCTATGCAGCTTGGATATCTGGAAGCTGACTCTAACATTCTTTATTTAAAGAAAGAAGTCAGAATTAATTATTATAGGCTAATAACAGAGTCTGGTCACAAATAAATACAAAAATGTTCTTATTTAACTTAATTTGGTGACTTTTTTGATTTTGCTTTGACTTTATATTTGATACATTATTTGAATTATCAAAATTTTCAGGCACTGACTCAGGAAAGATTCAGTATAATAGGCAAGCATATTTGGATCTAATAATACATTCTATAATTAAAATATGGTATAAAAATATAACTGTTAAAATTCATCTGGGCTGATCTATTGGTTACCCTGATAGTTGATATAGATGTTACAATAGCTGATTGGTGTTATAGCACCAGTTCTTAGAGGACTAATATTTGTCAGGCTCATTTATCTCAAAAGCAGGAGTTAGGTTTGGTGAAGCATGGCAAAGAGTAGATTTTTAGAAACATAATCATGGACATAAGAAGTCTTACTCAGGAGATGGGTGTGTGGGTCTGTAAATCCTTAGACCAACACTAAGTTCATTCTGAGCATTCCAAGGGAGCTAGCATGAGAATATGTTAAGGGTCTTAAAACCAAAAGTGAGAGTCTACAGCTTTTTTCTTGTGATTAGCAGTCATACACCCAAAGAGCTGTTGTGTGGACCTCCATGATCATTTGTGGGCTATAGTACCCTATTTCTTTTTTGGCTAGACTGTTTACTACTGGTTAGTTGTACCTCCTTTGTGTCTCAGAATCTCACCTCTTCATGTGCTCCTGGACTGTTTCTGCCTTTACGCCGCTATACAGCTTGGATCTCTGGAAGCTGACTGCAACCTTTAAGCACTTTGTGTGTGTGTGTGTGTGTGTGTGTGTGTGTGTGTGATCAGACACTGCTGTTTGCCTAGCCAACTACCATTTCCTCTTTCTTCATTGTTAACATTATGTTGGATTTTTTTCAGGTATCTTAAAATTCAAGATTCATAAACATATTTTATTTTATAAATGAAAAGGAACTTAGAAGTCATTTAGTCGGTGTCTTAAAACTGTGGGTGAGCGATTTGCCTACTAATACCATATGGGTCCTTGCTCTCTCTTGGGAATCTATTAAATCAGCATCTCTGGGAGTGGAACCCAAACACTGGTATTTTGCAGGCTCCCAAGAGTAGTTAAAATGTGCATCTAGTTAGTACTAGTATATATTCCCAAAAATTACTTTGAGAGACATGGATGTTAATACTATAAAAGGCTATGCTTTGATACAACCCTAAATGTTCTGATTGATATCATGTGGATAACCATGACCCTGTATCTCTGCTCCAGAATGCTCCTTGATACCTCTATAAAGACAACCTTGACTAGGAAGGACTATGATTGACTCCGTTTGACATACATTTTGCTTTTTTTCTTTCTTTTTTTTTTTTTTTGAGATGGAGTCTTGCTGTGTCACCAGGCTGGAGTGTGGTGGCATGATCTTGGCACACTGCAACCTCCACCTCCCGGGGTCAAGCAATTCTCCTGCCTCAGCCTCCCGAGTAGCTAGGACTACAGGCATGCACCACCACGCCCAGCTAATTTTTGTAGTTTTAGTAGAGATGGGATTTCACCATGTTGGCCAGGATGGTCTCCATCTCTTGACCTCGTGATCCACCCACCTCGGCCTCCCAAAGTTCTGGGATTATAGGCATGCACCACCACTCCTGGCCACATGATTTAAATATATATATACACACACACACATACACACACACACTTAAATATAAGCAAATAACATATATATTTGTTTTTGTTTAAATATATATATATAAATACACACACACATACATATTGTTTATTATCTATGTCAGGATGTAGGTAAGAACATTCCAAAAAATATTCCTTATCCTCCATAAATTTGATGTCTCTGTTTTTAGGTTAGGGTATGTGTATTAGAAAGTTATCCTCACATTAGCATGATATTTTCTATATACATTTAGCTTGAAAGATAGGTTTTAGGAATACTGAAGCAGATTGAATAGTCCTTTTTACCTTTAACAGCTAGTGAGTTTGTTCAAATAATGACACTTTTTCCCTGACTTAGAGATAATTGCTCGTGTATGTGTTTAAGTGAAGTGTTTTGGGAAGCATACTTAGGTATATCCAGGTTTTCTTCCATGAATTTTACTCTAATTAAGCTCTGAATAAAATAGGAATGCTTTTTTATAGCTTGGTTTTGAATCCATTTGCTTTAGGAATGCATTCTAAACATGACCATCAGTGTTGAATTCATAATGCAAAGTTATTTAGAAATTGAGGCATGTTAGTTTGTTCCCACTACATCGACTTGTTGGGAGATCGGCCATTCTTGGAAATTGCTCCCAGAGAAACCAATCATCATCAAGTTTTATTACACGTGCATAGTGTATAGTGCTCCAGGATCTATAACGGTAACAAAATATGGTATCAGTCGAGGGATGCAAAAGCATATGTAATGTGTAAATGTCTATCTGCATGCAGCATTGTACTGAGCACTTAGGTGGTAACTTGGTGCTGACACTTGTATTTTCAAGCTATATTGCATATTGGGGTGATTGACACAGCAATCTAGTTAAACAGAAGCAGAAGCAAAAAACTGTCCCAGAGCTTCTTATAGGAGGCAAACAACTTATATCTACATGTATGACTATGGAACCTTTTTTTTTTTTTTTTTTTTTTTACGTAATTAAGTAAAAATGATCAGCTCGACCAGTTATTTTCAACTCTGGCTACATGTTAAGATCAGCTAGGGAGAGTTTTAAAAAATAAAGACAGCCAGTTCTTTCTCACAGATTCTGGTGCACTTGGTCAGAGTGGGGCCCAGGCATCAGTTTTTTAAGGCCCCCAGGTGATGTGCAACCAAAGTTGAGAATCACTGAACCTGACTATGCATCATGAAGATAGGAGCCATCGTTTGTCTTGTTTACTGCTGCACTCTCTTGTCCAGGCCAGTGCCTGGCATATAATCTTCAGTAAATATTTGTTTCATGCAAAGTTACCATCTCTAGAATTAGTAGAGAGCTGAACATTTAGACTCAGTTGTCCAGGCATTCAAAAACCAACATGTTTGTGGAAAGTAGTTTGGCAATTTCTCAAAGAACTTAAAACAGAACTACCATTCAACCCAGTAATCTCATTATTGGGTATATACCTAAAGGAATGTAAATTGTTCTACCATAAGGATACATGCATGCGTATGTTCATTGCAGTACTATTCACAATAGTAAAGACATATAATCAACCTAGATGTCCATCCATGATGGACTGGATAAGAAAATGTAGTATATATACACTATTGAATACTACACAGCCATAAAAAAAGAATGAAAGCATGTCATTTGCAGCAACATGGAGGAAGATGAAGGCCATTATCCTAAGCAAACTAACGTAGGAACAGAAAACCGAAAACCACATGTTCTCACTTATAAGTTAGAGCTAAACATTGAATACACATGGACACAGAGAGGAGAACAATAGACACCAATGCCTATTTTGGGTGGAGGGGGAGAAGAGTGTGAGGACTGAAAAACTACCTATTGGGTACTATGCTTATTACCTGGGTAACAAGATAATCTGTACAGCAAACCCCCATGACACAAAATTTACCCATATAACAAACCTGCACAGGTACCCTGAACCCAAAATAAAAACTTTTTAAAAATTGCTAAATGTTTACAGCTGTTAGAGGCCTGTGGATGGTTACAAAAGAGATGATCTCACAAAAGCCCTCACCAGGAGGTCTTCTCAACTAGTGGTAGATTATGCCTGCTTCTTGGCTAAAATATCAAACTGTCAAAAAAAGAAAAAAAAGAAAAATACAGGGGCCTGACCTCAAGGTGTTTGTAACCTACAAAAAACTACTAATTTCCTACTTTTTTGTGGTCTCCTTCTTGCTCATACCTCATTAAGAAATGTGGACAAACAATACTCTAGATGAGTCTGCTTTTTCTTTTAATAATAATATTAAGGGGAGAAAGGTAGACATTTGTTGTGTGAACAGAGCAACAGACCTCTGGCATTTTCAAGGGGGTTTTCAAGTCTGTTAACACAGTAAGGTGTCTGCGTTATACTCTTGCTGTAACTTCCAACTTTGAAATCTAGCTTACTCTTAATTGCATCTCAGAAACTTTTCCAAACAGCAAACTTTCTAACTAGTTTCCATCTCTTACTCTTTCTCATGACTTCGATGACTTCAGAGTCTTATCCCAAACCCCAGGGTTATGACTCCAATTTAAATATGTAAATTTAAGAAATGTAATGCCAGTGCCCTTTCTTTTTAGTGTAGATTGGCTCCAAGTGCTGTCATAGCTGGGGTTTGATAATTACTTTGTCCTATAGTAAATGTAGTTGGGTAGTGAATCAGGTAACATTTAACTAATTGATTGTATTTTCTTTTTATTAATTCCATGTTTGCAATTGAGTTATGTATGAAGCAGTAAAAACATCCTGCTGTTCTTTTTGTAAATGATGTTGTATTTTATCACACAGTGTCTTAAGAATACTAATGCTTAAAAAGATGACTTGAGGATTAAAATGCAGCTTTAGCTTGCAGGAGAAATACCACTCAACAATAGTAGATATGACATACATGTAGTGAAAATGACAATCAAACTGGTCTATTAAGTGCAGAGACAGATGTCCTATGTAAGAGATTTCTGTGTCATTGCTGGGAAACGTGTGTGTGCATTATTCATCTCTGCTCAGGCACTACATTCAAATCCTTTCCAAGTATTCCCTTTTGAAGCACTTTCATGCTGAATTTCATGCCGTCTGTGAGTTTTTGCCTTATATTTAACACCCAATTTGATTCCTCGCAGAATCACAGTAGCAAAGTAGGGGAGAAACTGAGGGTCAAAGAATAGCTTAATCTGAAAATCCCAGTTTTATGCAGTTAGTATAAGAGGACTCCAGTAAGGAAGTACTTTATGAAAGTGAAAGCTCTACAAATGTTAGATGGGATTATTTTTATTCAACTATGTTTGGCATTAAAATAACCTTGGTTGTGCTGATTATTAACTTTCTGTAATTACCCATCAAGAAAAGGAAAAGAAAAAGAAAAAGAAATAACTTTGAATTCTGTTTCAGCAGTATTGCTTGAGGAATTTAAGCTAGTCAGGTTTTTTTTTTTTTTTTTTAACCCAGATGATTATTTCCATTTACATGTGTAAGAGGAAAAGACCCTTTTCTTAAAGGGCTTAATTACTGTAAAAAGGCCTATAATTAATGCAGTGATTTTTTAAAAACATCTCCATTTTACAGGTAAGAGTAAGTGATTTTGGAAATTGCTTTTGAATACAATTCCCCTCCCCTCAAGTCATATGTCTTAAGGATATTCTGATGGTTAGAAACTCAAGGAGAGAATTCTGCTGGTTTTACCTTTTCTGCATTAAAAGAGAACACTTGGTGGCAGACCGTAAACACCAGATTTCTTTCATTTAGCTCTTTCTTGGGGGAAACAAAGTTTTCTGTTTTTTTTTTACTTTAAGTTCTATGGTATGTGTGCACAATGTGCAGGTTTGTTACATATGTATACATGTGCCATGATGGTGTGCTGCACCCATTAACTTGTCATTTACATTAGGTATAATATATCTCCTAATGCTATCCCTCCTCCCTCCCCCCACCCCACGACAGGCCCCAGTGTGTGATGTTCCCCTTCCTGTGTCCAAGTGTTCTCATTGTTCAATTCCCACCTATGAGTGAGAACACGCGATGTTTGGGTTTTTGTCCTTGCGATAGTTTGCTGAGAATGATGGTTTCCAGCTTCATTCATGTCCCTACAAAGGACGTGAACTCATCCTTTTTTATGGCTGCATAGTATTCCATGGTGTATATGTGCCATATTTTCTTAATCCAGTCTATCATTGGGTTGATTTTTGGGTTGATTCGAAGTCTTTGCTATTGTGAATAGTGCCACAATAAACATATGTGTGCATGTGTCTTCATAGCAGCATGATTTATAATCCTTAGGGCATATACCCAGTAATGGGATGGCTGGGTCAAATGGTATTTCTGGTTCTAGATACTTGAGGAATCGCCACACTGTTTTCCACAATGGTTGAACTAGTTAATAGTCCCACCAACAGTGTAAAAGTGTTCTTATTTCTCCACATCCTCTCCAGCACCTGTTGTTTCCTGACTTTTTAATGATTGCCATTCTAACTGGTGTGAGATGGTGTCTCATTGTGGTTTTGATTTGCATTTCTCTGATGGCCAGTAATGATGAGCATTCTTTCATGTGTCTGTTGGCTGCATAAATGTCTTCTTTTGAGATGTGTCTGTTCATATCCTTCGCCTACTTTTTGATGGGGTTGTTTGATTTTTTTCTGGTAAATTTGTTTGAGTTCTTGGAAACCAAGTTTTTGCCTCAAGCTTCTCTTGAGTTCCTGACAGATTCTATTCTCCTTGAAACAAACGGTAACTGAATATTACTAAGACAGTTCCTCCAGTGAGAAAACTGCAGTTGGGGAACTCTTGCCCCATAATTGCTTTTTCATTTGGAACTCAGCTTGCTTACAAAGAAATTGGATGTTTGGGATTTAAAGACACACCTCCATTCTTTGTACCATCACTGATTTAATTGTCCTCTCTTCCTTTCTTTCTCCCTTCTCTCAAGCATTTCTTTCAGCAAGGGTGATTTGATTTAGGCTTGCCATATCGCCCTCTTCGATAACATCTACCAGCCTCTTGACCATTTAATCCATTTTGAATTCAGAAGATACTTTTGTGTGGCAGTAATCTTGGTTGTCACAAGCTTCCTTCTTCACAGTGTCATAGTTTGCAGAAACTACTCAGGAAAATCTGGTTCCTTATGTTCCTAGAACTATATGGCTATGGCTTTCCCTCTTAGAAATTTTCCTATGGAAGGATGGCTTCTGTTACACGGGAATGCTTTCTCTGAATGCTGTTACCAGAGAATCTGGGTGCCTGTGTTGATTTTTACCAAATTAACAAAACATCTATACTTTATGTCTTTTCCTTTTATGTCAATTAAGTAATATTTCATGTGTGTGACTTTTTAAATTTTTCTTATCAACCACACCTGTTTTGGTCAAGTCATCTCTTACCTTCTTAAACCCCCATACATTCACATACCCATTTCTTTACACATTCACACTTCTATTTTTTCTGTTTTTTCCTTTCTTGTTTTTAGATACCGAGTCTTGCTTTGTCACCCAGGCTGGAGTTCAGTGGTGCAATCTCACTGCAACCTCTACCTCCTGGGTTCAATGTATTTGTGTGCCTCAGCCTCCCGAGTAGCTGGGATTACAGGTGTGCACCACCATGCCTGGCTAACTTTTGTGTTTTAGTAGAGATGGGGTTTTGCTATGTTGGCCAGGCTGATCTCGAACTCCTGGCTGTAAGAGATCCACCAGCCTCAGCCTCCCAGAGTGTTGGTATTACAGGCATGAGCCACCGTGCTCAGCCTCAAGATGATATTCTTTATGAATTTTTTTCCCTCCATTTTAGCTAAAGTTATTATGAAGTATCGATATATTCACTTTAGGCCAAGATTTCTCCACAAAGGCACTATTGACCTTGGGGACTGGATAACTATTTGTTGTGAGGGTCCATCCTGTGCATTGTAGTATGTTTAGCAGCATTCACTACATGCCAGTCCTACCCCTTACCCATGTCTCCAGCTTTGACAGATGTCCCCAAAGTGAGGACTGGAGAGCAAAATTGTCCCCAGTTGAGATCTACTGGCTTAGAATATCTAGGACCTGGCCTTTCATTGAAAAGATACAATCATTTTTCAATGTAAACCATATACTCAATTTTCAGTTAATGCTTGTAATACTATTTGTATGTACCATACTCATAACCTTCCATGTACTTCCTATTATTTGAAGAGTTAAAAATACTCTCACCTATTTTCCATGATTGTGACATGATTATATCCAAATAATCCATATGTCTTTACCCAAGCCCCTTTTACAAGCATTTTCTCTCACAAAGCAATAATCTATAATATACCACAAACAGTTCATCTGTGTCATTTTTTCCACTGGTCTCCAATCTGTTATGTTATGCTGACTTGCCATTATTTTTAAAGCAGTGATGCCAAACTGTTTTGGATAAATACCTCAATTGTTTTGTAACTTTCCTGGAAAGATTAAAGACATTTTATTTTAATATTTGGGAGTATTTCTTTTCTACTAAGGATTTTTAGCCAGCATTCCTTTTTAAGATATCATGTTCTGATGATTTATTTGTTAAGTTTACCCTTTCAATATAACTGCTACTATAAGCTCGGGATGCATTATACATTTTCAAGATCTGTAGGCCCACTGGAATTTTGATTTTTTTCCCCTGACATTCACAGGAATATTATACAGACAGATTTTCTATTTAAAGATAACTTTGACTTTGTATAAACCTCACTGTGCCATTTAAGTAATAAATATTGGTGCATGAACTGATGTGACTTTCTGCTGAGAACTGGTAAAAGCCTTTTAATAGAAAACAATAGGGAATGTCAAACATTGAATCACGATCTCACTGAAGCAATTTTTCTTAGAAAGACTTTCATCACACAGAAGTTTTATCCTTGCTCAAATTTGGCCAGAAATTATGTCTGGTTAAAATCTATTGTGATGCCTTGTGCAGCTTGTTTACCCAATCTTTTATGAATAAAAGGCAGCTTTTTAATATGTTACTAGCTTTCTTCTTCTCTTTCTTTCTTTTTTCTTTTTTAAAATAATTTTCATACTTAAATACTAGCTAGCTTTAAACTTAATTTTTGTCTAAAGATATATTTAGGGACAGAACGGAAGACTATAATTTTATTTTAGGTTAAGTATCACTAGAGAGGTGGTTAATAGCCACATGTATGTTTAATGGTATGTGCCTAGTTGCTTTGGGAGCAAATAAACTAGAATTCCCCCAAATGAGCCACTCATTTTATTTTGTCTTGTCGCCAGTTTGTGCCCTCTAACCCAGGCCAGCTGTCTCACAACAGAGGCCACGGGAAAGGAATGCAGGCTTGACAGAGTTTAGTCATCACTGTAAAAAATTGCTTGAATAATATAAACTACTAGGTTTATTTATCTTAGCATTTTCAATTACAATGTGAGTTCAGTGAGTTTTGACTAAGCCCTATTTTTTTCAATGTCTATAGATCTATTTAGAACAGTTGAGAAGGGGAAATCAAAATAAAAATCAAACAGTAACTGGCTTCATGTAAACATAGTCTGCATGTATGAAATGTGAAAAGTCCCATTTCACAGTTAACCACCATTTTGGACTTGCCATTATCTTCCTTTCTTCCTTCTTTTTTTCTTCCTTCTTTTTTACTTCTTTCCTTCCTTTCATTTCTTGATAGCAGTGTTTAGCTGGTGGTGATCCTCATTAATTATCTTATCCTTCGATACTCATGGAGAAATCCTAAAATCCCTTGTATTGATGCCGGAAACATGTGTTGGTTACTGAATCAATAGTCTAATTAGGCTCCAAAATTAGAATGTTGCCTGTGTTGGACCCTAGAGGAGGTAGATACTAAGAAACTAACAGATATACATTGTGGTTAGATTGTGTCTTGTATTCCTTCATTGCATACTCCCATCCTAATTCAGTGCCTTACATATGGAAGGTACTTAATTTTATTTTTTTCTTTTATCAGGGTATTCTTACTGTTGAAGTGAAAAAATGATGCTGTCTTCCTCTACTTTTAGTTTCTTCAATGATCATAATATCCATCTCTTCCCAGATAAGAATAGGAAATGTTTTTTTGTAGCATTACTGTACAATATCTTAAATATATACTTAATTTAATGAAACTTAAAATGTATTAGAACTTATCCTTTATTGGATGGAATTATTTTCCTTAGTAATTTAATATATTAGTTAATTCATTTACTGCCTAAACATTCATTGAGAACAAAATATTTCCTATGCCCTGTGCTAAGCACTAGGGATGAAAATGGATGAGATGCCATTACTATCCTCAGGAAATAACAGTCTATTGGAAGAGAAGAAGACACAAATAACTGTGTTCTGATGAAACAAGACCTGTAGTATAGATAGATACAATGTGCCATGGCAGACAGAGGAAGTTAATTCTGTTAATGGTGACATAGAGTAGGCTGTCAAGAAAGAAGATGACGTTTGAGCTGGTCTTAAAAAATGGATAGGTGTTTGCCACTTAAAAAAGTAGCAGTGTATATTGCAGGAGGGGATAACATCCATTCCACACCGCAGACAGAGCATAAGCTAAGGCATGGAAATATTTGACTTGTTTGATATGTGTGTCATGTGTTTCAGTGTGGCTAGCGCATCAGTTGCATTGGGACAACTTAAAGTATATGATACTAGAAAGATAGACAGAAACTTGAATGCCTATTAATCAATGTGGATTTTATCCTGACAGCAAAGGAGAACCACTGAAGTGTTTTAAGCAGGAGTTTGACAGGATCTGGTTTCTAATTTAGAGAGAAAATTCTGGTAGCAGTATTAAGGATGGGTTGGAGGGAGAAGATGTGGGATACTAAGGAATCAGTTAGGAGTTTACTATAATTATTTAGGTGATGGATGATGAGTGCCTGGATTAGGACATGGGCATTGCAAATGGAAATGATGACATATTTCTTAGTTATGTTAGACAGAACTTTAGTAACCACTTGTATATTGGAGAATAAGGAGCAACAGAGAAGAAAGATCCCAAGGCTTCTAGCTCCAGCCACTACCAACAGGAACACAGGAGAAGGAGGAACAGCTTTGGTTAGGAAAGGTGATGTTGGAAGTGTTTGTTGTAAGATTACTGTAAAAGGTTAGACATTTAGAACTATGGAACTTGATTTCAAGAGAGAGTTTGAGTTAGAGACAGACTTGAGGGTCATCAGCATATCTGAGATAGTTAAAAGCATGAACCTGAGTGCAGTTGCTCAGTGAGAGCATATAGAATAAGAAGAGAACAGAGAAGAGGGCATAACTCGGTGTGGGGTGGGGGATGGGTTTCAAGAAGCTGGTAGAAAAAGAGAAGCCGACAAAGGGATCAAGTAGCTGGGCTATAGATGTCATAATTGGACTACAAGAAAACCAGTGCTATTAGGTAACTGATAGAAAAGAATGAGCAGGAATGGAAGGAATGAGAAGAGAGATAAATTAAGAAAGAGAGAAAAATTGAGAGAGATATACTTAGAATGAATGCTGGGGTAAAAGAGAGCGCAAGGGGGATTCAAAAGTAGAAAGGAGGATGTATATACATATATACAAAAAGAGAAAATTGAGAGGGGGAATATAATTGATACAGCAAGTTTTCAGATGAGGCGTTACAGGCTAGAAGTGCAGACAGGGGGTAAAAAACACAGGTGAGAAAGATTCTTGAAAAATTAAGAGGACATTTCTTTCTCTGATGCGAAGAAAAAGGAGTAAGAATAAATGAAAATAGATTTTGAAGGTATAGTTAAAGGAAGTTGAGAGTTCAAACATGACGACTTGATTTCTCTATGAATAAGAGAAAAAGTCACTGGCGGTCATGAGAGTGAGTTGGCCTAAGTGAAGTAAGGCTGATACTTTGTCAGCATCAGTGATAGTCTTTTGAGAACCAACTTGTGTAAAAAACATTTATAAATCTGCAGTGTAACCAATCAGCAAGATAATGAGGGTTTTCTCTTGCTCTTCGCTGCTTGTGAGCAGGAAGAGAAAAATAAAATGAAGAGGGGATGATGGATGCAGGATTATGAATTGGCAGGTCAGGTTTGGTACCAGGTAAGCTGTGTAAGGGACCTGTGATCACTAGTGAGGGTCAGGTAGGCATATAAGGGAAGTTAGGAAGACGCTGATGGACTAGGAACTCAGAGACAAGGAATGTGGTTGGAGGTCTTATTGAGGTTTAGTGGGAGTGAAGAAGTATATTTTGAAGTTTAATTATAAGGTTAGAGTCTTGCAGATTTAAATAGAGAGTCTGTTATGGCTCAACTGATTTTTATAACTAAAAAGTAATGTTGAGTAAAACATGAAAAGAATTTTTAAACTCCTGTGAAGTGTGTACCAGTGATTAGAGCTGTGACAGCTTATAGGAATAAGATCAGAAAAACTGAAGCTGGAAATGAAATGCTGTGTGTGTGTGTATATATATACACACAATATATATACACACATATATACTATAGTATGGTATATACTATACTTACGTAGATATATAATATACACATGTATGCATATAAGATATGTATACATGCATATATATGTGTGTATATATATCTTATTTATATCTATACACACGTGTGTGTATAAAAAGATATATATACACACAGACACATGTATGCATGTGTTTATATTTGTATATTTGTGTGTATTTCATATGTGTCTTATATATATACTATACATTTTTTCTTTCAACTGTTTTGAGACAATACGAATGTGGAAAAAACTGATGAATCTCTGTTAAGTGAAAAGTCAAAGATTGGACCCGAGAGGTGATAATGGAAATTTTTAGGGACTATGGTCATATTCTTGGTAGGTAGGCTCAGAATTCAAGACTTTAACATATTGAAGAAATGACTAGAAATTAACCAAATTTTATTACAGCATGTTATGGAGTATTGGGGAGGCAAAAACAAACCATGAGTAAGGGAAGTCTTGCATGTTAATCCTAAACCCTTTAATTTTTTGTATACCTCACTAAATATGCATTCTAGTAACTTAGAATGTAAGTAGGTTTTCCTTATTAATAGGAGAAACTGCAAATTTACTCTACCCTTCACTTTATGTACCTTAATTCTCTCTATCTCAGAAACATCTTCTTGAATTGAACTTTATACCTCTATTGGCACACACAAGTGGTTCTAAGCCCAGTGCCTAGCATATTTCCTTTCACTTAATTAGAAAGGTAGATAAATACCTAAAAAACAATAAAACATAATACATGCTATAATAGAGATACAAAAGGAGGACATGGTGGTGCCTGAAGGAGGGTATGACCAAATTGTATATAGGTGTGTTAGTGACACATGTCTTTAATCCCATGGCTCTTACGTTGACCCTCAAATCCTTAAACCTCTTCCCCAAAGTCTATTTTCCACCCTGGATTCGCCCTTCCTTATCTCCTTTTGCCTTCACCAAAATTTACCACCATTTTGCCCAATTTCACAATAATCTGGTAAAGCAACTGGTAGCAATGAAGTAACATATTATTGTATTGATAAGAGCCTTCTGAAGGGATTGTTTCAACCCAAAGAAATGGCACCATAAAATCTCAGATACTATGGCAAAAACATGGGGAACATTATTTACTTTGGGAAGACAGGTTGTCCAATGACTAAAGTCTTATCACATTGGTGTTTATCCTACTTACATGTAAGACTGACCTTGTATTTGTATAAAATTTATGTATGTTGCCTAGTGAAATTTTGTTGATCATTCGTGTCAACTAAAAGGTCTCTGGGTATAAAAGTTGTAGTCTGAAGAAGTGCAAAGATTTAGTTAGTTTTACTCTCATGGTTTCCTGAATCATTATGGCTTCCATGATTTAAAAAGTTTTAAAGCAACTTGTAAAGATTTAACTTTGTCCTATGCCAGTAAATCCAACCTTGATCAAACTAACTCAGGTTCCCAGCTCCAAGAGGGCATTTGTTCTCACTGTGTTTTCTGCTCGATTTCCCCCAGTTGAAGCGAAATGGATGAGGAATTTTAATTTGTCTTTTTTGCATTCAAATATTGGATGTTAGTTGAAAATTTATGAAGCGACAGTCTTGTTAATAAAGATAAATGAGATGGCTTGTTTTATTAATGTTAATGTTGTACATAATGTAGCTTTGCTAAGTAAATATAGGGTTACATTTTGCAAGCTTTGCAAATTAAGAATTTATAGCAATTGTAGATTTTAAGACCAAGTTACAAATTTTCAGATGCATTTTAATTGTTGGCAAATATTTTAAGATTGGAGAATCACTTACATTTATTTGAAATATTTGTGAAGAAACTTAGCTACAGCCTTGATGATTTCCAGTATTTGTAGTGATGTCCTAGTTATCATACTACTTATAACAATTGAGAACGAATGATAATTGAGAAGGAGAATCTTTCACAATCTAATACAAGTCAATCCCATTAATATGAACTCCATAGGGGAGCCACATGTTCTGGCTGCAGTGAAATGCTTGCAGTCCCAAAAAAGAAATCAGGCCTAGATTTTATGTGGGAGATGGGGATTAAATTAATAGTTAATGGAGAAAATAAAGAATTGGAAGGGGGTGGACTTGGACAAGACTTCACTTCACTCATTCGTTCCCTCATTAAATATTTATAAACAGCCAGGCAAGGTGGCTCGTGCCTGTAATCCCAGCACTTTGGGAGGCTGAGGTGGGTGGATCACCTGAGATCAGGAGTTTGAGACCAGCCTGGCCAACATAGTGAAACGCGTCTCTGCTAAAAAAAAAAAAAAAAAAAAATACAAAAAATTAGTTGAGCGTGGTGGGGGAGGGGATGCCTGTAATCCCAGCTACTTGGGAGGCTGAGGTGGGAGAATCTCCTGAACCCAGGAGACGGAGGTTGCAGTGAGCCAAGATCGCACCACTTAACTCCAACCCGGGCGACAGTGCGAGACTCTGTCTCAAAAAAAAAAAGAAAAAAAAATATGAGCACCTATTAGGTGCCACATCCTGTGCTGGGTTCTGCAAATAAGACAGATGAAGTCCTTGTCCTCATGGTTGTTCATTACCTCCAGATGTGGATGCTCCTATGCTCCTGTGGTATTCTGTTAGTTGTTTCGGAAACTTGGTTGGTTCATTATGGTCAAGGTTCTAAATTAGTTAAGATGATTGAGATGTTGAGGTGCAGAGGGGAGGACAGAGGGAAGGAGAGTTGTAGCTGAACAAAAGAGCCGTGAAAAGCTTAGCTATTCTCTCCTTGCCACACTCCCTCATCACTGCCTAATTTTCACAATGGATTAGCAAATGTGAAGTGTTCTGTAGGAAGACATGACTCCATTCAAAGCTTTTCATAATCATTTTGGAAAGTGGCAGGAATTAGAAACCCAGCATTGGCAGCACAGGAGGTAGGGGTGATATTTATTATAGACTATTTTTGCTTTGTAGTTTATGGAGTAAGCTAAGATTACAATTATAATTGTATTATTCAATGTTTAAATTTTATATATTATCAGAACAAGTATTAATGTGTAAGAGAGGCATACAATGTGTAAATTGTGCCACCTCTTTGGATTCATTGAAAAGTTAGTTTTCCCAACTTATATTTGTAAATGACTTAGGACCACTGATAATGCTAATGAATTTAGCTAAAAAGTATCTCCAGAATGATACTCAGACATTTTGTACGTTTGGATTTATTCTACGATTCAGCGGGGAACAAAACCATTCAAACCATTTTATTTTGAGTAATTTAGTTACTTCTTGCTTTCCTAATGAAATAATTTGCTTTATGACTCAAAATTATTCTGGATCAATGAAACATGAGGGACATCTATGAAAAAATAAAAATCTATAAATTATCCAGATTTTTAAAATCCATATGTTTAATTTCATAGTGTAAAAAAATAACATCTAGATTTGACTATTTTCCTAATACCTGGGATGTATATTTTAGATAACATAAAAGGAGATGAAGTAAATGCTATGTTAGTCTCTTTTCAAGGAAATCTTGTGACTTTTTCAACATTGTATCACAATGTCGGAAAAATTCATGTTTTACAATCTAGAATTTTATTTGCCTTGCTTTGTATAGAGAATACTTACTTTCCTTTTGTCAGAATTTCTAATTTCTAATATCTCTTATGCTAGCTGCTATTTTGGTGATAGGTGTTTTTAAAGAAAACTTCAAATGATTGTACTACTTTTACCTGGTAGCTAACATTAGTTTCCATGACAGAAGGTGTGTAAACTATTGTCAGTCTCGACAATATAGAAACAAGATCAGCTTTACTCAAGAAAGTTTTCATTTAGGGTTAATAATATTAGAGTAAAATCCCAACTGAGAGTCTATATCAGGAAATCTTTTATGATCTGATATTATAACACATTCAAGAATAACAACTTTTCCTTTAAATAAAATTAGAGGGAGTTGCTTTGAGGCCAAATAAAAAATATATTGGAAAACTGTGTATAGTGGAGATATATGTTCGTGCTCTGTTGGGAACTCATTTATCTCTGACTCTAACACTAATCATATTATTAATAGACGTACACACTCTAGGCAACTTGAAAAACAATCAGTTTGTTCAGCTCCAGAAGGACTCTCTGAGATAGATTTCTTGCTGAAAAACTCTCAATTTGACTCCAACTTTTATGAGATTATCAAATATTTTTACATGTTTTGCTTTTGCATGTGTATGCATCCCATGATGATGGTTCATACTTAAATTGTGTTTATTGTTCATATTCTTTTATCTCATTTTTTCTCCTTGGTACACTGTGTCAAGTATTACTGATTATTAACAGATGCTCTCTTGATGGGCCAATTTAGGGGCTTACATCTTATTTCCAAAGGACTTTTGCATACTCTCACTGCTATTTCCTTTGGATGAGAATTTTGGGTCTATGTATAGACAGCATACATGACACCGTGATATTTAAGATCAGTTATATTTTCAGATGACACATCTTTTTTTTTATTTTTATTTTTATTTTTTTATTTTTTTGAGATGGAGTCTTGCTCTTTCGCCCGGGCTGGAGTGCAGTGGCCGGATCTCAGCTCACTGCAAGCTCCGCCTCCCGGGTTTTACGCCATTCTCCTGCCTCAGCCTCCGGAGTAGCTGGGACTACAGGCGCCCGCCACCTCGCCCGGCTAGTTTTTTGTATTTTTAGTAGAGACGGGGCAGATGACACATCTTATCCTTGTTAGAATGGCCTGAAGCTTTGTGGTTTTAGCTGCACGAGGATGAGATGCATAGAGATGTAGAAGGTCAGACTTAAGTAGAATTGCAGTCCAGGCTTGCCTGTCCATGCTAATGGAAAGATGTCATGTTGCACAGCAGTGGGGTTTTTCAGCTTTTTTTTTTTTTCCAAGAAGGAAATCATGTTTTTAAGTAAAATTTTCTGTGGAACCCCAATATCTACAACAATTAAGAATATGGAGTTGCCCAAATCAGAGAAAGAGCTGAGACCCACTCTCTCATCTGCTTTGCCTTCTGCTAGGCCTCCTTGTCACCCCGCTCCGTGACCCTTCAAGAACCTCTGTGAAGTACTAAAGCTCTGAGGAATGAGATTGATAACCATTGTGGTATGAATAATTTTTGTTTTTTAAAATTATTGATCATTGACTGAAATGTTTTAAAAACTACATTTCAAAATTGGGGTGTCATCTATCAAGGGAAGTCATATCAGTTAAAATAAAACTAGCCCCACTATCCAAATTGGAATGTGGAAGAAATAAAAACCTGCTCATCTTTACCACCCCAACAAAAAAGCATAAAAAGCAATAAAATTTCAAGTAATTTGAAAGCCAAGTTGCATAGCCACCCTCTTGCTTGCTGTGTGGACAGAAAGCAAACTAACATTTGATGAATATTTGCTATCTGAGAAACCTTCTGCCTTGTGCATTATACAGTATTCTCTAATTTAAATCTCACAACAATCCTGGGAGGTAGAAATTATTCCTATTTTACAAATAATGAAAATGTGGCTGGTGGAGATAAAGAAACTTACCTGAGATCACACAGCTAGAAAGTGGAGGGTCTGGATTGTGAACCCCAATCTGGCTGGCTCAAATGCTCATACCCTTTCTCCAGTCTTGTGCTGTATTTCCAGAAATATAGTGAAGGGAAGCAAGGGTATTATTAACTATAAACACAAGATTGTCCTGAAAATATGTATAGAGATGCCCTTGACCACAAACACAGTGTTACAGTGTTTTTCATTTGCTATTTATATACCACTATATCTGTGCCCCTTCCTTTTATATGCAGTATATTTGATATATTCTTCCTTCCTCACTCCTCTTCTGTTATGCTTCTCTCCTTTCCTCTTTCCCTTCTCTCTCTACTTCCACCTTCACTGTTGCATAGTCTTAAGAGATATGGGTCCTCCTCTCATCTAGACATGGTATTTGTTGGTTTTAAGAAATGAAAACCCAGTTAAGATAGTAAAGTGAGAAGGTCCTTAAAAGAATATAGAGGTACCTCATAGAATGAAGGGGCAAGATGTAACTGCCACACCAGGAAATGAGGTGGTTTTTCTACCTCTCCGTGAGTGCATAGTTTTTCTTATGTCTGCTTCTCTCAAATGGCTTCTTTCTGCACATCTGCTCTTACTCCCTCTCACACCTCTGCTCCTCTTAATTGGCTCCCTCTGCTTAGGAATCTTTAGCATTGCTCAATATGGATGGTCTGGCCCTAACTCTGCATGGGCTTTCAGATCCAGTGCCTGGAACTTTCCTCCATATCTCTAGGTTTAATGTCTCGTGAGCATAAGGTTGGCTCAGCTCAGCTTATAACTACATCCTCTTTTGCATTAGGTGTTCAACGCTGATCCAATCAGCTATACTGGAGTAATAGGTCACAGGTTCGAATATGGTCCCTTCAGTTGAGACTATAGGTAGTGCCTAAACCCAAAGACATGTCTAGTATACTTTCCTTGATACTGGACTTTACTTCCAGATATACTCTCCTTCCTTTACCCTAATTACTCTAGAGAAAAAGGGAAGGAGGGAGCCCTGTGGGTAGCAGGACTTTCTCCTACAAAGGAAGTCAGATTGTTCCATTCAGGGCGTGTGGTGGTTGATGTGTTTAGCTCAACCAGATTTGGACATCCCAGAGTGTGGCAGAAGGCTCAGAACCTTTGTAGGAAATGAAGTAGAAAAAATATTGCTTAGGTAATTACTTTTGCAACAACTTTTAAAAATATATCTGATAAATAATATTTTACATATTTATAGGATACATGTGATATTTTGTTACATGCATAGAATGTGTAATACACAAGTCAGGGTACTTAGGATATCCATAACCTCAAGCATTTATCATTTCTATGTGTTAGGAACACTTCCAAGACTTCTCTCCTAGCTATGTTGAAATATATAATACGTTGTTGGTAGCTACAGTCATCCTACTCTGCTATCGAACATTAGAAATTATTCCTTCTATCTAACTGTATGTTTGTACCCATTAACCAACCTCTTTTCATCCCCTCACCCATCCACCCACACACCCTTCCCAGCCTCTGGTAGCTATCGTTCTTTTCTGTACCTCCATGAGATCAACTTTTTTAGCTCCCACATATGAGTGAGAACATGTGAAATATTTCTTTTTATGTCTGGCTTATCTCACTTAACATAATGACCTCCAGTTCCATCCATGTTGCTGCAAATGACATTTTATTCATTTTTATGACTGAATAGTATTTCATTAAAATAGTATTTCATTAAAATTTTGGATTAGAATGAACAACACGAAAAGCCTTTACGATGTGTCACAGTTGCATTAGAAATGGGTCAGAAACGTGAGTGTAGTTCACCTTGCCTGAAATTGTGTTACGTGTATAAGTGGTAGAAACCAGGTTTCTACAAATAAGATGTGCTGGATGCTTTGTTTCTAATAAATTCATCCATACTCAAGAGAGAAGTATCTATGATGCTGCTGCAGTTTAACACCCAGTAATATATTACAAAAGTATTTTAAAAATCACTTCAAAGATCATCATCAAAGGATAGTGCAGTCCTTGATTACTCCTTGAATACTCTCTCTCTACTTCTCTCTCTGTCTCTCATTCTCTCTCTCTCTCCATGTGTGTGTGTGTGTGTGTGTGTTGAGGGCAGCTAATTGCAGTGTGAACCTGAAGTAATGCTTTTATTATAGGCTAAAGAAGTTATATCAAACTTTGTCTCTAGGGGTTATGATAGATAAGAACTTGGTTGAAATTATTCTAGTATGCATTTTTCCAGTCTTGATGTATCATGTTGTGATATAGCAGCTCTCAATTTTCTAAAAAGCCTAAAACGGTTTATTTGGGACTCCTCAGCCATCTCTTATTCTGGACGTTTAACTAAGGAAGTAAAAAAGAAGTTCATAATCACCAAGTTCCCAAACTTGTCAATGTATCATTTTCAGGTTGAAGAGTTTTTCATGGAAATGCTTTGCTTCTAGACACCACCCCTTGCCTTCTACACAGTATCAGCAGGTGTGGTGGTAGCTTCAGGAGGGCTAGCCCCTCTGTGGTTGGTCAAGTTTTTCAACTTTCGAGTCTTCATATCTTACGATTCCCCTGTACTTCATGGATGATGACTTCTCGCTTTGGTGAGGCCCTCCCTGACCTCCCTATCTACAGCAAACCTCTTCATCCCCCCATTCTCTCACTTTATACTCTGTTTTATTATCCAAATTTTACTTATCACAATCTGTAATGATTTTATTTAATCGTTTTGTGTTTTATTGAATGTATTCCCCCATCATATTGTAAGCTCTGAGCAGGGAAGGACCATATCTGTGTTAGTCACCATTGGTATCCTCAATGCTTTATCCAGTGCCTCGCATATAAAATGGGCTCAATAAGCATTTTAGGGATGGGTGAATGAAGAAAACAGTACTAGAACACTATCATCCATGATAGCAAAGCAGCTACAGAAGTCATTTCACTTTGGAAAGTGAACCTCTTGGCACAATGGCTGTGTCTCTCATGTGCACATGGTTAGTATACCAGTCATCCCTGGAGAAAGGGATGGGGGATTTGGGCAAATCATATTATATTAGAATTCCCCACACCTACCATTTGCCATGAATAAATATCAATATTTAATATACTTAATATAAAAATGCCCTTATTTTAAGTGTGCAGACTGATGATTTTTCATACAATGAGCATACACATGTAGTCAGCACCTAGATCAAGAGACTGAATATTTCTAATAGCTTGGAAGCTCCTCTCATGCCTGCTTCCAGTCACTATTCCTTCAAGGTTATCTATTCTTCATAAGTCTTCCAACAGCATACATTAGTTTTGCCCATTTTTACTTTATATAAATGGAAGTATACAGTTTCTATTCTTTCAGCATTATGTTTGTGAGATCCATCCATCAACCATATTGTGGCATCCCCCACACTTAATGTTTTTAAACAAGTGGAAATGAATCCCAAGACAATGAGAGGACAACGTAGTGAGGAAAGGAGGCTAGTCATATAGAGTGATGATTGGAGATTTATGTGCTGAAGTGAGCCATGTTCTATTAAGTTCACTTTGCCTTCTTTGCTTCCTCTAGCCTTGCTTCCCAAATCCTAAACATTCAGCTTACAAATATCTGCCCTTGGGAAAATACTTACTGATTCACTGAAAATCCATCTCTGCTACTGCGGGAAAAAAAAAAAAAAAAAAAAAAAAAAATCTTTTGAGCCCGTGCTCTCTCCCTGAGGTATGTCAATAGTGCCATTTCTTTATACCAGGGGCAGCATTTAATTATTGATTCTTAATGCATATGTCCTGGAGGTGTTTATTAAACTGAGTTTAGTGACATTGTTCTTTCCCTCTCCGTGTATGAATTTATGAGAAGACCTATAGGGGAGGGGTGATGAAAAAACTGATTAAGTTTCTGGACTTTACACAGAAAAGGATAAAAAAGGATACTATGCATGATTTAAAATTGGCAAGGACAGGCTTCAGCATGAGGAAATCTTTTTGAGTTATTAATCATGAGTTATATATTTTTGTGACAGGGAAAGGGAGAAGCTTTAATTAAACACACCTTAATAACCTTCCCTTACAAAATTCCTTTTTAAAAATAAATATGGCATCAAGTAATGTATGGAAGGTGTAGAGTAACTCTTCTAGAGTCCTATATAATGAAGAAGCACCCCCTGACAAAGAAGGTTTGTGCCAAGCACTTGCACAAATTACTAAAAAAGGCTGGGGAATCACTGGCCATCTGTTCAGCATGGTTCTCATGCAAGCGTGCCTGGAGCCATGGGGATAGATGACATGATCTTAGAAGGAAAAGATCTTTTGGTTTTCATTTGGTGATTATCAGATTTCTTTAAGTCTAAAAAATACCTTAAAACTTAAGTAATAAAATAAGATGTTCTTTTGGCTCATGCAGTGTGTCGATCTCTCTCTCTCTCTCTCTCAAGTACTTTTAGACTTTATGCCAGAGACCACCTGGAGGCAAAAGACACCATTTAATTCCTTCCAATACTAGTACCACACATTAAAAAAAAAAAAAAAAAGTATTGTGCTGTTGCTTGTGTAAAGAGCTATTATTTACTGGGCCTCATTTTAAAATGTTTTTATTGCTTTTTAAATTGGTCAAAATGACACTTTTAAAACCCACAATTTTGTGTGACCTGCATGTTGAACCAGTCCAGACACCACTTGAAAGGTCTTTGCAGGCCACCATGACTCCATACACAATAATAATCAATATCACTTAGATACTTATTGGGTACATACTAGGTGCCAGGAACTGGTAGGCACTTTATATACGTTATCTCGTTTGATTCTCTCAATAATCTGGCAAGGCAGGCACAACCATCACTCCACTAATAAATGAGGGAAATGAGTCTTGGCCCAGTCAGATAATTAGCCCTCAGCCACATTGCTCATTTGTCCAAGCACTGAATTATGAACTCAGGTCTGTCTGACTCCAATGCCCACGTTCCTTCCCTACACCATACTTTCTTAATACTTTGGGAAGCGCGGTCTACACTCATTTCTTAGTATCTGTGGGGGATTGGTTCCAGGACCCCATGGACACCAAAATTTGAGTATGTTCAAGTCCCTTATACATTTGCATATAATCGATGCACATGCTCCTGTATGCTTTAAATCATCCCTAGATTACTTATAATACCCAAATACAATGTAAATAGTTGTTATACTGTATTGTTTTTTCTATTTTTTATTGTTCTATTGTTAATTTTTAATTTCAAATAGTTTCAGTCTGTGGTTGGTTGAATCTGCAGATATGGAACCCATGGATGTGGAGAGCTGACTATATTTCAAGTAAGACTCTGAAACAAATACAACTTCTGATTTGAATATCTTTCTAGGTTCATCTGGGTTGTTTTCTGGTCACTTTTAACATAGTAGTCATTAGTACTAGGTTTGAACCTTGCCTTTGCCACTTGCCAGCTTTGTGACCTGCAGCATGTTACTTAACCTCTCTGAGGTTCAGGTTCCTCTTCCATGAAATAGTTAAAATAATAGAACTAACTTCATAAAGGTGTTTTAAGAATTAAAGGAGACAATGCAAGTGAAAGTATATATCAAAATAATAACGAGTGCATAGTAGACGTGTAAGACTGTTAATAACAATGATACTAGGTTGGTTTTTGAACTTAGAGCACCTTGGCAGTCTCTCTTCTCCTTCTCAGTAATTAACTCAGTTGCTCTCTTAGAAGCCTTTTCTGTTCCATCAGGATCAGAAAACGTTTCCTTACACCCAGAGTTTAACAACTGAATCCAGGCTGTCATTACAAAATAAATCTTGATTCACATACATACTTTGATTTTTAGCAGACTGTCTTCTCATCCTTAAGGTCTAAAGAATAAAAACACGATTCTGCTGAGACAGCATTTGAAAAAAAAATAATAAATGAAAACTAACCCCAATCAAAACAAATAGCATATATACAAGCATCTCAAACCTTTAAAATGTTGTAAAGGTAGAACTCATGCCTATTTACCTAACCCTATGATTGTCATATATTCCAAACCAAAAATTAGGACACATAGTCCAACAAAGAATTCATTTTCAGATTTGTATTCTGATTTATAGAATAAGATACTGGAAACATAACAATTACATTGCATTTAGTTATACATTTTCTGAATCATCCTTATTGAGTAGAATATGGGACACTATAAAAGTTGAACTATCCTAAAGATTAGGGACATGTGATACTCTATACTTTTCTTTTGAATAAAAGCATATCAGTAATCTTTGAATATTCTTGAAAAGTACCAAGATGGAAGGTTATTAACATTCATTGCGACGTTAATAACTTTATTCCAGAATTTTCTTTGTTTCTGTTGTATAGCTTCACTTGTAGAACACCATTAATGCAATGCCAAGCTTATAGAAACACATGCTTTATGTAATTTTTAGTGTCGGTAAAAGTGATATTCAGAGGGAGAAAAGGTAATTAGCCCCAGGGTTTGATAGACATCATTTAGTAGTCATCCTGTTAATCTGAAATCCTACACATAACTAATTACCATTGTAATGAGAACTTTAATTTTTAAACTTCCTATCCAATTTCTTTCAATCATTGCTGCAAAACATTTGAAAGCCAGTAATGCAGAAGGTGCTTTATAGGCCTGTGTTAGAAATGGTCACATCTCCAGGGAGCTACAATCACAGCAGATCACACAAGTAGAGAGATCTTCTTTTGACTGTGGGCATTATATAACTTCAGCTTTGAAAAAAGTTGTGTTAAGGATGAAACCCAGGAACTTTTAGTGATAAAAAAACATTTTGCAACTATTGTTCATAGAATACACACCCAAGGCCATTTTTTCTCTTGATCTTTTGAAGAAATTGTACTATCTGAAATGAATCCAGATATTGAAGGCAGTGGGTGTTCATAAAATTCTTGTTTGGGTGCAGCAGGTCTCTGGGTGGTTTTTGCTGTTTAGGACCTTCTCTGCTTCTCCTCTCCCATCCACTATTCTCTTGTACCTATTCTTAAAGAGACCACCCTGTTAGTTTAGGGTGATTCATTTATACTAGTGGTGAAAAGTCATTTTCATCCACTACCATGAGGTACTATTAATCTACCGGGCCTTCATAAATTTCACTGTGAAGGGACTTAATTTGTTTTTATTATGAGAACTTTTTAGCACATTCAGTTATCATAACCAAAAAGCACCTAACTGCATGTGTGCTATGCCAAGAGAATTACAGAGATGCATTTTCTTTCCTCTTTGAGTGTTCAAGTTTAACAGTGACTGCCAGGTTGTGTGGATCACTATGTGGAGGGACAGAATGATGCATGATCTTGGAGAGCAAACTTGGGGCTAAAAGTATCAGGCCAAACCAGAAGACCTGTGTCGTAATTGGGAGTTTAGGAGAACTAGTGGTTGATGTGAGAAATTCAGCCATGCTGAAGGCACAAACAGAAGCCCAGTCTGGTATATGTAGACTAGAGAACTGCACCCAGAGGATTAAGCATGGTAAGAGGGTACAAGACTGGAGTCCAAACATACAAGCAACTTGGTCAGGATTCATTTCAGGCAAGAAGAAACCGGGAATAGAGTTTTAGCCCAGATTCAAAACAGGTAGCCATGTCCTCCTAATTACATAGCCATGGTGAAAATCTATATTCCTTCCTTTGCCCCTGATTTTAAACAGCCTTTCTCTTGTATTTGGATCAGGAATACTGGTTTGGGCTGCTTCCTCAGGTGAGGCAGGCTGCTGCAGACTATGTGTATTACAACATACACTGAGATCCTACAGTGAGCTCTTGTAATCTTACCTGTGAGCCAAGATTAATATGAACAAAACACTTATTCAAAGGTCAAATGATATCTAGTGTCTGGGGGTTGGTTGCAGTATACATGGACCTTTTCTTAGAACTCCCTCTTTCTTGGCAACGAAGTACAAAAACCAGCCTGACTTCCACCAAAGCAGCTTTTAACATTTACAACTGAGGAAACCAATTGATATCTAAACGGAAGGTTTTTTCCAATCTTTTCATCCCTAAGGGCAATAGACTTTTCAGAAAGGCATCTTGGATTGTGGTAAACTCCAGTGATCAGTAAATCTGTTCATTGGTAAGGATGAAATCAGCCCTTGTTTTTAAAAAATAATTTCCAATTTTTATTTATTTATTTATTTTTTCTGGAGCAAAGGCAATTATTCTCTTAGTTACAGGACTTCATCTGGACCTCTAGTTTGATGACATTAGCCGGTATACTGGTCTCAACTGGGACAAAGATACTATTTCTTTTCTTTTTTTTTTTTTTTTGAGACGGAGTCTCACTCAGTCGCCCAGGCTGGAGTGCAATGGCGCAATCTTGGCTCACTGCAAGCTCCACCTCCCGGGTTCACGCCATTCTCCTGCCTCAGCCTCCCGAGTAGCCGGGACTACAGGCGCCCGCCGCCGCGCCCGGCTAATTTTTTGCATTTTTACTAGAGACGGGGTTTCACTGTGTTAGCCAGGATGGTCTCGATCTTCTGACCTCGTGATCCACCCGTCTCAGCCTCCCAAAGTGCTGGGATTACAGGCGTGAGCCACCACGCCCGGCCCAAAGATACTATTTCTACATAGTGTCAACACTGACCTGATAAAT
This sequence comes from Trachypithecus francoisi, assembly GCF_009764315.1. NCBI lineage: Eukaryota > Metazoa > Chordata > Mammalia > Primates > Cercopithecidae > Trachypithecus > Trachypithecus francoisi. The sequence continues at coordinate 13,914,801 of NW_022681471.1, read as the reverse complement.
AGATACTACTGCTCTTTTAGAATAAAGGCAAACATAAACCTTGAAGTAAGTGAGAAGGGAAGAGACAAGGACTTTAAGGGATGCTTTAAAAGCTGCTAATTTCTCTTGATGCCATTATTCCTCTGTGCATGCTTAAAGGATGATCTTGATGTTGGAGTAATGATCCAGAGAGTATCATTTGTAACCTTGGGGGTAGGGACGGTGTGATGGGGAAACTGTTCTAAATACACTCTGAGACAGTTCAAGAAGAAAGTTAAGACTACACCTTGAGTTTGACAAAAATAAGTTCTTAGTGATAGTTGAAGAATTACCAGTGGCCTGTGTTCCTAAGAAAGAAGTAAGAAGGCCGGACACGGTGGCTCACGCCTGTAATCCCTAAAGACCCTCCCTTTAGGAGGCCGAGGCGGACAGATGACGAGGTTAGGGGATTGAGACCATCCTGGCTAACATGGTGAAACCCCGTCTCTACTAAAAATACAAAAAAAATTAGCTGAGCGTGGTGGCAGGTGCCTTTAGTCCCAGCTACTTGGGAGGCTGTGGCAGGAGAATGGCATGAACCCGGGGGCCGGAGGTTGCAGTGAGCCGAGATCGCGCCACTGCACTCCAGCCTAGGCGGCGGAGCGAGACCCTAGAACTTAAAGTATAAAAATAAAAAAAGAAAGAAAGATAAAAGAAGAAAGGAGAAATGGGAGAGAAAGACACTTATCAGTTTTGTATATTTTACCTTCATAATAATGTTATGAGTGTGTATACATTATCATCTTCATTTTATAGTTGAGTAAACCAGACCTCAGAGAGGTTAAATAACTTGTTTAAACACTGTGGTTAAGAATTAGGCCCTAAAGGCAGAGGCAGGTGAGCCTGAATTCTGGTTTCCCTTAATTTCTAATAGTATGACTTTGGGATAGCTACTTAAACTTTCTGTGCCTGGTTTCCCCATCAATATAATAGGGACAATAATAGTACCTACGACCAAGCATATGAATTTTGTGGATATTTAATGAGATACTGTGTGTAAGTCACTTAGCAGTGTTCGAGACACCAACTACTCAGAAAGGGTATCTGCTTTGTAGTTATCATCATCATCATCACCATTATCAGCGTTACCCTTACCCCCTCTATCCAGATGTGTCAGACACCAAAGTTCATGTTGTTTCTACAACATTATAGTGCCTCCTAGTGGTAGTAAGAGTGGTGGAGCCAGAGAAAGTCAATGTGCACAAGTAGAAGATGAAAAGATAAGGCCATGAGAAAAATGAGAAAGGCAACATTTAAAAGGAAGATAAAGGAGCTTTATGCTAACAGGTATAATCACTAGCAGCTCACTTGTAAGCGGTTGTCTCAGATGCCATACTCAGTGTATCCTGCACTAGAACAACCCTTTCTCTCTGAACCCTGAGGTTACTAGATTGTGGAGAATAGAACCCCATGTGACCACTCAATGAGACTCATGGAGAGGCTTTCATTAGGCTTTGTTTGAGAAAGCCACTATGTAGAGCTCATCTAATAGATCTGAACCCTAACTCAAAGACATTTTCAAACTAGTTCTAAGGCCATGCACATGCAATGAAAAACCATGCTTAACTATGGGATACAGGGAATAATCGATCATTAAAGTATTAATTAACCAAATTTATTGAAAATTCAAATCACCCCAAATGTCAAATGAGTCACGCTCCATGGACTTCCTGTGTTCTAAATATTGCTCAAATCATGCAAACGTTGTGTGGAACTGATATGTTGGGCTGCTTTAATGCAATTTCACCTCATTTACATGAACTTTGATGTTGCTTAGGGATATTCAATGCAACAGCACCCAACAGAGTACTCAAGTATGTACAGCCATTGGAAGAGTAATGACTGTAACATGTCTACATGTACAGGAAAGCTAACTTCTTATAACCTAGATTGAGCTAAATTAGCCCGATGAATTCATCTTCCCTGCAATTGTTGGTTTGACCTTCATTTCAATAGGTCAGTTTTCAATTTTCAATTGTCAATTTTCAAAATGACAGAAAATAGGACCCTTTTTATTTGTTTCTCTAGTAATCAATCACCATTTCTACTGATTCATTGTCAGTCCCTATCCCATTCTTCAAGGCAATCAGCCAAATGCCTGAAATCCCTGGTTCCAAGCTTGAGTCACCTTCATAAGTACCGAAGTCCAACATACAAAACTATTGGAGAGAAGTTGATAAAGATTTAATCCTTTTTGGACAGGTGGCACTTTTAAGTTCTGGGTAGAAAATTCCCACATTTTGAGATCTGGAATTTTGACCTGGTAGAGCAGCTGATACCTTAAATAAAGCAGTGTTCTCTTTATTCACTAGGTGGCAGGAGCTCCTTAATATATATGTGAGGGATGGCTATAAACACATGTTTAGACTAGTGCATCAGTAAAGCTGTCTTTTAGAGACACATACATGAAAATATGAGCCATGAAATATTAAACCAGAGCCTGAAAGAAAAGAAATCCTCTGTGTTAACCACAGCAACTTAGGATTTAATAGTAGTAGAACAAGGTGATTGTTTCTTTAAATAATAACAATTTGAAGAAATTCCATTAGTAGGTTTGTCAAAATGAAGTGAATGAATAAAATACTTTATTCCTATGTGTTTTGCTGTTTGAAAATTTACTTCCTTCAGGTCTCTGCTGAAATGTCATTTTATCAGCAGGGCCTTACCCTCTCTTGTACTCCGTAACCCTCTGATGTTGCTTTGTTTTACTCTACAGTACCTATTACATTCCGACATACTTTATATTTTACCTGCTTATTTATTTACTGAGTGTCTCCCATATCCCCTCTGGAATGAAAGCTCTATGGGAACAAGGACTTTGTTTTGTTCATTATTGTATTCCCAAAACATGGAACAGTGGCTGGCAGATAATGGGTGCTCAATATACATTCAAGTGAATGAGCGGAAGAATGACCAAAAGGAAATTGTTTTTAAAAGTTAATTTTAAATTCAACTTTTAAGTCAGCTTGTATATAAAGCCAAGATGACTTGTATATAAAGTCAAGCTGACTTAAAAGTTGAATTTAAAATTATCTTTTAAAAATAATTTCAATTAATTTTAATCAAAGTAAATCATAGTACACATATTCTAATTTTGTTTTGCTATAATCATAAAATATTAAATACTATCATCACCTAAATGGATGTCTTTATGTTAACACTTGATGCTATCTAAGGTAATTAATTTTTAAGTAATTATGCAAATTTGCTTGCTCTTCTTATATCATTAATCAAGATAATGAACCTTGTCATTGCTAACACTATGATTTACTAGTATTTTGCTCTTTGATTTCAGTTTCTACTTCTGTTTTGAGTAGTAGTATAATATTTTAGAAAAATAAGGAATTAAAATGGGGATAAAATTAGGTGAATTTAGAGAATGCGTGTTTTTTTGTTTTTTTTTGTTTTTTTGTTTTGTTTTGTTTTGAAACGGAGTCTTGCTCTGTCACCCAGGCTGGAGTGCAGTGGTGTGATCTCGGCTCACTGCAAGCTCTGCCTCCCAGGTTCACGCCATTCTCCTCCCTCAGTCTCCCAAGTAGCTGGGACTACAGGCGCCCGCCACCACGCCTGGCTAATTTTTTTGTATTTTTAGTAGAGACGGGGTTTCACCGTGTTAGCCAGGATGGTCTTGATCTCCTGACCTCGTGATCTGCCCGTCTCGGCCTCCCAAAGTACTGGGATTACAGGCCTGAGCCCATTGCGCCCAGCCTGTATTGTTATTTTTTAAATATTCAAACTGCCTCTACAAGTACATCTTTGAAGTTTTAGTTGTAGCATGGTAAAGAGAATCTTAGCAACCAGATAACTTCTGAAAAAACACTGAATGTTTCCAAGCCTCAATTTCCTTATGTATTAACACAAGATAGTAATTTCTGTCCTGCCTATTCATAGGATTATTGAGATATATAAAAATTATCTGGGAAATGTAAAATTCTATTCAACTACAAGGAGTTATAGATGATGCTAGTAAATAGTTTCATTTGTCTAATGATTTTAGGAGCTACAGCAATCCCACTCCTAGGTATTTGCTCTGAAGAAAGGAAACCAATATATTTAAGTGATATCTGCATTCCAATGTTTGTTGCAGCACTATTCACAATATCCAAGACTTGGAAGCAACCTAAGTATCCATTAACAGATGAATGGATAAAGAAAATGTGGTACATATACACATGGAATATTATTAAGCCATAAAAAAGAATGAGATCCTGTCATTTGCAGGAACATGGATGGAACTGGAGGTCATTATACTTAGCGAAATAAGCCAGGCACAGAAAGACAAACTTCACTTGTTCTCACTTATTTCTAGGAGCTAAAAATTATAATAATTGAACTCATGGAAGTAGAGAGTAGGATGGTTACTAGAGGCTGGGAAGGGTAATGGGGATGGGGGGAAGTGGAAATAGTTAATAGGTACAAGAAATAGTTAGAAAGAATGAATAAGACCTAGTATTTGCTAGCACAATAGCATAACTGTAGTGAAAAATAGTGTACATTTTAAAATAACTTAGAGTATAATTGGGTTGTTTGTAACACAAATTATAAATGCTCGAGGTGATGGATATCCTGTTTTACCCTTATGTGACTATTATGCATTGCATGCCTGTATCAAAATATCTCATGTAACCCAAAAATATATACATCTACTATGTACCCACCAAAATCTTAAAAAGTACTTTGTTTTTAATACTCTCTTATAGGACTTTGGATATGAGCCCTGTCTTAGCTCAGGTTGCCATAACAAAATACAATTCACTGGATGACTTCAGTAACAGAAATTTATTTTTTACAGTTCTGGAGTCTAGATGTCTGAGGTCAAGTTTCCAGTCAATTGAGTTTTGGTGAAGGCATTTGTCCTGGCTTGTAGACAACTGCCTTCTCACTATGTCTTTACCTGACCTTTCCTCAGGGCTTGTATGTGTAGAAAGAGAGACAGCAGTCTCCAGCGTCTTTTCTAATAAGGTCACTAATCCTGTTGGATCATGGCCTCACCTTTATGACCTTTTTTAACCTTAATTACTTCTTTGGAGGCCCTGTCTCCAAATATAGTCACACTGAAGGATAGGGCTTCAACATATGAATTTGGGGGAAACACAAGCATTCAGTCCATAACCAACACCAACAGTATCACCACAATAATGTTCATAACTTTTATTGAGCACTTTTTGTGTGTGTGCCAGGTACTGTGATAAGTACTTTAAATGAACTATCTCATCGTTTTAGTTGATTATGTCTGTGGCTTATCACAATCACTTGAGGACCAGTGAGAGGGGCTTTTCTCCATGTAATTATTTAAAACCTAGGCTCTTTTGCCTTGTGGCTGTGGCCTCCTCTGAGTTCTAAAAGTTCTTTCTATTTAGCCAGTGAATGGGTAAAGAAAATAAGGATAGCACATGGGAGGTTTTTATGGGCCATGCTTAGCAGGCCATGTGACCATTTTTCATTAGCAAGATTTAATCACATGGCTATACCTAATGGTTGAGAAATGCAGTCAACCTGTGTGTTCAGGAAGAGGAGAACAGGGCAATACAGATGTTGGTGAACATTAGCAGTAACTAGCATACTCATTCAATCTTCATAGTAATCTAAATCGGTAGGCACCATCATTGTCCCTATTTTACCAATGAAGAGAGGGTATTTGCTCAATGTCACACTACTAGTCATTTAAATTGGAACTGAGTCTCCTTCAGAGGGTTGCTTTTAATCACTGTGCTCTTCTTTCTGAACTAGGGTAAGAGTATTATTTCATTGCTATAGTGAATGTTCGAAATGTTTGACCATCTCTCAAAGATGTTTTAGGAAGTCACTAAGTTAGGCTAAGTAATAGATCAAAAATTTTGTTTAGTTATAATTTGATTAGTTACTAAAGGAAGAAGGGAAAGAAAAAAGGAAGGAAGGAGAGAAAGGAAGGAAGGAGAACAAACAACAAGCTTTTTGTGGAGGGGTTGGATGCTGTTTCTTATATGCAATCATGTATACTTGTTAATACCACTAATAGCGTATTCACCGTTAGGGTCTTTTTCCTCATTGACATAAATTTTAGAGACACTTCAAATGTGTTTAGGGTTTGACTGTGACATCAAAGTGTATAGAGTCCTTTGCCTGTCTCTGCCTAACTACCTCTTCATAAGGGAGGTTGTACTGTCCAGAGAGACCATATAAACTCATCTTAGAATTTAAAGTCATTTGTCCATATTGAGCACAAATTGAAGGTCAAGGACTAGGATACTGCCTCCCATTGGGCTAAAGGGTTCCTGAAGTGATCTAAAACAGGAGGGATGGGAAATCTCCCTTCCCTTTTACCTAAGTGGTTACAGGACTAAACTAAATTACAGTAGGCTGCCACTTGTTTTGCATCTTGATGGATTTTATAGCCACCTGGATGGGGCTGCCTCTCCAATGTACCATGTTAAATGGTACATTGTTTAATTTACAATGTTCAAGAAACATACTTTCTTAAATCTCTTCTTATTTTTGGTTGAAAGTTCATTTTCTTTTTATAGATAGCACAATATTATCCTAATTCTAGTTAAGTTACGATAACAAACTACAGAATATGAAATTCTAAGCTTCTAAAAGTTATCTTCATACCATTCAGATGGTATGCTTCTTAAAATGCCAACATATTACAAAGACTATTTAATTAAGCCTTCTTGAAACACAAGAAGGAATGATCTTTCTAGCAAAACTGTTTTCCTGCCATACTAAGTCAAATTTCTCCAGTACTATAAGAGTTCTGGTAGCTTTTGAAAAAAGTAGTGGGGTGGGGGATAAACTGTTCAGACAGCATGAAATAGCTTAAAATTTTCCTTCCTATATTAAAGAGAGTAGCAATCTAGGATAGTTTCATCTTAAAATAAATTTGTGTTCTGTGGTTGATAGTAAATGGATAGTAGGGAAGTGCCCTTGACTAACTTGTTCCATTATCAAAAGCCAAGTCAGGATTTTTGCATGCACATACATAAGTGGCCAAATGAGAGTTCATAGACAATGATATCACATTAGGTTTTCTTCTGGCAATGTTGATAGTAATAATAATACGGATCAGGCCTGTCTTACCAATCTGAAACACCCTATAATCTGAGAAAACATTGAAATCAAACATGTAGAACTGAATTAGAGATGTGTGGGTATTAAAATACTCCATCCAACCCATTTCCACATGTACCATCTGTTGTTTCCAGATGCACTGCTTCCTAGAGGCGATATTCATGGGCATGGCATTATAACACCAACAAATCGGCATTTCTACTTCTGGGACTTAATTCCCAGAAATACAAGTTTTCATTGACTGCACTTCAGGGAATTAGACTTTTCTGTGGCTAGGGACGTGCCATTACAACCATGGTAATGGAAATAGACCAATTCAGAGCTTATAAGGCAACAGGGAGCCTTCAAATTGGAAGCAGTACAAAGTTTCTCTGATGTGTCTGTAACTCAAGGTAAGTTGAGTAACACTATTAATGTTCCCCTCTTGGTACTTAGATATGCCTAGCACATTGCAGATAAGGTGTTGGAGGGACCTCTTCTATGTTAAGTTTGATAAGGGAAGTTATAAAACACTTCAAAGGCTCTGGAGTATATGCTTAAAGCCATGTATATAGTCCAGCACCTTAATCTGATGCTGTCTGTAAAGCAATGGGCTCTCACCTCCCTCAAGACCACTGCTTGCCTCATTAATACCACTGGAACAAATTATCACTTCACAGCCCAGAAATCTTCTATAGCAGTTGTGGTGATTGATGTAACAAGGCTAAAAAATAATGATGAAATGCATGTTCCAGAAGACAGATTCAAATGGCAGGAGCTTCAAAGGCAATTAAATGTGACACAAAAGGAGTCTTCCTGGAATAAAGTATTTTCTAATAAATGGTAAGATAAGTGTGATAATCTCCTAGACTCACATTACACATAAATTAGTTTGCTATGAATAATTATTTCAAAGGCTTGGTGTGCTTTGAAATAAACGTTTAGAAACAGCCAGTTTGAACCATTTAAAAAATATATTTGGTTTAAAATAAGGAAAAAATAAATGCTTTGGGACTAGCATATATGGTTATGATGGAGTTTATTTATTTGTAGCCATAGTAGTTGAATGACATCTTTTGATAGGCTTTAAAATTTCTTGTTGGCTGGAAAGTAAAGAATCATGACTACAGATGTGAAGTTTAACTGCCTTCCTCCAAAGTGAGTCAAACGATTCTTATGATGTATTGATTCTATACCACTAAGTTACTAACTATGTTGTGGGAGGAACCTGCCTCCTCAAGATAGTGCAGCTGTACATTAGACAGGGACATCAAGGTCGTCATGAAGGGGAAATTTAAGACATGGAAATAACTGGAACAGCTGGGCAAGGTTAAAGCACTCTGGCATGCACTGGCAAAAGCAGGGCAGCAAAGCTTGCATCTGTAAGCTTCAGAAGAGGTGAAAAATTCAAAGCTTTGGACCACTTTTCTGTGGAAAAGGTAAAGCTCAAACTGTCATTTTGGATCTGTACATGCTACTACCTCATTTTCTGAAATTTGAACTTGAGACAGATAAGAAAAGTACTGGCTCAAGTGTAGCAAGAGATAGGTTATTTTTAATAAGGATTCATATTTAAAAAGGTTAGTTAACCTGGACTTCCACAGAATTTTAAATATAAATTCTAAATAGTAATTTTAAAAAATCATATTTGGATTAGATGTAAAGTGATCTGGGGCTGTATTGGATATTTGTTTAAAGTTATTTCTTCACTAGTCTATTATTAGCCGAACCTGATGAAGTCATGTGTCGATTTATTGGCAAGATCAAAGGAACACACTTATTTAAGGTAGTATATTTGTTGATCTCACCCAGAATTCTCTAGATATGAGTTGATACAATTCAATAGCCATTCATTCCACTGTAATAGTGAGTTTCACATTTATTTTTTTACAATATCTTGACCAGCCTTTTCAGTAACATGATCCAATGATGCAGAAATTTGTTTCTATTGTACAGGCCATCATTAACATTGTGTTTATCCTGAAGGCCTTTAAGTGTCCTTTTGAAATAAAAATTAAGGGCTATTTTGACCTACATCTTTAAAAACAAGTAACACTTTTATGCGAGGACACTGGTTAAATTGTGGACTGTAGACAGAAATATTTACCAACTGTCAAAAGAGACTGAGAAGTTATTTCCACTCTAAAATGTCTACAATTCACTAGGTTAGACAAAGAGGCACATGCGTGAATCAAGAGAATTGTTTTATAAAAATGATGTTTTAGAAAATTGCCTTAACATCTTACAAACTTTAAGTTTGGAATTGAGAAATTCTGCTTTTACTTACCTGTCTTGTTAATTGTTTTAAAACACTGAAAATATATACATATGCATCATGGATGACAGAAAACACAATATGACTTGACATGATAGTTGCTTGAAATAGAAAAGCAATACAATGACTTTGTACTTTTATGAAACATTTATAGATTGGTAATAAAGCTCCTTCCTAATCTCATTTGGTCATCACAACACCCAAGAGATTTGTGTAATTGTTATTTTATCTATCTTTTTAAACAATGGAAAAGTCAGATGAACCAAATGACCCAGCGCTCATTTTTAGTGTTACTATTCTTCTACTAGATGTACAGTCATAGTCATTTTTAAAAGAAAATCCTGACTTTTAAAAATCATATCCAAAAAGCATGTCACTAAATTCTCATATCTTGTGACAACTGACAAACAAAATAGCTAGAGTGTATTTTTTACACTAATTGTGATTTTTTTTTTTTTTTTTTTGAGACGGAGTCTTGCTCTGTCGCCCAGGCTGGAGTGCAGTGGCCGGATCTCAGCTCACTGCAAGCTCTGCCTCCTGGGTTTATGCCATTCTCCTGCCTCAGCCTCCTGAGTAGCTGGGACTACAGGCGCCCGCCACCTCGCCCGGCTAGTGTTTTGTATTTTTTAGTAGAGACGGGGTTTCACCGTGTTAGCCAGGATGGTCTCGATCTCCTGACCTCGTGATCCGCCCGTCTCGGCCTCCCAAAGTGCTGGGATTACAGGCTTGAGCCACCGCGCCCGGCCACTAATTGTGATTTTAAACAACATTAAGAATTGGTTGCTTATATGGGGTAAATTAAAACACATAGATAAGCCTTTTTGATTGAATACTTGGAACTACACAATTCCAAATTAGTCATGTAATATTTTAAGAAGAGAAAGATACACACATTGAGTGCCTTCTCTGGGCCAAACACTATCACACATGTAATGGCAACCTCAGAACAACAGTGTGCAGTAGTTATTTTTGTCCACATTTTTATGGAGGAAGAAACTCAACCTCAAAGATGTTAAGCAGCTTCTCCAGCGTCACACTAGCTACTCAGTGGGAGCCAGTATTCAAATGTACATCTGCCTGTTTTAAAATACTACATTACAAAGCTTTTAAATAAATGTGGAAAATATGTTTGATAATAATGGCTAAATCAAAATGCATTGGAGTAAATCTGTGTAGTACTCTTCATCAAGGTAAAAGTACACATTTCATTTGTTAAATTGTTTTATACAAGACACTGGAATAAATTAAATGCATGAGTGATATCAGAATTTAAAGCATTGTGTTTATTATATTAATGTTGTTTCATAAGTTAAAATTATTTCATTGAGGAACAGTCTACACAAATATTTAACGGCAAAAGTAAAGTTAAATACAGTTCTTTGCACCCACACATTCATAAAATTTTGTTTCGTTTTTTTAAGACAGGGTTTCACTCTGTCTCCCAGGCTGGAGTGCAGTGATGTGATCACAGCTCACTGCAGCTTCGACCTCATGGGCTCAAGAGATCCTCTTACCTCAGCCTCCCAAGTAGGTGGGACCACAGGTGCACACCACCACTCCTGGATTATTTTATTTTATTTATTTATTTATTTGTTTGTTTGTTTGTTTGTTTGTTTGTTTTGTAGAGACGGGGTTTTGCCATGTTGCTCAGGCTGGTCTTGAACTCCTGGGCTCAAGTGATCCTCCCGCCTTGGCCTCCAAAAGTGCTGGACTTATAGGCGTGAACCACCACACCCAACCTTGGTTTTTAAAGCTGGGATTTCTATTTTTCACAACCTTATTTATAAAACAAGCTAACTACTAAAACTGAAAAATGATATGGCTTCAGTTGAACTATCTGTTGCTATGTGTAAGGACTGTTAAAGATATTCTGGTACAAATTACTCTTTAAAAAGAGGGCTTAAGTATGTTCAGTTGTGTAATATACTTTCAGATTTAGGTTATAATGCACTCAGTTATTTTGCTATGGTTCAATATTTACATGTTTCTGCTGAAAAAAAAAAGCCCAGTCACTACGGAAAGCAATTGTATGATTCTACATGTGTAGAAATCTTGTGATATAATTGCATTCTCATCATTTCTTCTACTAGTAATGTATGAATATTCAAGATTTTTATTTTATTTACTTTCAACCCAAATGATATTTTTTTCTGCAGAATAACAGAAAAATCTTGTTAACCCTAGACATGACTATTTTTTAATTAAAAATAATAACCCTTCCAGAATATGGAGAAAAATAAGTTTCTACTTATTCACCAAGTAAATAAATGCTCACTCTCATACCCTTTAAGTCTGTATGACCTTGTAGTTCTATAACCTCCTTGAACCCATAGTTTTCTTAACTATGAAATGAGGTAATAACTACTTCCCTGGGCTACTATGATACTTAAATAATATAATGTATGAAAAGGATAAAGAACTGTACCTGGCAATGAGTAGGTATCAAGTTGTTATTGGATCAGTTAATTTGTTGTGCATATAATTAAGCAATTTGGAAATATGATTTAGGAAAATCTTATAATCTGACCCGGAAATTGATTTTTAAAATGAATGAATTTTCAATTACAGTGAAGTTGCTTATCAGATTCCCTTGATAGCTTCCCCAATATTGATCAAAATGATCTAGACCTCTCAGAAGCACCCCTCCTTCACTAGGTCTTAGCCCTATACTCCCTCTCTTGTGTTTTACTGATTTCCTTCTCACAGTAAAGCATTTTGATATGGGTGTTTGACATGACTATTTTGATGGAGTCATATTGACATAACTACATCTAAATATCTCTGTATTAACCATTAATATATTAATAGGATTATATTAACCATTAATGTAAAACCATTGACCATTGGTTTCTTTACCCAAGGACTGTGTATCATATCAGACATTTTGAACTTAGTTCTGTCTCTTAGTATCTCCCAGAAGACTTCATGGTTCTTTCACTTTCTACTTTACCCATTTTTGTTTTAAGAGACAGGGCCTCATTCTGTCACCCAGGCTGAAATGCAGCGGCATGAGCATAACTCACTGAAGCCTCAAACTCCTGGGCTCAAGTGATCCTCCTGCCTCAGCCCCAGGAGTAGCTGGGAGTACAGGTACATGCTACCACACCTGGCCAATATTTTTACATTTTCTAAGACATGGGGTCTCCCTATGTTGCCCAGGCTGGTCTCAAATTCTTGGCCTCAAGTGATCTTCCTGCCTTGACATCCCAAAATGCTGGGGATTATAGGAGTGAGCCACCACACCCGGCCTTACCCATAATTGTATTATTGACTTTTTATTAAAACTTATTGCTTTTGTAGTCATAATAAAAGAACTCTTTTAAAAATGTTTACAACTGAGTCAACCTCCAAGGGGAGGGATGCTTTGTGCCCCAAAACTAGGATTGTAAAACAGTGTTACCTCATAGTGTATATATGTTACTGTAGAAATTGTTAGAGAAAATTTTCTCATGCCTCATCCCCAGTGTCTTATGAGATTTGAAAAATCAAGAAGCCTACACAAAAAAGTAGCCATTTAAAATATTTTCTACTGGAAAATGGGACAAATTCCACAATTACATTGCTAAATCTGTATTTCAGTAGAGATTAAATAAGTATGGCAATTGTAACTTTAAGAGATTAGATAATTTGGAATGGTGACCATTCACCCAACAACATAAATTATGACTGCTGTCCCTTTGTGAGAAAATCATGTGTGGTAAGCATGTGGCCCCTAGTTTTCTGTCATGTGGATGCCACATGGTCCCTAATCCCAACCTTGTTCCCTACCCATTTCTGAGCTTCTTGTCATTTCATAGTCTTCTGGTATATAGATCAGGGATTGGATGAGGTCCAAAGATAAGAATGAGGATGTTTGTTTCACATATTGCTTGATTTAAAATAATCTGACTAAAAACCTTGTCACATTATCAAAATATCAGGTACCCTATTCCTTTCTTTGCTGTATACTTGTCTCCTCTTGATATTGCTAAATCATGAATAATGAGGAATATCTATTAAGAAATGTGTTTTTGAGACTAAAAGTTAACCCCACTTTAATGATAACATGTTGGAAAATACAGTGGAAAGGCCAGAACATGTGCAGAGGATACCATTTACTCATGACATAATGAGAAAGATATGACCAATTTGGAGGGGTCTTTGTGTATAAAACAGGTCCTACTTTTGCAAGAGACCTGTTCAACTATATATATATATATATATATAATATATATATATACATATACATACACACACACACACACACATGTGTATATATATATATATACACACACACACACATGTGTATATATATATACACACACACACATACACACACGTGTGTATATATATATATACACACACACATGTGTGTGTATGTGTGTGTGTGTATATATATATATACACACATGTGTATATATATATGCAGCAGTAGGCAAATATTTGAGTGAGTAGAGTGATAATAGCAAGCACCAATGTGGGATTAACTAGTGATATATTTTATAAGGTCACGTTGATCATGGTATATCCCATACAACATGCAGATGTTAAGATGATGTCAATAATTATGAATTTGTTGAGCACCTATGAGTAATTTGCTTTCTTAACATAATGGATGAAGAAATTTTAATTCTTGCCTTATGAAGGCTTCCATATGAAGCCTTCTAAAGGGGATCACATAAAATGCTAACATACAAGTGATCGTAAAGAAGAATTAGTTTTGAAAATGTTGTTCAGATGAGAACACATGAACACAGGGAGGGGAACAACACTGACTGGGGCCTGTGTGGGGGACGGATTGGGGGAGAGCATTAGATAAAAGAACTGATGCATGTTGGGTCTAATACCTAGGTGATGGGTTGATAGGTGCAGCAAACCACCATGGCAAATAGTTACCTATGTAACAAACCTGCACATCCTGAACATTTACCCCGGAACTTAAAAACATACATGGTTAGAATGGGAATGACATGAAATTCATGAAGGTTGACATTTAAATTCATGAGGTTATCAATGCTTATATACTTATTAAAATGTAAAGTTGTTTTTGGCAAAAAAAAAAAAGGAAATGTTCAGACAAGTATTTAAATATTATTAGTACATAGGACTGATACAGATGGGGTTAATCTGGAAAAAGTCCCTTACTCAAGGGAAACTTAAGGTGAACTTTCTGGGAAAGGGTTATGTTATTTAAATGGACCTTTGAAGTAGAAGTATTGAAGGCTGCTCAAGGCACCCTGCAATTTATATTATTTTCTTTTTTTTTATTATTACACTTTAAATTCTAGAGTATATGTGCAAAATATGCAGGTTTGTTACATATGTATGCATGTGCCATGTTGTGTGCTACACCCATTAACTCATCATTTACATTAGGTATATCTCCTAATGCTATCCCTCCCCACTCCCACCTCCCCACAATAGGACCCAGTGTGTGATGTTCCCCTTCCTGTGTCCAAGTGATCTCATTGTTCAGTTCCCACCTATGAGTGAGAACATGCGATATTTGGTTTTCTGTTCTTGCGATAGTTTGCTGAGAATGATGGTTTCCAGCTGCATCCATGTTGCTACAAAGGACACAAACTCATCCTTTTTTATGACTGCATGGTATTCCATGATGTATATGTGCCACATTTTCTTAATCCAGTCTGTCACAGATGGACATTTGGGTTGATTCCAAGTCTCTGCTATTGTGAATAGTGCCGCAATGAACATACGTGTGCATGTGTCTTTATAGCAGCATGACTTACAATCCTTTGGGTATATCCCCAGTAATGGGATGGCTGGGTCAAGTGATATTTCTAGTTCTAGATCCTTGAGGAATCGCCACACTGTTTTCCACAATGGTTGAACTAGTTTACAGTCCCACCAACAGTGTAAAAGTGTTCCTATTTCTCCACATCCTCTCCAGCACCTGTTGTTTCCTGATTTTTTAATGATTACCATTCTAACTGGTGTGAGATGGTATCTCATTGTGGTTTTGATTTGCATTTCCCTGATGGCAAGTGATGATGAGCATTTTTTCATGTGTCTGTTGGCTGTATGAATGTCTTCTTTTAAGAAGTGTCTGTTCATATCCTTTGCCCACTTTTTGATGGGGTTGTTTTTTTCTTGTACATTTGATTGAGTTCTTTGTAGGTTCTAGATATTAGCCCTTTGTCAGATGAGTAGATTGCAAATTTTTCTCCCATTCTGTAGGTTGCCTGTTCACTCTGATGGTCGTTTCTTTTGCTGTGCAGAAGCTCTTTAGTTTAATTAGATCCCATTTGTCAATTCTGGCTTTTGCTGCCGTTGCTTTTGTGTTTTAGACATGAAGTCCTTGCCCATGCCTATGTCCTGAATGGTATTACCTAGATTTTCTTTTAGAGATTTTATGATTTTAGGCCTAATATTTACGTCTCTGATCCATCTTGAATTAATTTTTGTATAAGGAGTAAGGAAAGAATTCAGTTTTAGCTTTCTACTTATGGCTAGCCAATTTCCCCAGCACCATTTATTAAATAGGGAATCCTTTCCCCATTTCTTGTTTCTCTCAGGTTTGTCAAAGATCAGATGGCTGTAGATGTGTGGTATTATTTCTGAGGGCTCTGTTCTGTTCCATTGGTCTATATTTCTGTTGTGGTACCAGTACCATGCTGTTTTGGTTACTGTAGCCTTGTAGTGTAGTTTGAAGTTAGGTGGCATGATGCCTCCAGCTTTATTCTTTTGGCTTAGGATTGTCTTGGCAATGTGGGGTCTTTTTTGGTTCTGTATGAACTTTAAAGCAGTTTTTTCCAATTCTGTGAAGAAAGTCATTGGTAGCTTAATGAGGATGGCATTGAATCTATAAATTACCTTGGGCAGTGTGGCCATTTTCACAATATTGATTCTTCCTATCCATGAGCATGGTATGTTCTTACATTTGTTTGTGTCCTCTTTGATTTCACTGAGCAGTGGTGTGTAGTTCTCCTTGAAGAGGTCCTTGACATCCCTTGTAAGTTGGATTCCTAGGTATTTTATTCTCTTTGAAGCTATTGTGAATGGGAGTTCATTCATGATTTGGCTCTCTGTTTGTCTGTTACTGGTGTATAAGAATGCTTGTGATTTTTGCACATTGGTTTTGTATCCTGAGACTTTGCTGAAGTTGCTTATCAGCTTAAGGAGATTTTGGGCTGAGACATTGGGGTTTTGTAAATATACAATCATGTCATCTGCAAACAGGGACAATTTGACTTCTTCTTTTCCTAACTGAATACCCTTGATTTCTTTCTCTTGCCTGATTGCCCTAGCCAGAACTTCCACTCTATGTTGAATAGGAGTGGTGAGAGAGGGAATCCCTGTCTTCTGCCAGTTTTCAAAGGGAATGCTTCCAGTTTTTGCCCATTCAGTATGATATTGGCTGTGGGTTTGTCATAAATAACTCTTATTATTTTGAGATACGTTCCATCAATACCGAATTTATTGAGCGTTTTTAGCATGAAGGGCTGTTGAATTTTGTCAAAGACCTTTTCTTCATCTATTGAGAAAATCATGTGGTTTTTGTCTTTGGTTCTGTTTATATGCTGGATTATGTTTATTGATTTGCATTATGTTGAACCAGCCTTGCATCCCAGGGATGAAGCCCACTTGATCATGGTGGATAAGGTTTATGATGTGCTGCTGGATTCGGTTTGCCAGTATTTTATTGAGGATTTTTACATCGATGTTCATCAGGGATATTGGTCTAAAATTCTCTTTTTTTGTTGTATCTCTGTCAGGCTTTGGTATCAGGATGATGTTGGCCTTGTAAAATGAGTTAGGGAGGATTCCCTCTTTTCCTATTGATTGGAATAGTTTCAGAAGGAGTGGTATCAACTCCTCCTTGTACCTCTAGTAGAATTTGGCTCTGAATCCATCTGGTCCTGGACTTTTTTTGGTTGGTAGGCTATTAGTTATTGCCTCAATTTCAGAACCTGCTATTGGTCTATTCAGGGATTCAACTTCTTCCTGGTTTAGTCTTGGGAGAGTGTAAGTGTCCAGGAAATTATCCATTTCTTCTAGGTTTTCTAGTTTATTTGTGTAGAGGTGTTTATAGTATTCTCTGATGGTAGTTTGTATTTCTGTGGGGTTGGTGGTGATATCCCCTTTATCATTTTTTATTGCGTCTATTTGATTCTTCTCTCTTTTCTTCTTTATTAGTCTTGTTAGCACTCTATCAATTTTGTTGATCTTTTCAAAAAACCAGCTCCTGGATTCATTGAATTTTTGGAGGGATTTTTGTGTCTCTATCTCCTTCAGTTCTGCTCTGATCTTAGTTATTTCTTGCCTTCTGCTAGCTTTTGAATGTGTTTGCTCTTGCTTCTCTAGTTCTTTCAATTGTGATGTTAGAGTGTCAATTTTAGATCTTTCCAGCTTTCTCTTGTGGGCATTTAGTGCTATCAATTTCCCTCTACACACTGCTTTAAATGTGTCCCAGAGATTCTGGTATGTTGTATCTTTGTTCTCATTGGTTTCAAAGAACATCTTTATATCTCTCTTCATTTCGTTATGTACCCAGTAGTCATTCAGGAGCAGGTTGTTTAGTTTCCATGTAGTTGAGCGGTTTTGAGTGGGTTTTTTAATCCTGAGTTCTAATTTGTTTCCACTGTGGTCTGAGAGACTGTTATGATTTCCGTTCTTTTACATTTGCTGAGGAGTGCTTTACTTCCAACTATGTGGTCAATTTTGGAATAAGTGCGATGTGGTGCTGAGAAGAATGTATTTTCTGCTGATTTGGGGTGGAGAGTTCTGTAGATGTCTATTAGCTCCACTTGGTGCAGAGCTGAGTTCAATTCCTGGATATCCTTGTTAACTTTCTGTCTCGTTGATCTGTCTAATGTTGACAGTGGGATGTTAAAGTCTCCCATTATTATTGTATGGGAGTCTAAGTGTCTTTGTAAGTCTCTAAGGACTTGCTTTATGAATCTGGGTGCTCCTGTATTGGGTGCATATATATTTAGGATAGTTAGCTCTTCCTGTTGAATTGATCCCATTATGTAATGGCCTTGTTTGTGTCTTTTGATCTTTGATGGTTTAAAGTCTGTTTTATCAGAGACTAGGATTGCAAACCCTGCTTTTTTTTTGTTTTCCATTTGCTTGGTCGATCTTCCTCCATCCCTTTATTTTGAGCCTATATGTGTCTCTGCGTGTGAGATGGGTCTCCTGAATACAGCAAACTGATGGGTCTTGACTCTTTATCCAATTTGCCAGTCTATGTCTTTTAATTGGACCATTTAGTCCATTTACATTTAAGGCTAATATTGTTATGTGTGAACTTCATCCTGTCATTATGATATTAGCTGGTCATTTTACTCGCTAGTTGATGCAGATTCTTCCTAGCATCGATGGACTTTACATTTTGACATGTTTTTGCAATGGCTGGTACCTGTTGTTCCTTTCCATGTTTAGTGCTTCCTTCAGGATCTCTTGTAGGGCAGGCCTGGTATTGACAAAATCTCTAAACATTTGCTTGTCTGTAAAGGATTTTATTTCTCCTTCACTTATGAAACTTAGTTTGGCTGGATATGAAATTTTGGGTTGAAAATTCTTTTCTTTAAGAATGCTGAATATTGGCCCCTACTCTATTCTGGCTTGGAGAGTTTCTGCCGAGAGATCTGCTGTTAGTCTGATGGGTTTTCCTTTGTGTGTAACCCGACCTTTCTGTCTGGCTGCCCTTAACAGTTTTTCCTTCATTTCAACTTTGGTGAATCTGACAATAATGTGTCTTGGAGTTGATGTTTTCGAGGAGTATCTTTGTATTTCCTGAATTTGAATGTTGGCCTGCCTTACTAGGTTGGGGAAGTTCTCCTGGATGATATCCTGAAGAGTGTTTTCCAACTTGGTTCCATTTTCCCTGTCACTTTCAGGCACACCAATCAGACGTAGATTTGGTCTTTTCCCATAATCCCATACTTCTTGGAGACTTTGTTCATTTCTTTTTACTCTTTCTTCTCTACACTTCTCTTCTTGCTTCATTTCATTCATTTGATCTTCAGTCGCTGATACTTTCTTCCAGTTGATCGAGTTGGTTACTGAAACTTGTGCATTTGTCATGTAGTTCTCATGTTATGGTTTTCATCTCTATCAGTTCTTTTAAGGTCTTCTCTGCATTGATTATTCTAGTTATCCATTCATCCATTCTTTTTTCAAGGTTTTTAGTTTCTTTGCACTGGTTATGTAGTTCCTCCTTTAGCTCTGAGAAGTTTATCAACTGAAGCCTTCTTCCCTCAACTCGTCAAAGTCATTCTCCATCCAGTTTTGTTCCGTTGCTGGTGATGAGCTACGTTCCTTTGGAGGGGGAGATGCGCTCTGATTTTTTGAATTTCCAGCTTTTCTGCACTGCTTTTTCCCCATCTTTGTAGTTTTATCTGCCTTTGGTCTTTGATGATGGTGACATACTGATGGGGTTTTGGTGTGAGTGTCCTTCCTGTTTGTTAGTTTTCCTTCTAACAGTCAGGACCCTCAGCTGTAGGTCTGTTGGAGTTTGCTTGAGGTCCACTCCAGACCCTGTTTGCCTGGGTATCAGCAGTGGAGGCTGCAGAAGATAGAATATTGCTGAACAGCGAGAGTTGCTGTCTGATTCTTGCTCTGGAAGCTTTGTCTCAGGAGTGTACCCTGCTGTGTGAGGTGTGAGGTGTCATTCTGCACCTAGTGGGGGATGTCTCCCAGTTAGGCTACTCAGGGGTCAGGGACCCACTTGAGCATGCAGTCTGTCCGTTCTCAGATCTCAAACTCCATGCTGGGAGATCCACTGCTCTCTTCAAAGCTGTCAGACAGGGGCATTTAGCTCTGCCGAGGTTTCTGCTGCTTTTTATTTATCTATGCCCTGTCCCCAGAGGAGGAGTCTACAGAGGCAGGCCAGCCTCCTTGAGTCGTGGTGGGCTCCACCCATTTCGAGCTTCCAGGTGGCTTTGTTTACCTACATAAGCCTCAGCAATGGCAGGCGCCCCTCCCCCAGCCTCGCTGCTGCCTTGCAGTTAGATCTCCGCCTGTCATGCTACCAATGAGGGAGGCTCCGTGGGCGTGGGACCCTGTGAGCCAGGTGTGGGATATAATCTCCTGGTGTGCCATTTGCTAAGACCCTTGGTAAAGCACAATATTAGGGTGGGAGTTACCCGATTTTCCAGGTGTTGTGTGTCTCAATTTCCCTTGGCTAGGAAAAGGAGTTCCCTTCCCCCTTGCACTTCCCAGGTGAGATGATGCCTCACCCTGCTTCAGCTCTCGCTGGTTGGGCTGCACCCGCGGACCAGCGTCAACTGTCCGACACGCCCCAGTGAGGTGAACCCGGTACCTCATTTGAAAATGCAGAAATCACCGGTCTTCTGTGTCGCTCACGCTGGGAGCTGGAGGCTGGAGCTGTTCCTATTCGGCCATCTTGGGTGTAGACCTTTATATTATTTTCTTAGTCTAGAGAGGAAGAGTGTTGTCATAAGGAAGAGTTAATGAAGAAAGACCGATGTAGGATTTGGTTGATTTTAGTACATGCTGATACTGTGGTAGCACTGTATCATAAACTAGTAGTATAAAGCCTATTATATACTACCCACACAATTATAAGATAACACCCATTCATTTCCATTTTCATCATCTTCATTTTTTCCTAGGGTATTTGTGGCTTATAAAATAGGGTAACCTGATTAAATTTAGTCCTTGGATCACAAAGAATTCTAGATTATTTCCTTTTTAATTCTGGGAGAACTTAAGTCATCTGTTACCTTGAAGCAGAGAGATTTAGTAATCAGGCAGAGCAGTAAGAAGATATTTGTCTAGGGATATTATTAATTAACAAACTTGGAAAGTATTCTTCATTTTTTACCTTAAAGTCAAAGTACCCCTAATAAGTACAATGGGGAATTAGATTAGAAAACCTGTCTTGGGTCAGATACTCTGTGTTCTGTTTTGTATAGTGCAGAAGAAAATGTAAATAGAAGGTGTTAGGTCCATTACGATGAAAAAAAAAAAGCAGTAAATAACAAGAATTGTTTTTTTGTGAGGTCCCAAAATAGGGTGCATTTATAAAACCCCAATATTTCAAAACAAATATTATGTTGTTTTTACATAATCCTTTTCACTTAAAAATAACTGTTCTCACCACAAAGAAATGATAACTGTTTGAGGTGATGGATTTTTTGATTAACCTATTTGATCATTACATCACATTGTACCCCATAAATATGTGCAAGTGTTGTGTAAATTAAAAATAAAATAAAACTTTTAAGAAGCTGTTGTAGTATCCTTTCTACTTAACTTCCATATTAAAATTGAAAATTTCAGCCACAAATTTTGAGGGAACTAGAACAAGTTTTTTTTAATCAAATTTGTTTAAGTACAGCTGTTGTGCAATTAAATTGACCCATTTTAAGTGCATACACTGATGAGTTTTGACAAATATATATACCCATAGAATCACCATCACTACCCAAGACATAGGATGTTTCTAAAACCCCATAAATTTCTCTTCTGCCTCTTCCCAGTCAATTCTCATTATCCTTAGCAGGGAATCACTGATATACTTTCTGTCCCTATAGATTAGATTGGTCTTTTCTAGAATTTCATATCAGAGGAATAATACAGTATTTATTTTTTTTACATATGAGTTCTTACACACAGAACAGGGTTTGTTTTGGTTTTGTTTCCATATCCTTTCAGCACGTAGTATTATTCTTAATGTTAGACATTCTAATAGATGTGTATCAGTATTTTGTTGTGATTTTAATTTTCATTTCAATAATGACTAATGATTTTGAGCATCTTTTCATGTGCTTAACGGCCATTTGTGTATATTTTTGGTAAAGTGTCACTTCAAATGTTTTGCCCATTTAAAAAAACTGGGTTGTTTATCTTCTTATTGAGTTGTAAGAGTCTTTTATATATTCTAGATACAAGTCCTTTGCCAGATATATGTATTGCAAACACCTTTTCCCAGTGTATGGCTTGCCTTTTAATTTTCTTAACAGCCAAAAACTTTTAATCTTTATGAAGATCAACTTTTTTTTTCTTTAACAACCAAGTGCCTTATTTTTCATTTTCTATTTTTATATATTTAGGGGGCCCAAGTGCAGATTTCTTACATGCATATATTGTATAGTGGAGTAGTCTAGGCTTTTAGTGTACCCATCCCCAAAATAGTGAACATTGTACCCAACAGTTAATTTTTCAGCCCTCACTCCTCACTCACTCTCCCATACTTTGTAGTCTCCAATGTCTGTTATTCTGCTGTATATGTCCATGCATAATCTTTGTTTAGTTCCCACTTAGAAGTGAGAACATGTGGCATTTGACTTCCTTTTCTGAGTTATTTAATTTATTATAATGGCCTGTGGTTCCATCCATGTTGCTGCAAAAAACATGATTTCATTTTCTTTTTATGGCTGAGCAGTATTCCATGGTGTGTATGTGTATGTGTGTATATATATATGTGTGTATATATATATATATATATATATACCACATTTTATTTACCCTGTCATCCATTGATGGACACTTAGGTTGATTTCATATTTTTGCTATTGTTAGTGCTGCAATAAACATATGTGTGCAGGTGTCTTTTTGATATAATGATTTATCTTACTTTGGGTAGACACCCAAAAGTAAGATTGCTGGGTTGAAACGTAGGTCTATTTTTATGTTTTGAGAAATATTCATACCGTTTTCCATAAAGGTTGTCCTACTTTATGTTCCCACCAATAGTATATAAGCATTCCCTTTTCTCTGAATCCTTGCCAACATTTGTTGTTTTTTGACTTTTTTTTTTTTTTTAAATTATAGTTTAAGTTCTGGGATACATGTACAGAACGTGCAGGTTTGTTACCTAGGTATACACGTGCCATGGTGGTTTGCTGCACCCATCAACCTGTCATCTGCATTATGTATTTCCCCTAATGCTATCCCTACGCTAATCCCCTACCCCCTGACAGGCCCTGGTGTGTGAAGTTCCCCTCCCTGTGTCCATGTGTTCTCATTGTTCAATTCCCACTTATGAGTGAGAAAATGCAGTGTTTGGTTTTCTGTTCCTGTGTTAGTTTGCTGAGAATGATGGTGTCCAGCTTCATCCATGTCCCTGCAAAGCACATGAACTCATCCTTTTTTATGGCTGCATAGTATTCCATGGTGTCGGCGTGCCACATTTGCTTTATCCAGTCTATCATTGATGGGCGTTTGGGTTGGTGGGTTGGTTCCAAGTCTTTGTCATTGTTAACAGTGCTACAATAAACATATGGGTGTGTGTGTCCTTATAGTAGACTGATTTACAATCCTTTGGGTATATACCCAGTAATGAGATTGCTGGGTCAAATGGTATTTCTCATTCTAGATCCTTGAGGAATTGCCACACTGTCTTCCACAATGGTTGAACGAATTTACACTCCCACCAACAGTGTAAAAACATTCCTATTTCTCCACATCCTCTCCAGCATCGGTTATTTACTGACTTTTTTTTTTTTTTTTGAGACAGAGTCTCGAACCGTCACCCGGGCTGGAGTGCAATGATGCAATCTCAGCTCGCTGCAATCTCCACCTCCTGGGTTCTCACGACTCTTCTGCTTCAGCCTCCCAAGTAGCTGGAAACACAGACGCGCACCACTACACCTGGCTAGTTTTTCGTATTTTCAGTAGAGACGGGGTTTCACCATGTTGGCCAGACTGATCTTGAACTCCTGACCTCGAGATCTGCCCGCATTGGCCTCCCAAAGTGTTGGGATTACAGGCATGAGCCACCATGCCCAGCTGTTTCCTGACTTTTTTTTTTTATACTTTTTTAAATTATTATTATACTTTAAGTTCTAGGGTACATGTGCACAACGTGCAGGTTTGTTACATATTTATACATGTGACATGTTGGTGTGCTGCACCCATTAACTCGTCATTTACATTAGGTATCTCTCCTAATGCTATCCACTCCCCTCCCCACAGTAGGAACTGGTGTGTGATGATCCCCTTCCTGTATCCAAGTGATCTCATTGTTCAGTTCCCACCTATGAGTGAGAACATGCGGTATTTGGTTTTCTGTTCTTGCAATAGTTTGCTGAGAATGATGGTTTCCACCTGCATCCATGTCCCTACAAAGGACACACATATACACCATGGAATACTATACAGCCATAAAAAAAGGATGAGTTCCTGACTTTTTAATGATCATGATTCTAACTATCAGGAGATGGTATCTCATTGTGGTTTTGATTTGCATTTCTCGAATGACCAGTGATGATGAGCTTTTTTTCATATGTTTGTTGGCCACATAAATGTTTTCTTTTGAGAAGTGTCTGTTCATATCCTTTGTCCGCTTTTTGATGGGGATGTTTGTTTTTCACTTCTAAATTTAAGTTCCTTGTAGATTCTGGATATCAGCCTTTGTCAGATGGATAGATTGCAAAAATTTTCTCCCATTCTGTAGGTTGCTTATTCACTCTGATGATGGTTTCTTTTGCTGTGCAGAAGCTCTTTATTTTGATTAGATCCCATTTGTCAATTTTGGCTTTTGTTGTCATCGCTTTTATTGTTTTAATCATGAAGTCTTTGCCAATGCCTATGTCCTGAATGGTATTGCCTAGGTTTTCTTCTAGAGTTTTTATGGGTTTAAGTCTTATGTTTAAGTCTTTAAATCCATCTTCAGTTAATTTTTGTATAAGGTGTAAGGAAGTGTCCAGTTTCAGTTTTCTGCCTATGACTAGCTAATTTTCCCCACATTTATTACATAGGGAATCCTTTCCTCATTGCTTGTTTTTGTCAGGTTTGCCAAAGATCAGATGGTTGTAGATGTGTGGCATTATTTCTGAGGCCTGTGTTCTGTTCCACTGGTCTATATATCTGTTTTGGCACCACTGCCATGCTGTTTTGGTTACTGTAGCCTTGTAGTATAGTTTGAAATCAGGTAGCATGATGCCTCCAGCTTTGTTCTTTTTGCTTAGGATTGTCTTGCCTATATGGGCTCTTTTCTGGTTCCATATGAAACATAGTTTTGTTTTTTTTTCTAATTCTGTGAAGAAAGTCAATGGTAGCTTGATGGGGATAGCATTGAATCTATGAATTACTTAGGGTAGTATGACCATTTTCAAGATATTGATTCTTCCTATCCATGAGCATGGAATATTTTTCCATTTGTTTATGTCCTCCCTTATTTCCTTAAGCAGTGGTTTGTAGTTCTCCTTGAAGAGGTCCTTCACATCTCTTGTAAGTTGTATTCCTAGGTATTTCACTCTCTTTGTGGCAATTGTGAATGGGAGTTCACTCAAGATTTGGCTCTGTGTTTTTCTGTTATTGGTGTATTGGAATGCTTGTGATTTTTGTACATTGATTTTGTATCCTGAGACTTTGCTGAAGTTGCTTATCAGCTCAAGGAGATATTGGACTGCAACGATGGGGTTTTCTAAATATACCATCATGTCATCTGCAAACAGAGACAACTCGACTTCCTCTCTTCCTATTTGAATACCTTTCATTTCTTTCTCTTGCCTGATTGCCCTGACCAGAACTTCCAATACTATGTTGAATAGGAGTGAGGAGAGAGGGTATCCCTGTCTTGTGCCAGTTTTCAAAGGGAATGCTTCCAGCTTTTGCCCATTCAGCATGATATTGGCTGTGAGTTTGTTATAAATAGCTCTCATTATTTTGAGATACGTTCCATCAATACCTAGTTTATTGAGAGTTTTTAGCATGAAGTGGTGTTGAATTTTATTGAAGGCCTTTTCTGGATCTATTGAGATAATCATGTGATTTTTGTCATTGGTTCTGTTTATCTGATGGATTATGTTTATTGATTTGTGTATGTTGAACCAGCCTTGCATCCCAGGGATGAAGCTAACTTGATAGTGTTGGATAAGCTTTTTGATGTGCTGCTGGATTTGGTTTGCCAGTATTTTATTGAGGATTTTCACATCAATGTTCATCAGGGATATTGGCCTGAAATTTTCTTTTTTTGTTGTGTCTCTGCCATGTTTTGGTATCAGGATGATGCTGGCCTCATAAAATGAGTTAGGAAGAAGTCACTCTTTTTCTATTGTTTGAATAATTTCAGAAGGAATGGTACCAGCTCCTCTTTGTACCTCTGGTAGAATTCGGCTGTGAATCTGTCTGGTCCTGTTTTTTTTTTTTTTTTTTGGTTGGTAGGCTATTAATTACTGCCTCAATTTCAGAACTTGTTATTGGTCTATTCAGGGATTTGACTTCTTCCTGGTTTATTCTTGGGAGGGTGTATGTATCCAGGAATATATCCATTTCTTCTAGATGTTCTAGTTTTTTGTTTTTTTTTGCATAGAGGTGTTTATAGTCTCTGATGGTAGTTTGTATTTCTGTGGGATCAGTGGTGATATCCCCTTTGTCATTTTATATTGTGTTTATTTGATTCTTCTTTCTTTTCTTCTTTATTAGTCTGGCTAGCGGTCTATCTCTTTTTTCTTTTCAAAAACCAGCTCCTGGATTCATTGATTTTTTGAAGGATTTTTCGTGTCTCTGTCTCCTTCAGTTCTACCCTGATCTTAGTTTTTGAATTTGTTTTCTCTTGCTTCTCTAGTTCTTTTAATTGTGATGTTAGGGTGTCGATTTTAGATCTTTCTTGCTTTCTCCTGTGGGCATTTAGTGCTGTAAATTTCCCTCAAAACACTGCTTTAGCTGTGTCCCAGAGATTCTGGCACGTTGTGTCTTTGTTCTCATTGGTTTCAAATAACTTACTCATTTCTGCCTTAATTTCTTTATTTATCCAGTAGTCATTCAGGAGCAGGTTGTTCAGTTTCCATGTAGTTGTGTGGTTTTGAGTGGGTTTTTTAATCCTGAGTTCTAATTTGATTGCACTGTGGTCTGAGAGACTGTTATGATTTCTGTTCTTTTACATTTGCTGAGGAGTGTTTTACTTCCAATTATGTGGTCAATTTTAGAACAAGTGCTATGTGGTGCTGAGAAGAACGTATATTCTGTTGATTTGGCATGGAGAGTTCTGTAGAAGTCTGTTAGGTCTGCTTGGTCCAGAGCCGTGTCCAAGTCCTGAACATCCTTGTTTTTTTTGTTTCGTTGATCTGTCTAAAATTGACAGTGAGGTGATAAATTCTCCCACTATTATTGTTTGGGAGTCTAAGTCTCTTTGTAGGTCCCTAAGAACTTGCTTTATGAGTCTGGGTGCTCCTGTATTGGGTGCATATATATTTAGGGTAGTTAGCTCTTTTTGTTGCATTGATACCTTTACCATTATGTAATGCCCTTCATCTTTTTTTGATCTTTGTTGGTTTATAGTCTGTTTTATCAGAGACTAGGATTGCAAGCCCTGCTTTTTTTGCTTTCCATTTGCTTGGTAATTATTTCTTCATCCCTTATTTGAGCCTATGTGTGTCTTTGCACGTGAGATGAGTCTCCTGAATACAATACACTCATTGGTCTTGACTCTTTATCCAATTTGCCAGTCCTTGTCTTTTAATTGGTTTTAATAATAACCATTCTGACTGGTATAATATTGTATCTCATGTAGTTTTAATGTGCATTTCCCTGATGATTAGTAATGGCTAGTGGCTAGTGCTTTTTTGTGTCCTGTGTGTTCTTGCATATTCCAAGATCATGACAGTTTTCCGCGTGTTTTCCTCTGGTAGTTTTATAGTTTTAGCTTTTACATTTAGGCCTATAATACATTTTGAGACAATTTTTTATCTGGCATGAGGTAAGAGTTGAAGTTCAATTTTTCCATATGGTTATTCAGTTATACTTGCATCATTTATTAAAATATTATCCTTTCCTTGTTGAATTTTACCTTTGAATTTTATTCAAAAACCATTTAACCATATACAAGTGGATATATTTTTGGACTCCCTATTTTGTTCCATTAGACTATGTGTAGTATGTGCTGATACTACATTGTGTTGATCGTTGTAGCATAAAGTAAGTCTTGAAATCAGTCCTTCAAAGTTGTTGTTCTTTTTCAAAATTATTTAGGCTTTTCTAGGTCCTTTGCATTGTCATGTAAAAAGTTAACTCATCAATTTCTACCACAAGAGCCTGGGGAGATTTTGACTGGATTTGCTTAGAATTCATATCATTTTGAGGCACATTGGTATCTTAACAACTTGAGCCTTCCAATTTATAAACATGATATCACTCCATTTATTTAGATCTTAAATTTTTCTCAATGATATTTTCTGCTTTCTAGTGTACAGGTCATGTTCTTTTGTTAAATTTATGCCTATGTTAATAACAAATTTTTTTTTTTTTTTAATTTATTTATTTTTTTTTATTTTTTATTATACTTTAAGTTCTAGGGTACATGTGCATGACGTTATATCATGTATAACTCCCCAATGCAATCCCTCCCTCCTCCCCCCTCCCCATGATAGGCCCCAGTGTGTGATGTTCCCCTTCCCGAGTCCAAGTGATCTCATTGTTCAGTTCCCACCTATGAGTGAGAACATGCGGTGTTTGGTTTTCTCTTCTTGTGATAGTTTGCTAAGAATGATGGTTTCCAGCTGCATCCATGTCCCTACAAAGGACGCAAACTCATCCTTTTTTATGGCTGCATAGTATTCCATGGTGTATATGTGCCACATTTTCTTAATCCAGTCTGTCACAGATGGACATTTGGGTTGATTCCAAGTCTTTGCTATTGTGAATAGTGCCGCAATAAACATACGTGTGCATGTGTCTTTGTAGTAGAGTAATTTATAATCCTTTGGGTATATACCCAGTAGTGGGATGGCTGGGTCATATGGTACATCTAGTTCTAGATCCTTGAGGAATCGCCATACTGTTTTCCATAATGGTTGAACTAGTTTACAATCCCACCAACAGTGTAAAAGTGTTCCTATTTCTCCACATCCTCTCCAACACCTGTTGTTTCCTGACTTCTTAATGATTGCCATTCTAACTGGTGTGAGATGGTATCTCATTGTGGTTTTGATTTGCATTTCTCTGATGGCGAGTGATGATGAGCATTTTTCATGTGTCTGTTGGCTGTATGGATGTCTTCTTTTGAGAAATGTCTGTTCATATCCTTTCCCCACTTTTTGATGGGTTGTTTGTTTTTTTCTTGTATATTTGTTTGAGTTCTTTGTAGATTCTGGATATTAGCCCTTTGTCAGATGAGTAGGTTGCAAAAATTTTCTCCATTCTGTAGGTTGCCTGTTCACTCTGATGGTAGTTTCTTTTGCTGTGCAAAAGCTCTTTAGTTTAATTAGATCCCATGTGTCAATTTTTGCTTTTGCTGCCGTTGCTTTTGGTGTTTTAGACATGAAGTCCTTGCCCATGCCTATGTCCTGAATGGTACTACCTAGATTTTCTTCTAGGGTTTTATGGTATTAGGTCTAACATTTAAGTCTCTAATCCATCTTGAATTAAATTCGTATAAGGGGTAAGGAAAGGATCCAGTTTCAGCTTTCTACTTATGGCTAGCCAATTTTCCCAGCACCATTTATTAAATAGGGAATCCTTTCCCCATTTCTTGTTTTTCTCAGGTTTGTCAAAGATCAGATGGCTGTAGATGTGTGGTATTATTTCTGAGGACTCTGTTCTGTTCCATTGGTCTATATCTCTGTTTTGGTACCAGTACCATGCTGTTTTGGTTACTGTAGCCTTGTAGTATAGTTTGAAGTCAGGTAGCGTGACGCCTCCAGCTTTGTCCTTTTGACTTAGGATTGTCTTGGCAATGCGGGCTTTTTTGGTTCCATATGAACTTTAAAGCGTTTTTTCCAATTCTGTGAAGAAAGTCATGGTAGCTTGATGGGGATGGCATTGAATCTATAAATCACCTTGGGCAGTATGGCCATTTTCACGATATTGATTCTTCCTATCCATGAGCATGGTATGTTCTTCCATTTGTTTGTGTCCTCTTTGATTTCACTGAGCAGTGGTTTGTAGTTCTCCTTGAAGAGGTCCTTGACATCCCTTGTAAGCTGGATTCCTAGGTATTTTATTCTCTTTGAAGCAATTGTGAATGGAAGTTCATTCCTGATTTGGCTCTCTGCTTGTCTGTTACTGGTGTATAAGAATGCTTGTGATTTTTGCACATTAATTTGTATCCTGAGACTTTGCTGAAGTTGCTTATCAGCTTAAGGAGATTTTGGGCTGAGACGATGGGGTTTTCTAAATATACAATCATGTCATCTGCAAACAGGGACAATTTGACTTCTTCTTTTCCTAACTGGATACCCTTGATTTCTTTCTCTTGCCTGATTGCCCTAGCCAGAACTTCCAACACTATGTTGAATAGGAGTGGTGAGAGAGGGCATCCCTGTCTTGTGCAGTTTTCAAAGGGAATTTTTCCAGTTTTTGCCCATTCAGTATGATATTAGCTGTGGGTTTGTCATAAATAGCTCTTATTATTTTGAGGTACGTTCCATCAATACCAAATTTATTGAGCGTTTTTAGCATAAAGGGCTGTTGAATTTTGTCAAAAGCCTTTTCTGCATCTATTGAGATAATATGTGGTTCTTGTCTTTGGTTCTGTTTATATGCTGGATTACGTTTATTGATTTGCGAATGTTGAACCAGCCTTGCATCCCAGGGATGAAGCCCACTTGATCATGGTGGATAAGCTTTTGATGTGCTGCTGAATCCGGTTTGCCAGTATTTTATTGAGGATTTTTGCATCGATGTTCATCAGGGATATTGGTCTAAATTCTCTTTTTTGTTGTGTCTCTGCCAGGCTTTGGTATCAGGATGATGTTGGCCTCATAAAAAGAGTTAGGGAGGATTCCCTCTTTTCTATTGATTGGAATAGTTTCAGAAGGAATGGTACCAGCTCCTCCTTGTACCTCTGGTAGAATTCAGCTGTGAATCCATCTGGTCCTGGACTTTTTTTGGTGGGTAGGCTATTAATTGTTGCCTCAATTTCAGAGCCTGCTATTGGTCTATTCAGGGATTCAACTTCTTCCTGGTTTAGTCTTGGAGAGTGTAAGTGTCCAGGAAATTATCCATTTCTTCTAGATTTTCTAGTTGATTTGCGTAGAGGCATTTATAGTATTCTCTGATGGTTGTTTGTATTTCTGTGGGGTCGGTGGTGATATCCCCTTATCATTTTTTATTGCGTCTATTTGATTCCTCTCTCTTTTCTTCTTTATTAGTCTAGCTAGCGGTCTGTCATTTGTTGATCTTTTCAAAAAACCAACTCCTGGATTCATTGATTTTTTGGAGGGTTTTGTGTCTCTATCTCCTTCAGTTCTGCTCTGATCTTAGTTATCTTGCCTTCTGCTAGCTTTTGAATGTGTTTGCTCTTGCCTCTCTAGTTCTTTTAATTGTGATGTTAGAGTGTCAATTTTAGATCTCTCCTGCTTTCTCTTGTGGGCATTTAGTGCTATAAATTTCCCTCTACACACTGCTTTAAATGTGTCCCAGAGATTCTGGTATGTTGTATTTGTTCTCATTGGTTTCAAAGAACATCTTTATTTCTGCTTTCATTTCGTTATGTACCCAGTAGTCATTCAGGAGCAGGTTGTTCAGTTTCCATGTAGTTGAGCGGTTTTGATTGAGTTTCTTAGTCCTGAGTTCTAGTTTGATTGCACTGTGGTCTGAGAGACAGTTTGTTATAATTTCTGTTCTTGTACATTTGCTGAGGAGTGCTTTACTTCCAATTATGTGGTCAATTTTGGAATAAGTGCGATGTGGTGCTGAGAAGAATGTATATTCTGTTGATTTGGGGTGGAGAGTTCTATAGATGTCTATTAGGTCCGCTTGGTGCAGAGATGAGTTCAATTCCTGGATATCCTTGTTA
Source organism: Trachypithecus francoisi (assembly GCF_009764315.1). NCBI lineage: Eukaryota > Metazoa > Chordata > Mammalia > Primates > Cercopithecidae > Trachypithecus > Trachypithecus francoisi. The sequence continues at coordinate 13,882,828 of NW_022681471.1, read as the reverse complement.
ACTTTCTGTCTCGTTGATCTGTCTAATGTTGACAGTGGAGTGTTGAAGTCTCCCATTATTATTGTATGGGAGTCTAAGTCTCTTTGTAGGTCTCTAAGGACTTGCTTTATGAATCTGGGTGCTCCTGTATTGGGTGCATATATATTTAGGAGAGTTAGCTCTTCCTGTTGAATTGATCCCTTTACCATGATGTAATGGCCTTCTTTGTCTCTTTTGATCTTTGATGGTTTAAAGTCTGTTTTATCAGAGACTAGGATTGCAACCCCTGCTTTTTTTGTTCTCCATTTGCTTGGTAGATCTTCCTCCATCCCTTTATTTTGAGCCTATGTATGTCTCTGCATGTGAGATGGGTCTCCTGAATACAGCAGACTGATGGGTCTTGACTCTTTATCCAGTTTGCCAGTCTGTGTCTTTTAATTGGAGCATTTAGTCCATTGACATTTAAGGTTAATATTGTTATGTGTGAACTTGATCCTGTCATTATGATATTAACTGGTTATTTTGCTCGTTAGTTGATGCAGTTCTTCCTAGCCTCGATGGTCTTTACATTTTGGCATGTTTTTGCAATGGCTGGTACCGCTTGTTCTTTCCATGTTTAGGGCTTCCTTCAGGGTCTCTTGTAAGGCAGGCCTGGTGGTGACAAAATCTCTAAGCATTTGCTTATCTGTAAAGGATTTTATTTCTCCTTCACTGATGAAGCTTAGTTTGGCTGGATATGAAATTCTGGGTTGAAAATTCTTTTCTTAAGAACGTTGAATATTGGCCCCCACTCTCTTCTGGCTTGTAGAGTTTCTGCCGAGAGGTCTGCTGTTATTCTGATGGGCTTCCTTTGTGGGTAACCCGACCTTTCTCTCTGGCTGCCCTTAAGATTTTTTCCTTCATTTCAACTTTGGTGAATCTGGCAATTATGTGTCTTGGAGTTGCTCTTCTGGAGGAGTATCTTGTGGCGTTCTCTGTATTTCCTGAATTTGAATGTTGGCCTGCCCTACTAGGTTGGGGAAGTTCTCCTGGATGATATCCTGAAGAGTGTTTTCCAACTTGGTTCCATTTTCCCCTCACTTTCAGGCACCCCAATCAGACGTAGATTTGGTCTTTTTACATAATCCCATACTTCTTGCAGGCTTTGTTCATTTCTTTTTCTTCTTTTTTCTTTTGGTTTCTCTTCTCGCTTCATTTCATTCATTTGATCCTCAATCGCTGATACTCTTTCTTCCAGTTGATCGAGTCGGTTACTGAAGCTTGTGCATTTGTCACGTATTTCTCGTGTCATGGTTTTCATCTCTGTCATTTCGTTTATGATCTTCTCTGCATTAATTAGTCTAGCTGTCAATTCTTCCACTTTTTTTTCAAGATTTTAGTTTCTTTGCGCTGGGTACGTAATTCCTCCTTTAGCTCTGAGAGGTTTGATGGACTGAAGCCTTCTTCTCTCATCTCGTCAAAGTCATTCTCTGACCAGCTTTGATCCGTTGCTGGCGATGGGCTGCGCTCCTTTGCAGGGGGAGATGCGCTCTTATTTTTGAATTTCCAGCTTTTCTGCCCTGCTTCTTCCCCATCTTTGTGGTTTTATCTGTCTCTGGTCTTTGATGATGGTGACGTACTGATGGGGTTTGGTATAGGTGTCCTTCCTGTTTGATAGTTTTCCGTCTGACAGTCAGAAGGACTGTCTGTTGGTCTGTTGGAGATTGCTTGAGGTCCACTCCAGACCCTGTTTGCCTGGGTATCAGCAGCAGAGGTTGCCGAAGATAGAATATTGCTGAACAGCGAGTGCTGTCTGATTCTTCTTTGGAAGTTTCCTCTCAGGGTGACGCCACCCTGTGAGGTGTGGGGTATCAGACTGCCCCTAGTGGGGGATGTCTCCCAGCAGGCTACTCAGGGGGGTCAGGACCCACCTGAGCAGGCAGTCTGTCCGTTCTCAGATCTCAACCTCCGCGTTAGGAGATCCACGGCTCTCCCCAAAGCTGTCAGACAGAGTCGTTCGCGTCTGCAGCGCCCCCGCTCTTCCCCTATGGACTGCAGCTGTGCGCTGTCCGCAGAGGTAGAGTCTACAGAGACAGGCAGGCTTCCTTGAGCTGCTGTGAGCTCCACCCAGTTCGAGCTTCCCAGCGGCTTTGTTACCTACTTAAGCCTCAGCAATGGCGGGCGCCCCTCCCCAGCCTCGCTGCTGCCTTGCGGATAGATCGCCGCAGACGGCTGTGTTAGCAGTGAGGGAGGCTCCGTGGGCGTGGGACCCTCCCGGCCAGGTGTGGGATATATTCTCCTGGTGTGCCTGTTTCCTTAAAGCGCAGTATTGGGGTGGGAGTTACCCGATTTTCCAGGTGTTGTGTGTCTCAGTTCCCCTGGCTAGGAAAAGGGATTTCCTTCCCCCTTGCGCTTCCAGGTGAGGCGATGCTCGCCCTGCTTCAGCTCACGCTGGTCAGGCTGCAGCAGCTGACCAGCACCGATTGTCCGGCACTCCCTAGAGAGATGACCCCAGTACCTCAGTTGAAAATGCAGAAATCACCGGTCTTCTGTGTCGCTCGCGCTGGGAGTTGGAGACTGGAGCTGTTCCTATTCGGCCATCTTGCTCCGCCCCCCCAACATTTCATCAATAACAAATTTTTAAAATTAATCAAGAGAGGATAGACAGTGAAACTTATCCAGGAGTACAGCCTGTTTTTGTCGAATTAATTTGTGAGTGACAACAACAAGCCTTCTGATCTGAAATTTCAAGTGTTCTGGTGAGTGATTGGAATTTGTATGTATCTTTTTTTCTAAGCTTTTTATATCAATGTCTTTTAAGGACCCAGGCATATATTCTCCTCAGTGAGAATCTCCAAGTGAGCCTTTTACTTTCTCCTAAGGTTTGCTTCCTTATGTTTGACTATTGCCATTATACAGGTTATTTGTTAGCATATTAACATGTTATTTGTTCATGACTTATTGGCATAAAGGCCATAAAAATACTTTTTCCTCTTTCAGAAGTCTCTTCCACGTCAATAGCTTTATCTAGTAGCTGAGTTATGGAAACTCACAAGCCTACATCTCCAGCCCAATATTTATCAAAACTCTAGTTCTAAATCATCTACTTTTTGCTGGATTATTTCCATATGTAAAGGCTAGTGTTAATTTAAGCATATCCAAAAACCAAACACCTCTCCCATCATACAACACACACACCACACACACACACACCAGAGAGAGGAAGAGAGAGAGAGAGAGGAAGAGAGAGAGAATATCTAAACAGACACATTGTACTATCTGGACAAAAAAGATGACTTTAAATCCTAATGTAAAAGGCATAATAAAATATAAACAAAGTTTTATTGCATAATACTAAAAAACGGATAATAGGGGTAAAGAAAGATATTATGGAAAGCATCACTGTGATGGTGGGTTACACCTTCACAAGAAAGGTGATGCCTAAAACTGGGCCCCTCAAATCCATTTTGTTCAATCAGGTTGAAATAAATCACTAAAATAATTGTGTTCATCCTAATGTTAGTCCCCTCCATGTTTGAAAAATTACAGTTATTCTTGATTCTTTATTTCTCTTGCATCTCAAGTCAGTCAGTGAATACTATCAGTGTTAGGCATTGCAGCATCATTTAAATCATAAAGAATTAATAAAATGTAGTTGACTCTAAAACAATTCCCATGATTTGAAACCTGATCCCACTCCTTACTTGTTGTGTATTTTGCCAAGTTATTCTCCTCTCTGTGCATCAGTTATTTGTCTGTAAATGCAGATAATAATTATACTACCTTTGAGTGTTATTTATAGGATACAGTTCTAGTAAATATTAAGTGTGTCCTCAGTGCTTAGCCCATAGGTAAAGTATTCAATAAATATTCACAATTATCCAATATATTGTTAAGTGATGCTTCACTTAAATAATATTTCTTTCCAACACCCTTAAATAACCCTGGTCACTCATTTTTTTTTTTTTTTTTGTAATAGAAACAAGGTCTAACTGTGTCACTGTGTTGCGCAGGCTGGTCTTGAACTCCTGGGCTCAAGCAGTCTCTTGTCTCAGCCTAGCAAAGTTATGGGATTAAAGGCATAAG